>NW_024080688.1:399488-896072 GCF_003009895.1 Hyaena hyaena | reverse complement strand
TGACTCCCTCTCTCTCTGACCCTCCCCTGCTCATGCTCTCTTTCTCTCCTAGAAATAAATAAAACATTAAAAAAAAATTAAAAAAAAAAGAAATAAAAAGAAAAACCACAGTACAGTTTCACGACAGGGATATTGACATTGAGACTGTCAACATACAGAACATTTCCATCACTACCGGGATCCTTCATGTTGCCCTTTGATAGCCATATCCACCTTTCTTCTCACTTCCCTCCCTGATCCTTGGCAACCACTAATCTCCTTTTCGTTTCTATAATTTCACCATTTCAAGAATGTTATAGAAAGGGAACTATATAGTTTGTGACCTTTTGGGATTAGCTTCTTTCACTCTGCATACTTCTCTATAGATTCTTTCAGCTTGTCTTGTGTATCAATAGTTTGTGACTTTTTATTGCTGAGCACTATTCCATGGTGTGGATGTGCCACAGATGGTTAGCCATTCACACATCGAAGGACACTTGGTTGTTTTCAGTTCTATTATGAGTAAAGCTGTTATAAACATTCATATACTGGGTTTTGCATGAAAATAAGTTTTCATCCCTCTGGGGATTAATGCCCAGTATGCAGTTATCAAGTCATATCGTAATTACTTCTTCAGCATATTAAGAAATTGCCATAATCTCTTTTAGAGTGGCTGTACCATTTTGCATTCCCACCAGTAATGTAACCAGTTTCTCCATATCCCTGCCAGCATTTGCTGTTGTTGCCATTTTTTATTCGAATCCTTCTGATGAGTCTCATTGTGCATTTACCGAATGGCTAATGATGTTGGACATCTTTTCATGTGCTTATTTGCCATCTGTGTACATCCTCTTTGGTGAAATGTCTACTTATGTCTTTTGCCCATTTTCTAATTGAATTGTTTGTATTGTTATTGTCGAGTGTTAAGAGTTCTTTATATATGTCAGATATAAACCCTTTGTCAGATATGTGGTTTGCAAATATTTTCTACCCCCCTTCAAAGTACCAATCATATTCTCTTCCAATTCCCAGGACCTGGTTGAACAAGGATGCTGGCTGAAAAAGCACTATTCATTCATTCATTCGTTCGTTCATTCATTTATTCTCCACGCCCAGTGCAGAGCCCAACACAGGTCTTGAACTCATGACCCTGAGATAATGACCTGAGCTGAGATCAAGAGTCAGAAGCTCAATTGACTGAGCCACCCAGGCGCCCCAAGAACAAGCACTCTTGCACACATTTTTCAGATGAGGAAACATGTCCACAGGTTAAAGAGACCTGACCACAGATGCATAGGGAGTTTGGGGGCAGAGATGGGACTAGAACCCAGACCTCCTCTGACCTGACCCTGACCCTCAGCCCAGGGATCATACTACTTTGTAGGAAAAGAGACCCCTCTCTTCCCTCGACTGTCCCCCCCGGGTGCTCACAGCAGTTTGGACTGCTGCCCTAATTGAGGTTGTTAGACAAAAAAGAGGGATGTCTGCTCCTGAAGAAGGGCCAGGCCCCCCAAAAGGACCCTGTGTTCAGAAAATGTGCACCTTCCTCCAGACAAGGGAAGGGTCTGACCCCGAAAGAGCCACTACACAAGGAGCTTCATGGGAGAGAATGAGGCGGGGTGAAGGTACTTAACTTGCTCCAGGTCACACAGAGATGAGATGAGATGTGCGGCTGAACCGTAATTAGCAACCCCCTGGCAGCACCCTCCTTTCGGCTCTGAGTCAGGCTTTATATAGAGAAGGAAAAGAAAGAGATTGGGTGTATTCAATGGATCCTATAGGAATAAACATTCAGAACCTCAGGAAAGGAAAACAAAGCAATACTCCTTGGAGAAAAGTGAACGGTGACAATGATGGATGGGGTGCAGGACTCCTTTCTCCTGAGGGGTTGTGGTGCCATTAGAAAAGGGGGAGACGTGGGTTGGGAACTTGGGTCTTCTGGCTGAGTAGGGGCTCTGGGGTCCTTAGGGTTTATTTTTCCTGCAGGTCAGGGAATTGGGGGAAGGAGAGATATGAAGAAAGGTCCCCGTCAGATGGTGGTTTATCCAGACCCTGGGTCCCCACAGTTGTAGCCAAATAGCAATGCCCTTCATTCACGGGGCAGGAAGAACACAGGCAAAACTCTCAACTCCACTGCTCTGAGCAGGGGCCCCGAAAAGTGGCCTCCGGGGGAACAGGACAGCTAGAGCTGATCCCACCCAAGACTGCTGGACTTGGTGCAGGGTTAGTAGGGAACCTACTGAGGCTCAGTTTCCTCATTTCGAGGGCCTACTGGGAGCTAGTTTGTGTCTAGCAGTCAGCTGGAGCTTTTAAGAAAGGATACGATGCATTTCCTGTCTCTGTGTGTCTTATAGCTGCTCCAGGGGCAAAACTTTTGGAAATGTCATAGTTAACAGAATTCAAAGCCAAATGGAATCCCATGGGCCATCACTGCCCTCCAGCTAGAGGCTACCGGAGTCATAAATAAGGTGGATTTGTGACTCACTGAGGTGAGGGAGAACACACCTGTGGATACCGTGGGGTCTTGATAGAGCGTGCTAGAAAGAACCTATTAACGGATTGGTGCTTTGGTTGGATGGTTTGGGAGAGGACCTAAGGTAGCAGGGGTCCCTAGATTGGATGGTGCCAGACAGAAAGGAGGGACAATTCTATGATGAGGGAATCTCAGTAAATCTCATCTACAGGGAGGGGAGATGTGGTCCATAAAGATGTAGTAGTCACACTGACTGTAGCCAAAAGAGGGGTGCTTGGTATTTTGTGAGTGCCACAGGGACCTTGTTTTGTCTGGGCTGAGACCAAATTGTGAGGTGGCCTTGCTTTGTCTTACTCTATCATGGTCTCAGAGGGACCTTGTCTGTGGTTGGTGTTCCAGGAGATTGCTTACATCTGTGCTTAAGAGAATAGCACAACCCACCTGCGACCACCAGGCTGGCTTCTAGATGGCCGAGGCTGCCCTCCCTTCCTTTCTTCCACCTCCCCTCCCTCCCTCCCTCTCTCCTTCCTTTCTCTCTCTCTTTCTCAGGGCTCTTGAAGCTTTGAGTCAGCAGTACAGGGTAAAGATCCAGGACAGTGTCTTTAATATAAAACAGATCTGTTATTTACTAACTCTGTGATTTTGGGGGAAGGCAGCCTCAGTTTCCTCATTTGTAGAATGGGGATGATAATACACTTTTCTAAGAAACTAATTGCAGACGGACGTCCTTGACACAATCTGAGAAATGTGAATGTGGATTAAATATTAGATTTAAGGTCCGTTGTTATTTTGTGTTAGGTTGATGACGGCACGTCAGTTATGTAAAAGCAATGGGATCTCTTGGTGATGCGCAGTGAGGTGATTACTAGTGATATAGCACTGTGTCTGGGGTGTGCTTCAAAGCAGTCCAGCAATGGGGACAATGTGGGAGGGGGAGAGAGGAATCACAACTGGCTGATGCTGATAAGAGCGGAAGCTGGGTGATTTGGAGGTGGGAGTTCCTCCTGCAATCCTTTCTACTTCCGTGTATGTTTGGAGTTTCCATAATAAAAGTGCTGAAGAATGAACTGTGCCACTGGACCCTCATTCTCCAGCATCTGAGAGGTGGTCCTGTTCTTCAGTAGCATCTGGACTGTGGCGTCCATGTCTTTGTTTAAAGCTGGTATGGAAGCATTTATCACCAGGACATTGGAGTCCCCAGTGGAGTCCCCACTGTGAACTGTGAGCCCGTCTTGGGGCTGTCTGACCCGCAGATACAGTCCTGTTCGGGGCGGGGGCGGGGCTCGACAATCTCTGCAAATAGGGAAGTGTGAGTCATTAACCTCCATGACAAATAGAAAGAATGGAAAGAAGAGATGGGGGAAGGGAGGAAAGGAGAGAAGGAAGGAAAAAAGAAGGAATAAATGGAGGGAGGGAAAAAGGGAAGAAGGAAGCTTCAGAGAGCATCTTGAGATTTAAGGCTAAGCGACTGGAAATCGCTCATCTCTGCTGGAGCAGATGGGGGCTTCAGCCAGGGAAGTCTCCCCAGAACTCTGGGAAGTGACTCCTGCAAGTGCTGTCTGGACCGAGCTCAAGCCCAGATATCACACAACACATTTGTCCTGTGGGCGTGAAGGGCCAGCCCAGGACACCCATAGGTGAAGCCTGCGACGTTCACTCATGAACCCATGTGTCTGGAACAGCAGCCCGATTGTCTGCCTGGAGGATGTACCCACTCCTCAAGGCCTGACTCATGTATCCCACATCTCTCCCCGTGTCCCCACAGTCCTTCCCTCAGCCATCATGCATCAGTGCATGTTCCCCTGGTAGGTGTGATAACAAAACGGCAGCAACAAACAGCTACCATTCACTGCGGGCTTGCCGTGGGCCGGGTGTTCCGCCAAAAGCTTTACCTCCTGAGGTAGGTGTCATTATGTCCATTTTATAGATGTTGAAACTGAGGCTCAGAGAGACTGAGTCACTTGCCCAAGCTCACACAGCTAGAGGGTACTCAGACTTAGCTGTTTTCCCACAAAGGAGTTGTCCTAAGCTGCTATTCAGCTTGCCTCTATATCTTTCTGTGCCTTGCAAATAGCCTGGCTCTTTGGTAAAGGCTTAAAGGAGCACTCACTTCAAACCTTGGCTTCCCCCAAGGCTAGGGGTCTGCTACCCTTTCCCAGCAACATGCCTGCCTCATTCACTCCCCCAATTTGTGATGGAACAGGAGTTCAACTTTGTTTCAAGCCACAAACATCTTTCTCCATCTCAGAAAAAAGGTTAGTCTTATTAATAGTCCGAAGCTGAGAGCTGGAATGTGGAGGTGATGGCCAAAGTCAGAGTAGCAATATTTGACCACGAGGCAATACTGGAAAGCTTAGTTATACTGTGAGCAGACATGGAAATAGCAACAATACAAACCAGAAAACAATGAACCGTATCTTTGAAGTGCTGAAAGAAAATAACTATCAACTTCCAATTCTAACTTAACCTAAATATTTAAGAGCAAAGGCTTAATAAAGACATTTTCAGACAAAGAGTGAGTACATTTATCATTCCCAGATTTTTGCTGAAAAAAAAAAAACTTTCTTGATTTTCTACATCAAGAAAAAAGAAATAAGGGACGCCTGGGTGGCTCAGTGGGTTAAGCGTCCAACTTTGGCTCAGGTCATGATCTCACAGCTCGTGAGTTCAAGTTCCGCGTCAGGATCTGTGTGGACAGCTCTGGAGCCTGGAGCCTGCTTCAGATTCTGTGTCTCCTTCTCTCTCTGCCCCTCTCCCTCTCCTGCTCATGCTCTGTCTCTTTCTCCTTCAAAAATAAATAAACATTAAAACAAAATAAAAAAAAAAGAAATTGATCACAAAAAGAAGGAAAGAATCAAAGAAGGAATTGTTAGTAAAGAATATTGGCAAACATGGGTAAATCTAAGTAAGTGTTCTCTGAAATAATACATAATTTGAGATGTAGAAACACAACATAGAATTCAAATTTATAATGAACAGTAATACAGAGCAGCCTGGAGACACTGAAGTTAGAGTACTGTAAGATAGTTGTATTACTCAGGAGATGAGTAGAGGCATAATTAACTTATAAATTAAATTTGGATTTTGGTAAATCAAGTTTGTTAAAATGTTAAAGATAATCCCTAATTATCTTGATATCATTAATTTCTCTTTAAATGTTAAAAATAATCCCTAAAATAATAAAATAGATGGGCATGTTGATCACCTGGGTTGCAATGAGCATGCAGAGCCTAGCTGGTATTCTCCCTCTCTCTCACTCACACTCTGTCTCTTTCAAATTAAAAATAAATAATCTTAAAAAAATAAACTATGGGGCACCTGGGTGGCTCAGTTGGTTAAGCATCCAACTTCTGCTCAGGTCATGATCTCGCAGTTCATGGGTTCGAGCCCCAATCGGGCTCTGTGCTGACAGTTCAGAGCCTGGAGCCTGTTTCAGATTCTGTGTCTCCCTCTCTCTCTGCACCTTCCTTGCTCACACTCTGTCTCTCTCTGTCTCAAAAATAAATAAATATTAAAAATATTAAATAATAAAATAGAATGTATAACTTCCATCAAAGGGGAAAGAAGGGAGGGATAAAGAAAACTCAACCAATCCAATAACAGGCAGGAAATAGCAAAGAAAAGGCAGGGTAAATTGCACAAAATAGAATATAAGTGAGGATAAAAGTAAACCAACCATGTCAGTAATCATAACGAATATAAATGGACTGTTTTTGCCACTTGGACAAATTGGATTTTCAGAAATTCAGTGCAGGCATCTCAATGTACTACAGCAGAGGTGGATTTTTTTTTTTTTTTTTTTTTTACAAATAGTTTATTGTCAAATTAGTTTCTACATAACACTCAGTGCTCATGGATTTTTAAAGACTTTATTTTAATACGTATTATAGATTCATAGGAAGTAGACTTTACCCACATACACTTTACTCAGACTTTCCCAATGGTGACATCTTACATAACTGTAGTATAATAGCAAAGCCAGGACTTTGCATTGGTACAATGCCATTGACCAAACTACACACCTTATTCTGTTTTCATAATTTTTTACATGTGTTCAGTTGTGTGCACAGTTTCTATGCATTTGAGTCCATGTAGAGACTCATGTAACCACAACCATAATAAACTACCTTGTGCTACTCTTTTTATTTGTGAACTTGTTAGTAAATGATGCTCGGGCACTTGGGTCACCATTTGGAAAAAGCATAACATTAGATCCATATCTCCCACCACACAGAAGAATACCAAAATTCATAGCTGAGATCTGCTTACCCAGAACAAAAGCCACTAGAGTCATAAACTGATGGGAATCCTCAGATGGTAATGTTGAGGCCAAGCATGAGTGCACTAGCATGAGAATGAAAAACTCCTGGGGGTCCCAGCCTTAAGGGGAGCCCCATACCCTTGTGAGTTTTACCTCCAGGAACCTCACCAAATTCTCAGAGTGAAGGGCCAAGAGAGATCTCCCGGTTCTGACAAGGGGAGGCAAAGAGTAACCGTAGTGAAATCCAGCCAGATATTCTTCAAAACAAAGGCCTGCTCTCCAGGGAAAGAGGGTTTAGCAATCCTAATCCCATCTGGGAGAAATGGCCTTCTCCCACCCCAGCTCCCACCAGCCTTTCTGCATCACGTAAAGTGGATGAATAAAGCTAAGAACATGCACAAGAGTCACAGACCAGGGACACAGATGTACGGTAATACTGAGATTTAATCATAAGATTATAAACTGCCTCTCCTCTTCCACCCCTTCGCACGCCACAACAGGGTTCCAGAATAATAACAGTAGATTACGGTGGGAAGAGCTGCAAGATGCAGATTCTCTCTGAGGAGGAGAATCTAGGGACACCCAGAGTCAACAGGGAAGGTGAAAACAAAGATTCTAAAAGAATGTGAACCCTGTAGCAGCTATATTTACAGGAAACACAAAGCACAGCCCAGCTCCTAGCCAGATTAACATAAATTCTCACATTAAAGGCTTATTTACCTCAGTTCCTACTTACTGAAACAGCATGCCTGGCTTTACACACACACACACACACACACACACACACACACACTCACACTCACACTCACAATGCATGTTAAAGGATGAGAGAGAAAAAACTGTTTGAAAAGACAAAGCAAGCATCAGGACCAGATGCAGATATGATACAGATACTGGAAATACCAGAGTATCACAGAGTATTAAAGAGTAACACAGAGTATTAAAATAACTGCGATTGTGGTACTTGGGTGGCTCAGCCAGTTTAGTGTCTGACTTTGGCTCAGGTCATGATCTCACAGTTCATGAGTTTGAGTCCTGCATGACTCTGAACTGTCAGTACAGAGCCTGGAACTTGCTTTGGGTTCGGTGTTTCACTCTCTCTCTGCCCCTCCCTCATTTGTTCCCCCCCCCCCAAATAAATAAACATTAAAAAAATAAAATAACTGTGATTGAGATGTTAAGGGCTCTAATGGAAAATGTAGATGACATGTAAGAGCCCATGGACAATGTATGCAGAAAGATGGAAACTTCAAGAATGAATCAAAAGAAAATTCTAAAAATAAAAAACACTATGATAGAAACGAAGAATGGCTTTGATGGGCTCATTAGTAGACTGGATATGGCTTAAGAAAGCATCGGTGAATTCTCCCCAGTTTGATCTATTGGTTCAACATAATCCTAATAAAAATCCTGGTAAGCTATATCAGAGATATCAACAAACTGATTCTGGGGTGCCTGGGTAGCTCAGTTGGTTAAGCATCCAACTCTTTTTAAAAAAATTTTTTTTAATGTTTTATTTATTTCTGAGAGAGAGAGAGAGAGAGAGAGAGGCAGCGTGAGCAAGGGAGGGTCAGAGAGAGAGGAAGACACAGAATCTGAAACAGGCTCCAGGCTCTGAGCTAGCTGTCAGCACAGAGCCTGACGCAGGGCTCGAACCCACAAACCATGAGATCATGACCTGAGCCGAAGTCGGACGCTTAGCCGACTGAGCCACCCAGGCATCCAACTCTTCATGATCTCAGGGTTTGTGAGATCAAGCCTCGCATCAGAATCTGTGTTGACAGCACGGAGCCTGCTTGGGATTCTCTCTCTCCCTCTCTCTTTGCCCCTCCCCTGCTCCCTCACCCATGCACATGCATACCCACATACGTTCTCTCTCTCTCTCAAAATAAATAAACGTTCAAACAAACAAACAAACCGATTCTAACATTTATATGGAAAGGCAAAAGACCTTGAGTAGCCAGCGCAATGCTG
Source organism: Hyaena hyaena (assembly GCF_003009895.1). Lineage (NCBI taxonomy): Eukaryota > Metazoa > Chordata > Mammalia > Carnivora > Hyaenidae > Hyaena > Hyaena hyaena. The sequence continues at coordinate 887,385 of NW_024080688.1, read as the reverse complement.
AAGGACAGGAACGTCGGAGGATGGATATTATAAAACCTCGACACTTGCTAGGAAGCTGAAGTAGTCAAGAGAGTATGTACCAGTGAAGGAACACACAGATAGAGCAATGGGACAAAATAGAGAGCCCAGAAATAGACCCACATGCATACAGTCAACTGTTCTCTGACAAAAGAGCAGACACAATTCTGTGGAGAAAGGATAATCTTTTCAACAAATGGCATGAGAACAATAGTATGCCCACATGCGAAAAACAAACCTAGATGGAGACCTTGCACTTTTCACAACAATTAACCCCAAGTTAGTCAGAGACCTATATATAAAACATGAAAGTATAAAACATCTAAAAAATATTGGGGGAAATCAATATAAGCGTGGCTTTGGTAAGGAGTTATTAGATATAATACCAAAAGCATAATCTTTGAAAGAAAAAACTAAGTAGGACTTATTACTTTATTAAAAGTAAAACTCTGCAAAAGACACTGTTAAGAGATTGACAATACAAGCCACAGACTGGTAGTTAATAATTGCAAATTACATTTCTGGTAAAGGACTTATATCCAAAAATATACACATTTATTGAAACTCAGCAATAAGAACAGAGCTCACCAAAGAAGATACAGAGAGCAAATAAGCATATAAAAAATGCTCACCATCACTGTCATTAGGAAATCACAAATTGGAGGAGCAATGAGATACTATGAGGCACCTATCAGAATGGCCAAAATAAAAAATAAATAAATAAATAAACAACTGACACCATCAAACACTAGTGAGAATGTGGACCAACAGAAATTCTCATTTATTTTTGGTGGGAATGCAAAGGGGTTCAGGCACCTTGGAAGACAGTTTGGCAATTTCCTATAAAGTTATATATAGCTTAGCATATGATCCAGCAAGCCCATCCCTAGGTATCTATGCATCTGATCTGAAAACACATGTCTATACAAAAACCTGCATGTGAATGTTTACAGCAGCTTTATTCATAATCACTAAAAACTGGAAGTGACCAAGATGTCCTTTGACAGGTGAATGGACAAAAATGATACCATTTGTACTAAATGTTCAGAATAGGCTAATCATAGAAACGGAGCATAGGTTAGTGGTTGCCAGGATTTGAGGGTACAGGGGAATGGGGTGTGACCACTAATGGGATTCTTTTGGGAGTGATGAAATATTCTGGAATTAGATAGTCATGATGCTTGCATAATTTTGTGTATATCCTAAAACCCAACAAATTGTTTTAAGTGGCAGAAGAGGAAGACACAGATCTGAAGCATGAAAAAATTTAATGCATGGTTGCTGGTTTAAAGATGGAGTGGATCATATGATTCCATTCACATGTGGAATTTAAAAAGCAAAAACAAGAAACAGACTCTTAACGACAGACAATAAACTGAGGGCTACCAGAGGAAAAGGAATGGGGGGATGGGCGAAATAGGTGATGGGGATGCGGTATTGGGTGATGCATGGAATTGTTCAATCACTGTATTATACACTGGAAACTAATATAACAGTGTATGTTAACTATATTGGAATTAAAATTGGTTGTTTTTTCCTAAAAAAAAAAAAAAACCCTACAAAAAACAAAAAACTACGGTACATCCATGCAATGGAATATTATTCAGCATTAAAAAGAACTGAGCTGGGGTGCCTGGGTGGCTCAGTTGGTTAAGCGTCCAACTTTGACTCAGGTCATGATCTCACGGTTTGTGGGTTCGAGCCCCGCATTGGGCTCTGTGCTGACAGCTCAGAGCCTGAAGCCTGTTTCAGATTCTGTGTCTCCCTCTCTTTCTGACCTTCCCCCACTCATGCTCTGTTTCTCTCTGTCTCAATAATAAATAAAACTATTAAAACTTTTTTTAATTAAAAAAAAAAACTGAGCTATCGAGCCACCAAAGACACGAATGAATCTTAAATGCATGTTGTTAAGTAAAAAAAGCCAATCTGAAGAGGCTCCACGCTGTATAATTCCAACTATATGACATTCTGGAAAAAGCCAGATTATACATACTGTAAAAAAAAGATCAGTGGTTATCAGGGGATCCAGGAGAAGGAAAAGAAGCAATTAGATTAAGCACAGAGGATGTTTTAGGATGATGAAGCGATTCTATATGATAGTGAGTACATGATACTGTTTCTCAAAACTCAGAACTTTACAGCACAAAGGGTGAATCTTAATATATTCAAATGTTATAAGACCATCCAGGAAGGTCAGGGGTTCCAGAATGGAATGCAGAATGTGACGAAGCAATCAAACTGTATTACAACTGTATGCATCCACTCCAGTGACTAGGGTGGGGGACAAGTGTGCTGATCTAAATCCTTGGGACATGAGTCGAAGCTGCAGAACCAAAGGAAAAAGAAGATATCCATCGTACTATCTCGTCTTTGGTCAAAGTGTTTTCCTTGGGAATACAGGTTAACAAGTCTGATATTGCTATACATATACACTGAAATTCAACAGTTAGGTAAATGAGGGGCTGATGGTGAAAGCCAGGTTTCTTATTATTGGAGTAGGAGGTTACAATGAATTAAAGGAAGGAGGCTGGGGGCACCGGGGTGGCTCAGTTGGTTAAGCATCTGACTCTTGGTTTCATCTCAGGTCATGATTTAAGGGCTTGTGAGTTCGAGCCCTGCAATGGGCTCTGTGCTGATAGCACAGACCCTGCTTGGGATTCTGTCTCCCTCTCTCTCTGCCTCTCCCCTGTTTGCTCTCTCTCTCTCTCAAAAACAAATACACAAACATTTAAAAAAAATAAAGGAAGGAGGCTAGAATGATCCATGATTCATACCATGAGGTAATGAATAAGAATTAGAGATAATGGGGTACCTGGGTGACACAGACAGTTAAGCACCCGACTCTTCATTTCGGCTCAGGTCATGATCTCATGGTTCATGAGACTGAGCCCTGAGTGGGGCTCTGTGCTGACGGTGTGGAGCCTGTTTGGAATTCTCTCCCCCTCTCTCACCCCTCCTGCCCCACTCTCTTGCTGTTTCTCTCTCGAATAAATAAATATTTAAAAAAATGAGTTGGGAGACAGACATGAGTACAAACTCATGTTCAGCTTAATAGAGATAGAAATAGTTACATAATTGGGGCGCCTGGGTGGCTCAGTCGGTTGGCGTTCGACTTCGGCTCAGGTCATGATCTCACGGTTTGTAGGTTCAAGCCCTGTGTCGGGCTCTGTGCTGACAGTGAGCTCAGAGTCTGGAGCCTGTTTCAGATTCTGTGTCTCCCTCTCTCTCTGACCCTCCCCTGCTCGCACTGTCTTTCTCTCTCTCAGAAACACATAAAACATTAAAAAAAAATAGTTCCATAAATAAGTATTTCAATATGAGTAGGCTCTTGCTGCTCCTTGCTTTGTTAGCTGAGAGAGCCTATAAGCAATGGCCCCAGCAGCAAAAAATAAATCCAGACCCCCAATCTTGGTTTCTAATGCCATCTGCCAATAAAAGAAATCAGGACTCCTTAGAGAAATGAGTGACATTGGACTGGGTCAGGGAATGAGCAGGATGAGTCTGAAGCACCTTGTAGTACCAGAAAATAGGTAGAGCTCACACACACACATACACACTGATCAGGGTATGTCAAAACAATATAAGAACCAACTGAAACAGGTCCCGATGGCCAAAGTTGAAGTCGTTTGAGCAAAAAAATTAAAGTAGTACCAGATTATAACTCAAAGTATAAAATAAATATGCATGGGCCCATACTGATATAAATAAAATTATGAAGTACATAAATAACTGGGAGAGAATAAACAAATATCTAGTGCGGAAGAATTTAAAGTAAGGTAGAGCATAACTCTCCACCCCTTAAATGTAGGTTGTGCTTACTGACTTTCTTCCAAAGAGCACAGATGGAAAGTGGAAAGGGAGGGGGAAAAAAGTCTCTTTACAGTTGAGAAGCTTGCCAGACATGATCTCAAGGCAGGCGATCAAGATCAACATGAAGGTGATGATTCGCACTGATAGCATGTACCGTTGATGTGCTGTGATGAAAAATGGCGCTTTACCTCTGTGCTCTTCCTCCCAGAAACATACATATTACCCCAATCTTTTTTTTTTTTTAAGTTTTTTTAAAAAATGTTTTATTTGTTTCTAGGAGAGAGAGAGATAGCGTGAGCAGGGGAGGGTCAGAGAGAGAGGGAGTCACAGACTGAAACAGGCTCCAGGCTCTGAGCTGGCAGTCAGCACAGAGCCCAATGCGGGGCCCGAACCCACGAACCGCAAGATCATGACCTAAGCGAAAGTCGGACGTTTAACCGACTAAGCCACCCAGGCGCCCCACATATTACCCCAATCTAACCACCAAAAACATCAGACACATCTGAGTTGAAGGTCATTCTACAATATGCCTGAACAGTACTCCTCAAAACTGTCAAGGTCATCCAAAACAAGGAAAATCTGAGGAACTGTCATAACCAAGAGGAGCCTAAGGAAACATGCATCTGGTATCCTAGAGTAGAAAAAAAGGACATCAGGTTAAAAACTAAGAAGATCTGAGTACGGTATGATCTTCGATTAATAATAACATATTGATATTGGTTCCTTAATTATGACAAAGCTACCAAAGTAATGTAAGATGTTAATAATAGAGGGAACTGGGCGTGAGGTATACAGGGACTCCAGAGTGTTTTCGCAATTTTTCTGTAAGTCCAAAACTGTTCCAAGATAAAGTTGTTTTTTAAAAGTGTGAGGGACAAAAAATTTAAAACTCAGCAGAAAAATGGGGAAGAGATATGTACAGATAATTCACAAAGATGTACATGAATGACCCTCACACATTTGAAAACGCATTCAAACTCACTCACACAAGAAACGCAAATGAAAACAACACCGAGATACCATTTCTCACCCATCCGATTGGCAAAGACCCAGATGCATGGCAACACACAGTGCTGACGAGGCAGTGGGGAAAAAGGCATTTCCTATCCCCTGGTGGGAAAGCAGAAGGGTGCAACCCCGCGGGAGGAGAATCTGCCAATACTTCCGGAAGTTACATATGCACTTCCCTTTTCATCCAGTAATCCTCCTCTTAGGGATCCATCCTGAAGACGTACCTTCAAAAAAATGCAATACATAATTACAAGGTTATTCACTACAGCACTGTTTATAATTGCAAAATATTAGAAACAACCTAAATGCTCCTACAGAGGAGACTTGTTAAATAAACAATGGTACCTCCATACGAAAAAGTACCACAAAGCTATAAAAACGAGAGAGAGGCTGTCGTCAGGTCCCCAGGTGCCAGCTGGGATCTGAGACACCCCTGTAGTCTTGTCCTGAACCCTGTTTTTTTTAAAATATTTTTATTTATTTCTAGGAGAGAGAGAGAGAGACAGCGTGAGCAGGGGAGGGTCAGAGAGAGAGGGAGTCACAGACTGAAACAGGCTCCAGGCTCTGAACTGGCAGTCAACACAGAGCCCGACGCGGGGCTCGAACCCACGAACCGCGAGATTATGACCTAAGTGAAAGTCGGACGCTTAACCGACTAAGCCACCCAGGCGCCCCTCCTGAACCCTGTTTTTACTTGAGCTCTCTTGCATGGGTTTGTTAACCAGTTACAACTCATTTCTGGCTCAAGCGAAAATAGAATGAACTCAATGACTGCTGTAATGGGAACTTGCAGGGTTAGAGTTAAGCCAGGAATGACTTGATCAGACCTCTAACGAGGTCATCTGAACCAGAATTCTAGATCTCCTCCATACGTTGCCTTCATTCTCAAAGAGCAACAGCTCTGGACTATGAACTTCTGGGTTCACGTTCAGCTGGAAGAATCTAGTTCATGTTAGGTACAAAGAGCATGTTTATTTCTCAGAAGCCCCAGTAAGGTAATACAGTGGCTCTGGTTGGGTCACATGCTCATCTCTGAGTCAATTACTGTAGCCAGAGGAATGGTCTAATGCACTGATTTCAACCTAGGCCATGAGGCCCATCTCAGAGCTAGGGGTGCTGCATCACCCACGGACTGAAAGTGGAGAAGGGGATGTCTCCAAATAGAAGTCAGTTCTGCTGGCAAACGGACCAGGAATGCAAGGTACCTCTGCATCTGCTGTTCATCTGTATCCATTATATATTTATAATAAATCACTGAACATAAGCAAACATTTCCTTGAGTTTTGTGAATCATTCTAGTAAATTAATGAGCATGCAGAGGACGGGATGGGAATCCCTGATTTATAGCCACTTGGTCAGAAATATGAGGCCAGGACTTCAAACTGACATCTGAAGTGGGGGCAGTGTAGTGGAGGTAAGCCCTTAACCTTTGAGGTTTGTGCTAATTATGGGTAGTTAGTGTCAGAACTGCTTCGTGTTAGGAAGAAAGCACACATTTGTGTGTCAGAAGTATTTTGAGTAGAAAAATAATTTTCCTGTAGAACACTAGGATTGAACCAACAAATTATATATATTCTAAATAACAAGAGTAATAATTACTACTGTCAAAGAAAGAAGTTACATATAAGGAAAGGGGGAAGGCTGGGATCAACCCTGACTGCTGTGTTGGACTGAAATCACATCAGTATGAACTCACGGTGTTTATTATAGATATAATGTCTTAGTCCATTTGGGCTGCTATAACAAAATGCCATAGACTGGGTGGCTTATAAACAGAAGGAACTTATTTCTCACAGTTCTTGAGGCTGGGAAGTCCAAGATCAAGTTACTAGCAGACCCAGATTCTGGGGAGAGCATGCTTTTGGGTTGAGGGATAGTCAATTTTTCACTGAGTCCTCCCACAGTAGAAGGGGCAAGGGATCTATGTGGGTTTCATTTTATTTTACTTTTATTAATTTAATTTAATTTTCATTTATTTTATTTTATTTTTATTTATTGAAGAATAGTTGACACACAGTGTTAACATTAGTTTCAGGTATATAACATAGTGATCCAACAACTCTATACTGGAGTCTCTTTTATACTAGGGGCACCTGGGTGGCTCAGTCAGTTAAGCGTCCGACTTCAGCTCAGGTCATGATCTCACAGTCTGTGGGTTCGAGCCCCACGTCGGGCTTTGTGTTGACAGCTCAGAGCCTGGAGCCTGCTTCAGATTCTCTGTCTCCCCTTCTCTCTGCCCCTCCTCTGCTCATGTTCTGTCTCTCTTTGTTTCCCAATAATAAATGTTAAAAAAATTTTTAAAAATAAGGCATACTAAACCCATTCATGAGGGCTCTGTCTTCATGACCTAAAACTAAAACTTACCTCCTAATACCATCACTATGAGGGATAGGATTTCAACATATGATGTTGGGGGTGGGGGGACACAAACTCTCAGACCATAGCATACAAAGATGTGTGTATATGAGGATTAGTACACATACGTATATTTCACAGTCCTGTCTGCTGAGAGTGCCTAGAGGAAATGACATCCTAGAAGCAATGAGTGTGCCTAGCTCCCAGGTCTTGATTTCTTTCTTTCTTTCTTTCTTTCTTTCTTTTTTTTTTTTAGAGAGAGATAGAATCTTTTTACAAATGTTTTTATTATTTTTGAGAGAGAGCGAGCGAGCGAGCAGGGGTGGGTCAAAGAGAGAAGGAGACACAGAATCCAAGGCAGGCTCCAGGCTCTGAGCTGTCTGCACAGAACCCGATGTGGGGCTCAAACTCATGAGCTGTGAAATCATGACCTGAGCCAAAGTCGGATGCTTAACTGACTGAGCCACCCAGGTGTCCCGAGAGAGAGAGAGAATCTTTTACTTATTTATTATTTTTTTTAACAAATAGTTTATTGTCAAGTTGGTTTCCATATAACACCCAGTGCTCATCCCCACAAGTGGCCCTCTCCGTGCCCATACCCCCTACCCCCCAACATCCATCAGTCCTCAGTTTTTGTCAGCATTCAAGAGTCTCTCATGGTTTGCCTCTCCCCCTTTCCCCCACTATTTCCCCCCTTCTTCTCCCCCATGGTCCTCCTTTAAGTTCCTCCTAATCCTCCTATATGTGCAAACATATGATATCTGTCCTTCTCTGCCTGACTTATTTCACTCAGCATAACACCCTCAAGGTCCATCCATGTTGCTACACAAGGCCAGATTTCATTGTTTCTCATTGCCATGTAGTATTCCATTGTATAGATAAACCACATCTTCTTGATCCATTCGTCCTTTGATGGACACTTAGGCTCTTTCCATGTTTTTGCTATTGTTGAGAGTGCTGTTATGAACATTGGGGTACATGTGCTCCTATGCCTTAGCATTTCTATATCCCTTGGGTAAATTCCTAGCAGTGCTATTGCTGGGTCATAGGGGAGTTCTATTGTTAATTTTTTGAGGAACCTCCACACTGTTTTCCAGAGGGGCTGTACCAGTTTACATTCCCACCAACAGTGTAGGAGGGTGCCCGTTACTCCACATCCTCGCCAGCATCTCGTGTTCTCTGATTTGCTCATTTTAGCCACTCTGACTGGCGTAAGGTGGTATCTCAGTGTGGTTTTGATTTGTATTTCCCTGATGAGTAGGGATGCTGAGCATCGTTTCATGTGTTTGTTGGCCATCTGGATGTCCTCTTTGGAGAAGTGTCTGTTCATATCTTCTGCCCATTTCTTTACTGGGTTGTTTTTCAGGTGTGGAGTTTGGTGAGTTCCTTATAGATTCTCGATATCAACCCTGTATCTGATATGTCATTTGCAACTATCTTTTCCCATTCCGTTGGTTGCCTATTAGTTTTGTGGGTGGTTTCCTCTGCCGTGCAGAAGCTTTTAATCTTGATGAGGTCCCAATCGTTTATTTTTGCTCTTGATTCCCTTGCTTTGGGGGATGTGTCAAGTAAGAGATTGCTGCGGTGGAGGTCAAGGAGGTGGTTTCCTGCTTTCTCCTCTAGGGTTTTGATGGTTTCCTGTCCCTAGAGAGACAGAATCTTAAGCAGGCTCCACACCTGATGCAGGGCTTGATCTCATGACTGTGAGATCATGATCTGACCCGAAATCAAAAGCGCCCCCCTAGCACCCCCAGATTTTGGTTTCTAAACACCATTCTACAACTAAAGGAACCAGTACTCCTTGAAAAGAGAGGACAATTACAGAGTTGGAAAAGGAACAATACAAAATAAGCCTGAAACATTACTGGTCCTAGAAAAAAAGAAAGTGCTCAAAAAAGGAAGAGATTTTTTTCAAAAGAATATAGGAGCTGATCTGAAGGAGCTCCCAATGGGCAGACCTAGAAAAACTCAAGCAACAAAATAAATAATAATCATACTATATTATAACCCAAAATATAAAATGAAAACACATGTGATCATGGATATAAACAACTGGAAAAAAATAAATGAAGGAGAAGAGAAATCTCTTCCTTTCAGAAAAATTTCAATTACTAAATGTTGAAGGAAAGAAATACAAAACCACCATTTGGCAGCAATAATAGTAACAGAAAGATCCACCAGTGGTTACTAAAATCAGCAGATGAAACTTTGCAAAGAAACAGGATATTTGCATAGTGTCACATGATCTCCAAAATGTTAAGCATAATGTGCAAAATTTTATAATTTATTAAAATCTATAAAAATTTAAATGTAAATTTACAAAATTATAAATGTATAAATTACAAAGAGAAATAGAGTGGGACACCTGGGCAGCTCAGTCTGTTATATGTCAGACTCTTGATTTGGGCTCAGGTCCTGAATTCATGATTTGTGAAATTGAGCCCCGTGTCAGGCTCTGCACTGACAGCAAAGAGCCTCTTTGGGAATCTCTCTCTTTCTACCTCTACCCCGGCTCACTCACTTTCTTTATCTCAAAATAAATAAATAAAAATTAAGAAAGCACAATAAGAGAGAAACAGAGCAACTTTATAGTGGAGAAACCCAGCTTAGCCAATGATCAGGGTTAACATTACAAGTCATAAGTCTTATCGCCATAAAGAAGCCTCTGATAGACGAATTGAAAAGAATCTAACACTATGTCTATTGTATTCCTGTCCCCAAAATGTGTAACCTCAATTTAATCATGAGAAAATCTTAAACAAACCCAAATTGAGGGGTATTCCATAAAATAACTGACCAATTCTCTTCCAAAGGGTGAACGTCATGAACAGCATGAGAAGGAGGAACAGTCACAGATTGGAGGATGCTAGCGAGATGACAGCTAAATGTAATATGGGGACCTGCATTCGATCTTTGAACCCGAAAAGAACATTACTGGATAAATTATTGAAATCCATGTGAGGTTTGGTTAATAGTGTTGTACCAACATTAATTTCCTCATTTTGATCATTGTAACATGGTGATGTAAGGTCTAACATTAGGGGAAGAAGTTGAGTGAAGGATACGTGGAAACTCCATGCTATTTTGCAACTTTTGGGGAGTGTTCCTCTTCTAATTTTTGAAAGAGTTTGAGGATTGGTATTAATTCTCCTTTGAACGTTTGGTAGAATTTACCAGTGAAGGATCTGGTCCTGCATGTCTGTTTTTTGGGAGGTTTTTGATTACTGATTCAATCTCCTTACTGATTCTATTTATTCATGATTGTCTCAGAAGGTTGCATGTTTCTAGGAATTTACCCGTTTCTTCTTGGTTGTCCAATTTGTTGGCATTCCTTTACGATTCTTTGTATATCTGTGGTATCAGGGGTAACATCTCCTCTTTCATTTCTGATTTTATTTGTTTTATTTGTTGGAGTCTTCTCTGTTTCTTGGTTGTTCTGGCTAAACGTCTGTCAATTTTGTTTAGCTCTTCAGAGAAACAGCTCGTGGTTTCACTGATCCTTTCTTTTGTCTTTTTATTCTCTATTTCATTTATTTCTGTTCTGATCTTTATTATTTTCTTCTTTCTGTGCAACTTTTTGGTATGTCTAAAATTAATTCAAAATAAGTTTGTAGGGGATATACACAAAACATTAGCATCCAGAAAGATTTAAGTGAAAAAAGTATGAAGGAAAAAAAGTCAAAAAATGAGAAAACAGACATTGCTGTATTTATCGAAGGTAAAACAGGCTTTAAAGCAAAAAGCATGATTTTGGAAAAAGATGATCTCTACAAAGGATAAAAGGAATACCTCACCACGATGTATAATAATTTTAAATGTGTACATGCCTGGTAATAATATAAAAATATAGTAAGCAAAAAAGAACAGATTTCCTAGAAGAAATTGACAAATCAACTATTAAAGTGGGAATCTGGGGGGCGCCTGGGTGGTTAAACACTCGGTTAAGCATCTGACTCTTGATTTCAGGTCAGGTCATGAGACCAAGATCCACGTTGGGCTCCTTGCTGACAGTGTGGAGCCTGCTTGGGATTCTCTCTCTCTCCCTCTCTCTCTGCCCCTCCCCCACTCACGTGTGTGCCCACATGGTCTCTCTCACATAAAATGGACATTTACAAAATCTTGAAAACAAAGTGGGAATTTTTAACACAGCTTAGGTAGGAAGAAAACTTGAAGAAAGGGGTGTCCTAGAAGCCAAAGAAAGAGGGATTAAGGAGAAGGCACATAGAGGGCTATCCCTGGCACACATCAAAAGATAACTGTCATACCCATTAGGATGGCTGCAATTAAAAAAAAAATAGCAAGTGTGAACAAAGATATAGAGAAATTGGGACCTTTATGTATTGTTAGTGGGAATGAAAATGGTACAGCTGCCGTGGAAAACAGTATGGTAGTTCCTCAAAAAATTAAGAGAATGATTATCATACAATCCAGCAATCCCACTTCCGAGTATATACCCAAAAGAATTGAAAGTCTCAAAGAGGGGCGCCTGGGTGGCTCAGTCAGTTAAGTGTCGACTTTGGCTCGGGTCATGATCTCGTGGTTGGTGGGTTCGAGCCCCGCGTCCGGCTCTGTGCTGACAGCTCAGAGCCTGGAGCCTGTTTCAGATTCTGTGTCTCCCTCTTTCTCTGACCCTCCCCTGCTCATGCTGTCTCTTTCTCTCTCAGAAATAAAAAAAAGCCAAAAAACAAAAAGAAAGTCTCAAAGAGATATTTGTACACCGTGTTCAAAGCGTCATTACTCACAATAGCTAAAACATGGAAGCAACCCATGTTGGATGAATGAATGGATAAGGAAAATGTGCTCTATATATGTAATCGAATATTCTTCAGCCTTCCTTTTTAGGAAGGAAATTCTGACACCTGTTACAACATGGATGAACCTTGAGGACATTATGCTAAGTGAAAGAAGCCAGTCACAGAAAGACAAATATTGAATGATTTCACTAACGTGAGGTATCCAGAGTCCTCAAATTCAGACAGAAAGTACAATGGTGATTGCCTGGGTTGGGGGGAGTCGGGGAGTATGGAATTGTCCAATGGAGACAGAGTTTCAGTTTTACAAGATGAAGAGCTATGGAGATTGGATGGTGGTGATGGACGTACAACATTATGAATGCATTTACTACCACTGAACTATGTAATCATGACTGCACAACTACTCAGCAGCCAGAGGGAGCTTTTTAAAAAATAAATAAATCACCTCATCTCCTTGCTTAATGCCTTCCAGTGGCTCCCTAGTGCTCCCACATAAAACCTACCTTCTCGCCTTGGCCTGAAAGGCTGTGAATGATCTGGCCCCTGACTCCCTCTCTTCCAGTAGGGGAGTGACAACATTCCTTCCAGCCATTGCCTTTCCTTCCTTCCTTCCTTCCTTCCTTCCTTCCTTCCTTCCTTCCTTCCTTCCTTCCTTCCTTCCTTCCTTCCTTTTCCCTCCTTCCTTCCTTCCTTTTCCTCCCTTCCTTCCTTCCTTCCTTCCTTCTCTTCTTCTTCTTCTTCCTTCCTTCCTTCCTTTCCTTCCTTCCTTCCTTTTCCTTCCTTTCCTTCCTTCCTTCCTTTTTCTTCCTTCCTTCCTTCCTTCTTTCACGTTTATTTTTGAGAGAAAGAAAGAGAATGTGCACGTGAGCGGGGGAGGGGCAGAGAGTCTGAAGCAGGCTGTGCTGACAGCAGAGAGCCTGATGCGGGGCTCGAATCCATGAACCACAAGATCATGACCTGAGACAAAGTCAAACGCTCAAATGACTGAGCCACCAAGGCACCCCAGTCATTGCCTTTTCTTAAATACATCAAGGTTATTCCCACCTCAGGACCTTTGTCCTTACTGTTCCCTCTAATAAGCTCTTCCCTCAAATCTTTGCTCAACTGTCTCCTTTTCATCTGTTCAGGTCTTTTTTCTTTTTTTTATATTTACTTTTGAGAGAGAGAGAGAGACAGAGCATGGACAGGAGAGGGGCAGACGGAGGAGACAGAGAATCTGAAGCAGGCTCCAGGCTCCAAGCTGTCAGCACAGTGCCTGACATGGGGCTCGAATCCATGAACCACGGGCATGATCTGAGCCAAAGTCAGATGTTTTAACCGACTGAGCCACCGAGGTTCCCCATCATCTGTTCAGGTCTTAACCCAAATATTTCTTTCTCAAAAAGGTATTCTCTGACCATTTTAGCTAAAGTTGCCCCTCCATACACTTCTATTCTCTTATCCTTTTGCCTTTTCTTTTCTTTTTAAGATTTTTTAAAAAAGTAATCTCTATACCCAAAGTGGGGCTCAAAGTTACAACCCTGAGATCAAAAGTCGCACGCTCTGCTCTACCAACTGAGCCAGCCAGGTGCCCCAATTTTCTGTATAGATCTTATCTTCCTGATGTAATTACTTACTTTTGTAACGCTCATATCCTCCATTAGAATATAAGGTTTCCAAAGGTCAGGGGCTGTGTGTGTAGTCCCCTGCTGAGTTCCTACTGTCCAGAACTGCATTTGCCCCTATGGTAGCCACTGGCCACAGGTAGCTATGTAAATTTAAATCCATTAAAAGTAAATATTAAGAGTTCAGTTCTTCAGTTACACTAATCACATTTCAACTAGCCACCTGTGGCTAACAGCGACCATAGTAGATAGTGCAAAGAAAATTTCCAACATTCCAGAAAGTTCTGCTGGACAACACTGCTCTAGAACCCAGCTACCCAGTGAGTGTGTTATAAAATAAAGATATTTTAGGGACACCTGGGTGGGTCAGTCTGTTGAGCATCAGATTCTAGATTTCGGCTTGGTTCATGATCCCAGGGATGTGGGATGGAGCCCTATCTTGGGCTCCACGCTGGACATGGAGCCTGTTTGAGATTCTCCCTCTGCCCTTCTCCACTGTTTGCACACTCTCTTAAAAAATAAAAGAAAATAAATAAATACATACATTTAAAAAAAAAAGATACATATTTTATTTATTTTGAGAGACAGAGACAGCACATGTTCGAGCAGGGAAGGGGCAGAGAGAGAAGGAAAGAGAGGATCCTAAGGATGGAGCCCAACCATGGGTCTCACTCCCATGAATGGCAAGATCACAACCTGAGCAGAGATCAAGAGCCAGGGGCTCAACTGACTGAGCCACCCAGACACCCCAAAAATATATTTTTAATCCTCATCTTATGAGGGAGAAAAACATAGGTCAGAGAAGTTGTGTTATTATTCCAAGGCCACACAGCCAAGAGGCAACCTAGCACGAATTTGAATGCAGGGTTGTGTTACTCCAAAGCACATGATTCTTTCTTTCTTTCTTTCTTTCTTTCTTTCTTTCTTTCTTTCTTTCTTTCTTTTTTAAAGTTTATAGATTTATTTTGAGAGAGAGAGAGAGAGAGAGAATCCCAAGCAGGCTCTGCACCTCCAGTACAGAGCCCAAAGGGGCCTATGGGAACCTCGAACCCACAAACTGAGGGATCATGACCAGAGTGGAAGTTGGATGCGCAACCAACTGAGCCACCCAGGTGCGGAGCCCCCCGGCCCCCCCTTCTTAAGAGCCAGCAGCCTCTTGGCTGTTTAAAGAGGCACAGGGTTCTCCTGTACTCCTACACATCCTCCAACCTGAACTTGTCCCTAACTGAAGAAGGTGTGGGCAGCTTCATGGAAGGATTGTTGCCCAAGGCATTGAAAGATTTGGGGTCTGTCCTGATTTCATCTCCGATCCGTTGCTGTTCCACAGTAAGTCTCTATGCCTCTCTGGGTCTCAGCTGTACGTCTACAAAACGAAGAAACTGACCCTGTGGCCTGAGGATAAAAAGGAGATGGCGGGCAAGGGGTGACAGGGTACCCTTTTCGGGTCCTGCCTGGCTCAGAGGCAGCCCAGCATGAGGAGCAGGGTGGGGGTGGAAGCGCTTTAGTTGGTTTAATCCACAGTAGCAGCTCTTGCTGCTTGCATGCCTACAGATGAAAACGCTGAGGCTCACCGAGGTGAAGTAATTCGGCCAGGAGAACTGGGGATTCGAACCTGAGACTCTCGGACCCCATGCGCTTGCCGCGCAGCCAGAGTCGGGGCCCATAGGAATCACAGGGAGGCGCTTACCGGTGAAAGGTGGTGAGCTCCCCGTGCCTGGGGGTGTGCAAGTCGGCGCTGGGCCACGCGCGGAGCCGCGGCTGGTGCCCGGGCGCGGACCGCAGAGCCTCCCGCAGGCCCCTTTCCGCCTCCAGCGGCGGCCCCGGCCGAGGCGCGAGCGCGGCGCCGCCGGGGCGGGGCGGGGGCTGCTATTTCGGTCCGGTGAGCGCAGCCCGCGCCGCGAGGCGGGGGAGGGGGCGCCCGCGCCGCCATCTTCGCTCCCGCCGGCCGGCCCCGCGGCGCGCAGCCACCATGAGCACCGCCGCCTTCCACATCTCCAGCCTCCTGGAGAAGATGACGTCCAGCGACAAGGACTTCAGGTGCGCCCCGCCGCCCGGCCCCCGGCCCTCCGCCTCCCACCGAAACCCGGGCCTTCTTCGTCTCCAGTCGCGCCGGCCCATCCCCCACGAGCGTGCAGCCCCTGCCCCTCGCCCCGCGTTAAGCGCCACCCCTCCCACGACCCCCGCCCCGCTGTTTCCCGCGTCGCAGCCCTGCGCTCTCTGCGGTGCCAGCTTCCTCACCGTGCGCGCTTCGACCCCTGCCTCTGCCCCAGGTCGGAGCCCGGCTCCGCCCCTCTACACCCTTCCTCGGCCTTCCCTCCACCTGTGCTCAGCCCTCGTCTCTCCCCGTGGCTGCTGCGCCCAGGGCCCCCCACTTCAGCCCACGGTGAAGCCCCCAGCCCCTCCTCGGGGATCCCGGCGCCTGCCTCTTCGCTGCACTGAAACTCAGCCCCTTGTCGGGCCCACAACCCGGGGTCTGACTTTTCCACTGATACCCTCAGCACCGCCCTCTTCTTAAAGCCATCCCAGGCCTCCTCCCGGCCCTTCGTCAGGGCATCTTCTCCCCTCCCCTCCCCTCCCCTCCCCGGTTTGCTCCGACACAGCCTGAAGGAGGGAGCTGGGCTGAGTGGCTTTGCAGGCACTGGTAGGTGATGGCTGGGGTGGGGGCTTTTAGGTTTTGGGTGCCACTCCCCTTATCGTTGTTCCCCTTCCGCCAGACATCGCTGAGCCACACAGGAACAGAGCTGGAAAGGATGCAGGAAACCTCTCCTTCAACCCCTTCATCCTCGGGGGAAGCTGAGGCCCCTGGAGGCTAAAGGGATTGGCCCTGGTCACACAGCCAGTTCTGGACCCTGGGAGATGAAAGGAGCCCACAGAGACCAACATAACCCATTTGCTGAACATTCTGTCGCTTCATCCCCAGTTTACAGACAGGGAAATGGAGGCTCAGAGTCACAAGGGGCTAGTTGCAGTCCCAGAGGTACGAAGTGGAGGATTTGGGGTCCAAATCCAGGTCAGTCTTAACCCAGAAGCTGAGATCTTAGCAAGGCCTCCTGCTTCCAACCCTCTGACAGGTGAGGAGATTGAGGCCCTGTTCTGACACCCAATCCTCAGCACCCCTCAAGAGCCTCTAGTAGAGCGGCACCTGGGTGGCTTAGTTGGTTAAGCATCCGACTTTCGCTTGGGTCATGATGTCGCGGTTTGTGGGTTCGAGCCCCCCGTCGGGCTCTGTGCTGACTGCCAGCTCAGAGTCTGTGACTCCCTCTCTCTCTGACCCTACCCTGCTCACGCTGTCTCTCTCTCTCCTAGAGATAAATAAAACATAAAAAAAAAAAAAAAAAAAAGAGCCTCTAGTAGAGCTTTAGGACACAAGGCCAGACCTTGGCCCTACCCACTTGCTGGCTGTGTGACTGTGGACTTCTGAGCCTCACCTTCTGTTTCTGTAAGATGGGATAATAATAGAACCCACCTCAGAGGGCTGGTGTATGTCTGGGAAAAGTTAATACCTGTGCCTAGATTAGTGGCTGGGGCCGGGTAAGCGCTTAATACATCGTCACGTATGATTGATTCCGCGCACATCAGAAACCTGCCATGCCCTCTGCCCTCTCTTTACTGGTAACCCCGAGCCCCTTTCTTTTCCTCCGGTCACCTGGCTAGCCCCTACTCTTTTGTCACCTCTTCGGGATGCCTCCTGTCACCCAGGCAGGGTTGGGGACCTCCCCTGGGCTCCCACCGGACCTTCCCCGCCCCATGTTTCTACTGCTTTGCTTCCAGCCCCTGCACCGGGTTTGTGTGTTTCCTTTTTGCATTCCAGAATCCGCTCGGGGTACACAGAAGGTGCTCAGTGAATGTTTTCTGTGTCCCAGGCTCCCTGCTGTGCTGTCCAGTGCAGCCTCATTCAGTCCCCCCCCCCCCCCCCCCGCCCCGGTGGTGTGATTGTCTTTCCTGTTCTCCAGAGGCTTGGAGAGGTGAAATGACTTGCCCAAGGTCACGTAGCCGGCTAGTGGCCGAGGGGATTTGCACCACTGTCTCTTGGGCCCCAGGTCCAGTCTCCAGGAGAGGGATTTGGACCTGCCATCCAGAGCCAGAGAAGCCCTTTCAGCCTGCTCTGCTGGAGAACACTTAAAACCATCCCAAGCATATGAGGATGGTGTCTATTTTTAAAATCCAAATACCAGGAAGGCTGGGTCCTGCTGGCCAACTGTCCAGATGCCCATGCGGCAGATTATTTCAGCTGAGTTGCTTCTAGGGTTTCTCAGGAATGAAACTGAAACTGTGTCCTCTGGCTTCTGGATGCAGAAGTGGGGGTCCTGGGCAGGGTAGAGGAAGCCTTTGATCCATGTTGTCCCTCTGGGCAGGAGGCTGCTCGGTTCCCACTCAGACTCCAGCAGCCAGATGGGTAACTGAGGGGTCGGGCAGGACTTCCCAAAGCATTTTTGGAAAACACAGTAGTAATTGTTGAGGAGCCAGAGACCTGACTGGTGGGCGGAGTCTCCTCCCGACTTGCTGTGTGTCCTTGGACAGTTCCTACAGCCTCTCTGTGCCTGGTTCTCCCATCTGCCTCATGAGAAGAGCTGGTTGTCCTGTTGAAACCTCCCAAGGATGTTATGAAGTGGGGCAAAGAAAATTTCCCCTTCATAGGTGGAAAAAATGAGACTCAAGAGAGGAGTCAGTTGCCTAATTCGCCTAAGATGAGTGAAGCCACACTTAAGTGCTCAAGCTCTTAGCTGCCAAATTGTACACGTGACACCGCCTACTGCCACCACCATGTCCATATATGCAGTACGGCTTTCTTTCTCTGTGAGCTGGGTATTTGCAGGAACTTGGGGTGTCTGAAGTGCTGAGGCATCTCTCAGAGGGTTGGTTTCTGAGTTCGGGTTTCCACACCCCACTTGGCTGTTACAGGCTGGCTCTCTCCCTCCTGCCCCTCCTGCCCTCGCCTTGCCTCCCAGGCCCTCTCCGGCCCTGTTCTTTGCTGGGTCTGGGGTCCCAGGGGTGAACCCAATGGGCCCTTGTGAGTTCACAGTCTAATGAGGAGACACGCTGGTGACCAAGCTTGTAATGCAGCCTGAGGAGTGCTGTGATGAGGAGGGCAGAACGCTCTGACAGTCCTCTCCAGGGGGAACCCAGCGTGATTAGAGACTGTGGGTTGGGGACAGGGCAGGGTGGTCAGAGGAGTCATCCCTGAGGCCGGGACATTTGAACTGGGCCCTTGACAGTCGAATAGGAGTTCAACAGCGAAGAAAGACGGGGACAGGAGGCTCATCTCGGGCAAAGGAACACATTCCTTCAGTTGCCAGGCTGAGCTGGGTCTCTGTGAACTGCAGCAGAAATGCAGCTTAGAGACCCTGGCTGCCATCTCAGAGTGCCCCCTCAGCCAGGCAGACCTAGGAACGCATGTGCCTACCCCACGCCTTGGCCTGGCTCAGCTGCAAACCTCCTTCACCCTGGCTCAGCTGCAAACCTCCTTCACCTTACCTTGGCTGTATCTGCAATGAGGAGACCCAGAGGTGGGCACCCGCAGCCCCGCCACTCCCTCCTGGCCTCCAGCCCAGCCTCCTTCCTTTCAGCAGCTTGAGGCTAATCCCAGCTGTTAAAAATAAACAGCAGGGACGGCGACCAGTGCCTTCCTGGTAACAGGGTGCTGGGGCCTCCCTGCGACATCAAGCAGCAGGTCTGAACCTGCAGTGATGAGGCTGGAATCCAGACTGTGATCGATTTTGCCACAGGAGGCCTGGGAGGAGCGGGGACAGAGCCGGCTCAAGCCCAGAAGCAAGGCTGGTGTGAGGAGGCGGGGTGGTCTGGGGGGTCAGCAAACGCTGGAGGCTTTCTCTGGGGCAGACTTTGCTGTGCTCGCTTCGGCAGCACATATACTAAAATTGGGGCAGACTTTGCTGCAGCCTCCCTCGCTGCCCTGGTCTTCCCCAGTGTGTCCTCGTGGGTGCCTGCGGGAGCCAGGGAACGGGTGCGGTGGGCCTGGTGGCGGCCTGGTGGGCTGGAGAGAGTGTCCCACCCGAGGAGGGCAGCCACGCCTGGAGCAGCCAGCTCTTGTCCCCGGGGGCTGTCGGCCCAGTTGCATCCAAATACTCTAGTTTCAGGAGAGTCTGGAAAGCACGACTTGTACATCAACTTTCCCAGTTTTCCAAATGTTGATAAATGTATTTTTTGAAAAGCAGCTGCAAGGCACACACAGCTGAGGGCCTGCTCTGCCTTCTTAATCTTGGCAGCAACGGTGCTCCGTGATGCTCTTGCAGCCCCGGCTCGTGGCCTGCCTCTCCGTGCAGTTTTCCTTCCCCAGAACATAGCATCCGGCTGCACAGATCTGCCCACCTGTGGGTGGGCAGTGCTTGGCTCTGAGGCCCACTCTGGGTCAGGGGGCCATGGCTGGGAACTGGTCAGCTGTTGACACCAGCATCTACGATGTGCTTGTGGCCCATGAGCATGGCCTAGTGCAGTAGTTCAATGGCAGTGCTGTTTACTGGGTGCTCACTGTATGCTAAGTCCATCGTGTACGTTATTTCATTTTAACTTCCATACAACCCCACAAGGCAGGTGCTATTCTTTTTTTTTTTAATTTATTTTTTAATGTTTATTCATTTTCGTGAGAGACAGAACACGAGCAGGGGAGGGGCAGAGATGGAGAGGGAGACACAGAATCTAAAACAGGCTCCGGGCTCAACTGTCAGCACAGAGCCTCACGTGGGGCTCGAACTCTGGAATGGTGAGATCATGACCTGAGCTGAAGTTGGACGTTTAACCAACTGAGCCACTCAGTTGCCCTGGCAGGTTCTATTCTTATCCATTTTTTTCCCCTGATAGGTAAACCAGGGCTCAGAGAGGTGATGTGTGACATGCCCAAGTTCACATTCACATAAATGGCAGAAGCAGGAGCCACTGACCTCAGCGCACTCAGCGTTTGGCCAGGGTGCTGTGCCACTCATAGCGGGCCACCGTGTGGCAGTTGGTGTCTTGTACATGCATCCCCCTGTAGCCTGACATGCCTACAGCCCAGATAATCTACTTGCCCTTCAATCTTTGTATCGAGGTCTGCTTCTGGGGGAACGCTGAGATACGTCCCAAATTCCTGGGGCCCGGGAGCTGCTCAGTAATCCTCCTCTGCCCTCGGTCCCAGGTTCATGGCCACCAGTGACCTGATGTCAGAGCTGCAGAAGGACTCCATCCAGCTGGACGAGGACAGCGAGCGCAAGGTGGTGAAGATGCTGCTCAGACTCCTAGAGGACAAGAACGGCGAGGTGCAGAACTTGGCCGTCAAGTGGTGAGTTTTGGCCTTGGTACGGACGGGGCAAGGCCAGGTCTGACAGGGCCCCAGGGATCCCTGCCCTTTTGGGGTGCAGCTTCTGAGAGAATAGTTGCTGAGCAGCTCTTGAAGTCCCAGAGGTGGTGGCCATTGCCGTGGTCTGGATTTCCCCAGAAGTCGACCCAGTGACAAGGATTCAAGTGCAAGTTTATTTGGGAAATGATAACAAAAAACTCCAGTAAGGGAATAGGGAAGTGAGTAGGGAAGAAAGCCAATAGTGTGAAATATCAAGCAAGATAATGCTGTGGGCAGGTGGTGCTTAACCCTGCAGGGGGCCTTTGGGACACAGTTGTAGGACACGCCCTGCAGAGCTTTCCACCGCCCAGCTGCCAGTCTGGTTGAGGGCTGTTCCCAAGGTAGCATGGAGGGTTATGTATTCCATGCCGCCTTCAGCATGGAGAGAAAGCCCTTAGCGCACATGCAGGTACAGGCAGCTGGAAGGTCATGTGGGCATGCAGCAGAGTGGTGAGGGCTAAAGAGTCGGGGGGTTGGAGGGGTGTGCAAAAGCCTTTGCCTTGGGCACTCTGAGGTTGCAGTCCTGAGACCTTGGAGAGTTCCCTTTAGAGCTGCAGCAGCAAGGTGAGGTACGTGCAGGGCACACATGCATCTAGGTGGAGGCTTGAGGAATGGCAGGGGTTAACGAGAACTGGGGCATCGCCTCTCCAACTCTGTGAGCTGAGCCCAGGCTTTCTGGGCCGTCTTCATGAATTTCAACTTGCTCGTAAGAGCAGAGGGAGTTCAGTAGAGTTTTATGCAGGCATGTGACACAGTCATGTTTGTAGTCTGGAAGCATCTTTCTGGCCATGGAGTAGACACAAGATAGATAGGGTGGATGGTGGTTTCAAGTAGCGGAACCAGTAGCACAGCAGTATGTGCTCCAGTATGTAAATGCTTGGGCACACTGACCGAAGTCGTAATAAAGTCATGGAAAGCGTGCCCTAAATGTAAGCTCATGTGCGGGCTGTGGCAGCTGGTAGGGAGAGATATGTATGGATGCTGGGGACTCAGATCCCGCAAGCAGCCTTGCTCTTAGTGACGAGATTTTCTGAAATGGTGAACATCTGGTAGTCTCCCCAAAAATCATGTACAGTCTTTCTTCGATTTACCTGAACAAAATTTAGAGTATATTAAAATAATATAAAAAGTACCTTGTGTTTATATGTAAATTGAAAGTAGATTTTGGACTCAGATAATTCTAGAAAGGATTTTTTTCCTATACAAATGCTCAGTGAGGTGTCAGAAACTCTAGCAAGACATGGAACATGTTCTGTTTTGCAATATTGTCTTTCCCAGGCATCCCCACCACCCCCGAAATAAAAGCCAGAAGCGACCCCTCATTAGTTATAATGACCAAAAAAGGCCCCCATAAATTTCCAGAACACCCTTGAGGGCACTACACCCCAATCAGGAACTATGGGAGGTGGAAATGGGAACATTCCTATGATTACTTAGATGCAGGAGTTGCTGGGAAAAAACAAGAGAGCCAGGGTTTGCAAACTGGTATGCATTGGAGTTCCCTGGGACCCTTGTGAAGGCTGTGTATTCCCCACCCAGGGATTCAGATCCAGGAGTGGGAGGGGTGGGGAGTGGGGGCTAAGGTAGGCAGATGAGAAGGCAGCACCTGGGAATCTGCATTCTAATGCACGCCGCCATCTCAGAACCACTCATTTAGGTCAGAGGTTTTCAGCTCTAGCTGCACAGTAGAATCACCTAGGGAATTCAAAACAAAACAAAACAAAAAAGCCCTGCCAGTGTCCAGGCCACCCCTGAAAATCAATGAACTCAGATTATTTGGGGCTAGCACCCAGGTGACAATTTTTTAAAGGTCCCAGGTGATGGCAATGCACAGTTAAGGCTGAGAACTAGTATGTTTAGTGTAGCTATTTTTAAACCTCAGCGTGGATTCAAGTCACCTGGGGCCTTTGTTGAGCTGCAGATTCTGGTTCAGTAGCTCTAGGGTAAGACTCTTGACAAGTTCCAGGTGGTGCTGGTGACACTCATGATGTTGATCTGTGACTACAGTAGGCAAAACAATGCTCTAAGGCCGAGGTTCTGAACATGTGGTTCCGGGACCACCAGTATCAGCATCTACTGAGAACTTAATAGCAATGCACATTTTCAGGCCCCATCTAGACCTCCTGAATCTGAAAATCTGGGGTGGGGCCCAGAAATCTGTTTTAACAAGTCCTCCAGTGGACCCTGATCCATGTTCAAGTTTGAGAACCACTGCTCTCCTGCATTCCTTGGTTTCCAGCTGAGGTTACTGGGTTCACTGGTTTGGCCACACACTGAGATGCAAAACCCAGGAGATGGTGCAGGTTTGGGAGGTTGGGAGGTGCCAGGAATGATGTTGGCAGAGCCAGAGGATGCCTCTCTTTCTGGCAGAATAGGGAGTCCCTGTTCATCTGGAGCCTTTTCCTCAGCCCATGTGGCCCCATGGGCCTGCGGGGACCCAAGGAGCAGCATGACTCAGGCTGAGCCTGGGAATTTTGGACCCCATTCCCCCCTCCCCATTCAGCCTGGGTCCTCTGGTGGGCAAAGTGAAGGAGTACCAGGTGGAGACCATCGTGGATGCCCTCTGTGCCAACATGCAGTCGGATAAGGAGCAGCTCCGAGACATTGCTGGCATCGGCCTCAAGACTGTTCTGTCGGAGCTCCCCCCTGCAGCCACAGGTACCTGGGGCCCAGGAATCAGATGCTATCATCATTTGTCCTACTTTACAATGAAAGAAACCGGGGCTCAGAGAGGTGAAGAGACTTGCCCAAGGCTAGTCAGCTAGTAAGTGGCAGAGAATTCAGACCCAGATCTGTTTAACTTCATGGCTCTGTGTCAGGAAGGCTTTAGCTGCAAGTAGCAGAACCCAATGACAGCTTGAAGTACAGGGTTGCTTTTCTCACATAATTCTGGAGGGATCAGCCATTCCACTTTTGTAGCAATTCATTTAGCAGCTCAGTTAGGACAGGGGTGAGGTCTCTGCCTATGTCTCTTGTCTTTTATAAGGAAAGCACATGTTTCTCCAGAAGGCCTCAGACGACTTCTGCCTGTAGCTCACTGGCCAGTACACGGTCACTTGGCCCCTGCTGGGAGGAGGGGTATCTAGGAAAGGAGCTTCTCCCGCTTCCCTAGTTAGAAGGTGGAAGGCAGAGGAGTTGGGTACGGGGTGAACCAGCCCAATTCAGCTTCCTTAGCTGACGCCTTTAGTTCTGGGAGACTCTGGGTCAAACCTGGGAGCATGTAGGGTCAGCGGAATTCTCAGGGATGTGGGCTTAGGAACATAATGACAGCCAAGGCTGACCAGAGGTGGAGGCCAGCCCGGGCCTCACTGTGCCATCCCTGTGCTCTGTGTAGGCTCTGGCCTGGCTACCACCGTGTGCCGGAAGATCACCGGCCAGCTTACCAGTGCCATTGCCCAGCAAGAGGATGTGGCTGTGCAGTTGGAAGCCCTGGACATCCTCTCTGACATGCTGAGCAGGTACAGGAGGCCACCCCGGGCAAGGAGGGCTGGGACAGGGGGCCAAGGGGACAGCAAGGGACTCAGGTCCACAGAGCCAGCACTCAGGGCACACCAGGCTCCGTGCTTGGGACCCCTTAATTGTCCTGGCAGCCCTGGGAAGGAGAACTCCTTTGTCACGATTCTATAGTCTCTGAGCTCTGCCCGAGGTCACAGTCAGCACCAAGGTAACAGGAAGTGGCACAACCTGGGGTTGAATTCAGGTCTCTCCAATCCCTGAAGCCTGTGTGTGTTCATCCTCTCTCTCACCCCCTTCTTTCTCTTTTTCTTCTTTTGGGCTAATGTAGCTGAGCCTTCGTGTGTGTGTGTGTGTGTGTGTGTATTTTTAATTTACATCCAAGTTAGTTAGCATATAGTGCAATAAGGATTCCAGGAGTAGATTCCAGTGATTCATTCCCTGTGTATAACACCCATTGCTCATCCCAAAAAGTGTCTTCCTTAATGCCCCTTCCCCATTTAGCCCCTCCCCCACCCACTCTAGCAACCCTGAGTATGTTCTCTGTATTTAAGAGCCCCTTATGTTTTGTCTCCTTCCCTGTTTTTATATTATTTTTGCTTCCCTTCCTTTATGTTCATATATTTTCTATCTTAAATTCCTCATATGAATAGTGAAGTCACCTGATATTTGTCTTTCTCTGACTAATTTCATTTAGCATAATACTCTCTAGTTCCATCCACTTAGTTGCAAATGGCAAGATTTCATTCTTTTTGATTGCCGAGTAATACTCCATTATATATGTATACCACATCTTTATCAATCTGTCCATCAATGGACATCTGAGCTTTTTCCATACTTTGGCTGTTGTCAATAGTGCTGCTATAAACATTGGGGTACATGTGCGCCTTTGAAACCGCATACCTGTATCCCTTGGAAAAATACCCTGTAACACAATTGTGGGGTCGTAGGGTAGTTCTATTTTTAAATTTTGGAGGAACCTCCATACTGTTTTCCAGAATGGTTGCACCAGTTTGCATTCTCACTAGCAGTGCAAAAGAAATCCCCTTTCTTTGCATCCTCGCCAACATCTGTTGTTGCCTGATTTGTTAATGTTAGCCATTCTGACAGGTGTGAGGTGGTTTCTCATTGTGGTTTTGATTTGTATTTCCCTGATGATGAGTGATGTTGAGCATTTTTTCATATGTTTGTTAGCCATATGGATGTCATCTTTGGAGAAATGTCTATTCATGTCTTTTGCCCATTTCTTCACTGGATTATTTGTTTTTTGGGTGTTGAGTTTGAGAAGTTTTTTACAGATTTTGGATACTAATCCTTTATCTAATATGTCCTTTGCAAATATCTTCTGTCATTCCATCGGTTGCCTTTTAGTTTGCTGATTGTTTCCTTCGCCATCCAGAAGCTTTTTGTTTTGATGAGGTCCCAATAGTTCATTTTTGATTTTGTTTCCCTTGCCTCTGGAAAGTTGATGGCTTCCTGTCTTACATTTAGGTCTTTCATCCATTTTGAGTTTAGTTTTGTGTGTGGTGTAAAAAGGTGGTCTGGGTTCATTTTTCTGCATGTCACTGTCCAGTTTCCCCAGCACCATTTGCTGAAGAGACTGTCTTTATGCCATTGAATATTCTTTCCTGCTTTGTCCAAGATTAGTTGGCCACACATTTGTGGGTCCATTTCTGGGTTCTCTGTTCGGTTCCATTGATCTGAGGTCTGATTTTGTTGGGCCTTTATTTTAAATTGCACTGCACATTTTAAAACTGTTCATTCATTCACCCTTCAAGACTTGAGCACCCAGAAAAGAAAAATGTCAGGTGCTGAACTGGCACTGGAAAGTGGAGGTGGCGGAGTCTGGGGCACTCCTAGGAAGGAGCTCACAGACACATAAACTAGGGGAGTAAGAACAACAATAAGGAAAAGAGCAGAGTCTTTAGTAGCTCAGAGGAGGAGCCCCTAACCTGGCTGGGAGTAGGGAACCTTCCTAGAGAGCGTCCTGCTAGCTGAGGCTTCAAGGGTAGGCGGAATTTGTCCAGGATTGGGTGGGCCTACAGGGGACCCTGGAGGGAGAGACTGTCCTGGGCCCAGAGGGCAGAGGCTGGAGAAGACCTGGGGTCCTGGGAGTTGACCGAGATAGGTGTGGCGTGGGTGTAATAATATGGAGAGGGCTGGGCAGGAGCTGAGGGGTGGGTGACACAAGATTACACTGGTTGTGTGAGGAGTGGGGTGGGGGTCAGGGCAGGGGTCGAGGAATGCCTTGTGCATATTTGTGTGCTTCACACTCATCTTCCCATCTGCAGTGTGCCTGGTAGGCGGAAAGGGTTGAATGGGCAGGGAGACAGGTTAGGAGGCTCTACAGGCAGGCAAACTCAGGTTGTGTTTATTTTATTTATTTATTTTTTTAAATAGTTTATTGTCAAGTTGGTTTCCATGTAACACCAAGTGCTCATCCCCACATCAGGTTGTGTTTAGATCAACTCCACAGGACTTGGAGTGAGTCAGGGGCAAAGACTCAAAGATGACGCCCGGGGTTTGGCTTTACTAACTGTGGGCCCAGACATAGGGCCATTGCCATAGTGGGGTGCACTCTGGGAGCAAGGAGCAGGTGTGTGTGGAGGAGGGTGATGGATTCATTTGGGCATGTTGAATCTGAGGTGCCTGAGAGACACCCACTCAACCAGAGACTCCATGAGGGCAGCCCCTAGGGCCAGTCTGATCTCACCTTCACTCCCAGAACAGGCCCTGTGATAGAGTAGTGAACAAACAAATAAATAAATGAAATCCAGGAGAGCGAACTGGCCTGGATATTGGAGCATGAGGTCAGTGTACTTGTGTGGAGTGAGAGAAGAAAAGGTCTCGGATGTGTATGCGACAGAAAATGCACAGGTCTGGGTGAAGGTGAGGATAGAACCCAATGAAGTGGGCAGGGGCTGCATTCTACTTGTGCAGAAACCATTCTCTGGTGTTGCCTCTTGCCTTGATCTCAGAGCTCAACTTATCCAAAGGCACTGGGGAGCCATTGAAGGAGTTAGGCAGAGGAATGACCAGATCAGAGGTAGGTTTTAGACCACTGTGATCTCAGTAAAGGGGACGACAGTCAGGGTTTGTGTGTGGAGAGTGCGCCTAGAGGCAAAGCCCAGACTCCAGGAAATCAGCCTCACTAGAGCCACCCACACTCCATTACCACCAGGCCTTCTCCCCAGGCTGGCAACCCGGACATCTGGGTTCAGCTCCTGGCCTGGTATTTCTTGGCTGAGTGGTCTTGAGAAAGCCTCTTTCCCTCTCCTTCTCTAGTGTAATAAGAATAAATAGTTAACTGCACACAGTTGCAGGGCACCTTTCCTTTTACCGCCATTGGGTTGTCATAATTCTGGGGAGGAGGTCAGGAGAGGAGTGGGGGGAGGAGAGGTGCCTGGCCCAGGCTGCCCTGTGGGTGGGCCTTGTCCGACGGCTCCTCCGACCCCCCAGGCTGGGCGCCCCTCTGGGTGCCTTCCATGCCAGCCTCCTGCACTGTCTGCTGCCGCAGCTGAGCAGCCCACGCCTGGCCGTGCGCAAGCGGGCAGTCGGGGCCCTCGGCCACCTGGCGGCCGCCTGCAGCACCGACCTCTTCGTGGAGCTCGCCGACCACCTGCTGGATCGGCTGCCCGGCCCGAAGGCGCCCGCCAGCCCCGCCGCCATCCGCACTCTGATCCAGTGTTTGGGTAGCGTCGGCCGGCAGGCAGGCCACCGGCTCGGTAAGGGGGTGGAGCCCGGCTGTAAGGGGAGGGGGCGGGGCCGGGGCGGGCTGCTGCCTAGGTAAGGAGGCGTGGCTAGGCGGGGTGGGTACTGGGGGGAGGGGTGGGGCCCGTGTCAGCCACCTCCTAGGTAAGGGAGCCCGGTGGACATCTCGAAGGGGGATGGCGGAGCTTGAGAGGCAGTGGGTGGGCCCTGAGCTCGAAATGCTTCTGAGCCTTACCCACCTGTTCTGAGTCTGGCGGGTAATTATAAATCATGCCATCAAACTTAAATACAGTATGTTCTATCGCCCTGCGTTGACAGATGTACTGTAGTAACAACCCATAAGCTAGGTTGGGATTTTTAGAATTTTTTACTGGGGGATAATGGACGAACAGTAAACTGCACTACCTAAAGTGTACAGTTAGGTGAAATTACTGCCGCAGTAAAGATGGAGAACATTTCCATTACCCCCACCCCTAAAATTTCTTTGTACCCTTTTGCAGTTTTACCCTACCTCTGCCCTGCTCCTGGCAAGCATTGATCTGCTTTCTTTCACCAGAGATTAGCTTTATAGAAATGGAATCCTGCAGTCGGGGTTGAATTTATTTTCAAGCACCTCAGAGTTCTGGGCTAGAACAAGGCAGTGTGGGTAGGGTTGGCCACGGTCTAGCCCGCCTTCCCCTCTGACTCCCTCACCGCAGGGGACTTTATGAACACACACGGGGAACCGAGACCAAAGTCCATGCTCTGTCCACTTCTCTCAAACAACAGCCACCCGTTGGTCACTTTCGGGAGTAGGAACCCAAGAAGGAGGCCTGCACAGGGTCAGACTAGGGTTCATGGTCAGTTGAGCAGGAAAATGGGAAGAGTGTGACTGGAGAAGGATTGGACAGAACCCTTTAAAGAGATGGGCACCTCTTGCCTGGTGCATTAGGGCAATGCCTGCATTTCTTTCCCACCCAGGGCTACAACCTAGTGCAGGAAAATAGAAGGATGTGAATAATCGTTTCAGCAACAGATGCTACTACTAGCTTCAATACAGAGTCCTCCCCTGGGCCAAGACTTAGGCGGAGCTCTTTATCTGCATCATGTCATTAATCTTCACAAAATCTCTGCCTGGTAGGCATCACTGTCCCTACTGGGAAGATGAGTAGACGAAGGTCAGAGAAGTGCAGTGCTGTGTCCAAGGTCACATAGCTCACAGGTGGCAGAGACATGGTTAGAACCCACATCTGCTCAACTCTGAAGCTGCTGAGTTGAGTTTGCAGTGGCCAGGGCTGCAGGTGCAGGGACGAGCTGAGGGCTGTGGGCTGAGGGAGCCGGAGGATGGGTCTGGCCTGCCCTCAGTGACGCACCTGGCCCTCTAGGGGCCCACCTGGACCGCCTGGTGCCCCTGGTGGAGGAATTCTGCAACCTGGATGACGATGAGCTCCGGGAGTCCTGCTTCCAGGCCTTCGAGGCCTTCCTGAGGAAGTAGGTGCATGTGGGTGCAGGAGATGGGGTGCCCACGGTTTCTTTGGGAAGTTGGTGGGGAAGGGGTGGTGCAGGATGCTGGCCTCAAAGCGATAAGATCTCAGGACTCACCACTGGGCCCACCCCCTACTCTGTCCTGCCTGTCCAGCAGAGCCTCCCCACTCCCACCCCAACAGGTGCCCCAAGGAGATGGGTCCTCATGTGCCCAATGTGACCAGCCTCTGCCTCCAGTACATGAAGCATGACCCCAACTATAACTACGACAGTGACGAGGACGAAGAGCAGATGGAGACAGAAGATAATGAATTCAGTGAGCAAGGTGGGTGGCCGACTTGTCACTGGGGCTAGAAGGTGGATACAGGTGCAGCTTTCCTGGGACATCCCCTCTCCCCCCCAGCCAAAGACAAGGCCACATCTGGCACCCCCACCCTGATCTTAACCCTTCCTCAGTCTCTAGCCCTGACTTCCATAATCTGATTCCCCAAGGCTCCTACGCTCTGCACAGATCAAGGTAATGATAGTAGTAATTGCTGTCATTTATTGAGCATCTACTGGTGTGCTGAGTATTCGTATTAGCACTTCATAGTCATCCAATAACTGTAGAAACTAGGTGTTTATTATTATCCCCATTTCTCAGACAAGGAAACCCAGACTTAGAGAAGAGATTCGCCAAGATAACACAGCTAGGAAGTGGCAAAACTGGGGCTTGGAGCCCCCACCTTTGCTGCCATATTTGTACCTGTGTAGTAACAGTTTCCAAGAGATGAGGCTTTCACCCAGCAGAGTGAAGCTCTAATAGTGGAATGGTAGCTACTGGCAGGGGAGAGAGAGCTACCTGGATGGGGAATGGATGCAGTGGCTTTTTGTGCCCATGGTCCTACCTGTCGCTCAGTCTGATGGCCCTGGGCCTGTTGGGCTCTGATGGAGGCAAAGGACGTTGGGCCTGATGGGGTGCTAGGAATGAGATGAGGTGGTAGGAGACGAGATTGGACAGGCGTGTTGAGGCCTTGAATGCCAAGCCAGGGAGATTGAGCATTTTCTTGTCAGTAGCAGGGAGCTATGGATTTTTCTTCCTGGGTGGCATAAGATGGAGGTGACAACGATCCATCCGAGGACATCTGCACTGCTGACAGGACACATCCATGGGACCATCCACATGGCCCACTACAGCTTCTCCAGATGTCAGTGCTCTGAAAGTCTGACTCGTCTGCAGAGTGGCATGGATAGAAAGAACACACTGGATCTTGCCTGTTATACACTAAGTGTCCCTAGTTAGGACTGCCCCCTTCTTAGCCTCATGTGTGTCTATCCAGGTAGATGGGTGGGCCTGAATCTCAGCTCTGTTGTTTCCTAGCTGTGTGTCTTCAGGAGAGTCTCTCACCCTCTCTGAGACTTATTCTTGTCATCTATAAAATGGAGGCGCAGGTCACCCTCATTCTGAGGTGTGGTGAAGTACTTGAAGAGCTTTGTACTTGGAGAGTAGAAAGCCCCGCGAACACAGCCTTTCCTTGTTAGCAGGCCTGCTTGGAAGCCAGAATCAGGACTTGGGAGGCTGGGGCTGGAGGTGGAGGGAGCGAGGAGGCCCTGTCAACTGTCCCTTCTGGAATCCCAATAAGTGAAACATCACACAGCCAGTTCTGAAACCAAAGGATGGGTTTTGTGCCCCAAATGGATTGTTTCAAACCCTCTCTGACAGCTTGGAAGTTAGTTTTGTCCCTGACGTAGCAAAACAGTGGCCAGTCTGGAGGCAAAGGGAGGACCGGGTTTAACTCCAGCTGTATCCCTGCTCACGTAACTTGGGTGTGCCGTACCCCCACCCCCACCCCCGTTTCCACATCTCTGTAGGGGCAGGGGGGTGGATAATCCTTGTCTCACAAGGTGGTTGTGAGGCTCAGATGAGGTCGTGGATCTGAAGTGTTTGCAATGCAGTAGGTGTTCATTAAATGGCAGGTAACATTCCTAATAGTGTGTAAATCAAAACCGTAAGAGGAAACAGTCCTGACTCCGTCCTCCCTGCCCCCTCTCTTGTCACTTCCCCATCCCGTGAGACAGCCTGAGTGGGGCCAGGCTCGGTGCTCAGGGTTCCGTTGGTGTCCTGTTCATACCCCAGAGAGTGAGGACGAGTACAGTGACGACGATGACATGAGCTGGAAGGTGCGCCGGGCGGCGGCCAAGTGCATGGCGGCCTTGATCGGCTCCCGGCCCGACCTGCTGCCTGACTTCCACCACACCCTGGCGCCTGCCCTCATCCACCGCTTCAAGGAACGTGAGGAGAATGTCAAGGCTGACGTATTCGGGGCTTACGTTGTGCTGCTGCGGCAGACGCGGCCCCCGAGGGGGTGGCTGGAGGCCATGGAGGAGCCCACCCAAACAGGCAGCAGCCTCCAGATGCTGCGTGGCCAGGTGAGCATGCCTCCTCCCATCTCCCACCCTTGCTCAGGCACTCACGACTCCCCCTCCCACCTGCTCACCCTTCCATCCTTCCTCCACTGGCTGCACTGTCTGTCCGCCCCCCAGATGTGCGTGCTGAGCAGCCACTGTGTGTCTGGCCCTGTGTTAGGTGCTGAGTATAGCGGGGAGCGTGGCCCGGCCCCTGGACCACACAGGGCGGGGGCAGATAGACAACACAAGTGGGGCTTCCAGCCCCCTGAGAAGGAGTTTCAGTTTTACTCTAAGAGCCTAGAAGCCACAGGAGGGGAATTACAAAACCCCATTCCCATATGAAGGAGCTCACTCCGGCTGCCGTGTGGGAAATGGATTGTAACAGGGAGGGGAAGAGTATATGTTGGAGACCAACAGAGGCCAACAGCCATTGCAGCTTCCACGTGAAAGGGGTGGCGCTTTGGGCTGGGGGTAGGGGAAGAGGAGTGGTCAGACTGGAGGGTAGTATTCAGGTCTCAATGTAGGATTGGATATGGAGGGTGAGGGACAGGAAGGGGTCTATGTGAGTTCAGGTTCTCTCTAAAACATGGGCTGCAGTTCCTTGACATGGCGGAGAAGGGAATATCTAGAGTTCTGTTCCGGACACTTATGTTCTAGGTCCTCGGATGCCCACGTTGAGGTCAGACAGGTGGTCAGCACGCAGGGTCTCGCGTTGGAGATCTGGGAGTCTTTGCTTCACTGGAATCTGAAGCATGGGGACCAGATGGGCTCATCTGGGGAGAGAATCTCACCAGGGAAGGGAAAGGGGCCTCAGTGCTTCCCCGTCATGGAGTGTAGGAGTGAGGGCCAGTCGGCCAGGTGACTTTGAGCAAGTCACTTAATCTTTCTCTGCCTCTTGCCTCTCTGTAAAGAGAGCTCAGGAATAGTACCTCCTGCAGAGGGACTCTATGGAGTGAGTGATGGAATGGTCCTCCCACACTGGAGGTCCTTCATGGGCACGTGCTGGGCAAAGCCCCCAGTCGTGGGTGGGACGCCCTGGTTTCCTGGGTCACTGATCACCTTCACACTGCCCACAGGTGCCCCTTGTGATCAAGGCCCTGCAGCGGCAGCTCAAGGACCGGAGCGCCCGGGCCCGCCAGGGTTGCTTCAGCCTCCTCACCGAGCTGGCAGGCGTCCTCCCTGGCAGCCTGGCAGAGCACATGCCCGTGCTGGTAGCAGGTAGGACGGACCACACCCAGGTATCTCTTATCCTGGGCTCTTCTGGAACCCAGACCACAGGCTCAGTCCCCACAGGTCTCCCTGTTCAGCAGCCTCTTGTGGCTCCCCATGGTCAGCACTAAGAACAAAGCTGGGGCGCAGGCCCTGCTTCCTGATTTCAGAGGGGTTTCCTGGCCTTGTGTCCCTCAGCCCTGGCCAAGCCCTGATCTTTCAGGATCTGCGGCCTAAGAGCCCTGGGGTGGGGGCCAGCTCCCACACCTGCAGGTGCTCCACCCCCACACCCAGGGACCGCCTCGGCCTCCGTAACCTTTGCACCCTGCCCACAGGCATCGTCTTCTCTCTGGCCGACCGTTCCAGCTCCTCCACCATCCGGATGGACGCCCTGGCCTTCCTGCAGGGGCTGCTGGGCACAGAGCCGGCCGAGGCCTTCCACTCACACCTGCCCACTCTCCTGCCGCCTGTGATGGCCTGTGTGGCCGACCCTTTCTACAAGATCGCAGCGGAGGCCCTGCTAGTGCTCCAGGAGCTGGTGCGGGCCCTGTGGCCCATGGACAGGCCTCAGACGCTGGACCCCGAGCCGTATGTTGGAGAGATATCTGCGGCCACCCTAGCACGACTCCGCGCCACCGACCTGGACCAGGAGGTGAAGGAGCGTGCCATTGCCTGCATGGGCCACCTTGTGGCCTGCCTGGGTGACCGGCTTGGGGATGACCTACAGCCATCGCTCCTGCTCCTTCTGGACCGCCTGCGGAATGAGATCACCCGGCTGCCTGCCGTCAAGGCACTGACGCTGGTGGCCTCGTCCCCGTTGCGGCTTGACCTGCAGCCCATCGTGGCCGAGGCTCTGCCCATTCTGGCCTCGTTCCTGCGGAAGAGCCAGCGGGCGCTGCGGCTGGCCGCGCTGGCCGCCCTGGCTGCTCTGACCCAGAGCCAGGGACCCAGCCTCCCTCCACGCGCTGTGCAGGCCGTGCTGGCTGAGCTGCCTGCCCTGGTCAGTGAGAGCGACATGCACGTGGCTCAGCTGGCTGTGGACTTCCTGGCCTCGGTGACCCAGGCCCAGCCGGCCTCGCTGGCCCAGGTCAGCGGCCCCGTGCTCTCAGAGCTGCTGCGGTTGCTGCGCTCACCCCTGTTGCCGTCGAGTGTGCTGGCAGCTGCTGAAGGCTTCCTGCAAGCGCTGGTGGGGACGCGGCCCCCTTGCGTGGGCTATGAGGAGCTCATCAGCATGCTCACGGCGCCTGTGTACAGACAGGCCGCGGATGGCGGGCCAGGCCTGCACAAGCAGGTGTTCCACTCCCTCGCTCGGTGTGTGGCAGCCCTCGCGGCCGCCTGTCCCCAGGAGGCGGCGGGCACGGCCAACCGCCTGGTCTGCGATGCCAGGTCACCCCACTCGAGCACAGGGGTCAAGGTCCTGGCATTCCTGTCACTGGCTGAGGTGGGGCAGGTGGCCGGGCCAGGCCCCCAGCGGGAGCTGAAGGCAGTGCTCCTGGAAGCCTTGGGGTCATCCAGTGAGGATGTGAGGGCGGCTGCCTCCTATGCGCTGGGCCGCGTGGGCGCCGGGAACCTGCCCGACTTCTTGCCCTTCCTGCTGGGGCAGATCGAGGCTGAGCCCCGGCGGCAGTACCTGCTGCTGCACTCGCTCAGGGAGGCCCTGGGGGCCGCCCAGCCCGACAGCCTGAAGCCCTACGCCGAGGACATCTGGACCCTGCTGTTCCAGTGCTGTGAGGGCGCCGAGGAGGGCACCCGGGGGGTGGTGGCCGAGTGCATCGGCAAGCTGGTCCTCGTGAACCCTCCATTCTTTCTGCCCCGGTTCCAGAAGCAGCTTGCTGCAGGTAGGGGCACAGGTGGGGCAAAGGCCGTCTAGTTCGGAGGTGGGCAGTTTGCTCCAAGCAGCCCCCTCACAGTGAGCTAAGTCCAGTGATTAGATCTGAAGACTGTTGGTGTGGCAAAGGCAAGGGCAGAGGAACCATTAAAAATAGTGTTTCCTGAGATGCGCAGGCCCCTCCTGGGGGACTCTGGGATGGGGGAGACAGAATCCTCAATACGTCCCTACAAAAAATTAGCTTTCCACAAGGCTGCCTTCATACTCCTTGGTGTGGACAGCAGCCTCTTGCTCCCGGCGCAAGTCAATTAAAGTTCTCGGCCTACAGGGAGTGTAGCTCTCTTGGGTTTGTTTGAGCCAAGAGCAAATGTCAGTATAGACTAGGTAGGACCGGGGGCCATACTCCCAAGGTTTGGAGAGGCTCTGACAAAAACCAGGGACAGGTGTTGCATGGTCCGGTAAGGGCACGTCAGGGCTTTCCAGAGCTCAGGGAGGAAGAAAGCAGCCAGGCGGGGCTGTGGGGGTCCTGGGTAAGTGAAAACCCCTGAAGATGAAAGGTTTCCAGGCCTTGAGCTGCTCAGCGTCAGAGGGTATATTTATTCACATAACGCAGTTCTCGGTATAGCATATGGTGCGTAGTTAATACTAAGTAAATAAGTGCTGCTGTTGTTATGCCCATGATCACAGTCGAGCCCTCCCTGGGCTGCTGGGTTTAATAAGAAGCAGCTCGGTAGCTTGCGCCACTGCATGGACGGGGAAGAGCGGATTGAGGACATTGCCTGTTACGCTCTCAGGGCTCTACACAGGGAAGCTTGAGGGGCCAGAGTCCTGGGATAGGAGGAGCGGCCCCGCCACATCCAAGCTGTGATTCGCTCTGCCTCACGTGTCCTGTTGAACCGGCTAAGCGGTCACATTGCCTTTTTACCACCAGCTGCCTGAAAGCGTGGAGCCGGACTCCTGGCCTGCTTCCAGCAAGTTCGTGAGACTTCAGAGGTGGCCCTCCCTGCCCTCACTCCAGTCTTCCCCTCACTTCCCTGCCTGTGTGTTTCCTTGCCCTCATATTTCTCATTTCAAATTTACTTAATGCTGTTCTGTTGTCCGTGTCTTTACCAGCCACCCTGAATCAAGAGCCAGTCAGGATAGAGAAAGGGGAAAGAGCTGCAAGTCTGAAGTCAGTAACTCTTTCCCGTTTTCACACCCCGCTGCAGACTTTGTCCTGAGTCTCCAGTGTAAGGGCTACACGACAGGAACAACCTCAACCCGCAACCGTCCCTCTTGTGTGCTGGGGGAGGGGAGGAGCCGGCAGCTGCTGGGGTCTTTCTTTCACCATAATGGGAGGTGTTTTCCCTTCCCTTTTTCCAGCCTCTCTACTCAGAAAGCAAGCAGAAAAGTAAAGTAAAATTAAGTGGCTTCTCTGTTCCCAGGCTTTGGGGGTGTTCTGAGTTCTGCTGGAATCCCCTTGGCCTTCAGCTTGCCTGGAGCACACGTGCCGCCTACTTGGAGAATGCAGGCCTGAGGAGGAGGGCCCGGCCAGGGCTCAGAATCAGCCGTGGAATTCTGGATCTGCTGTGTGACCTTAGATGTGAACTTAACCTCTCTGGGTCTTTTTCCTCATCTGTAAAACCGAGATTAATAATAATTCTTATGAAACATTCTGATTTATATTACCATTTATTGCTAGTCAATAGGACCATCCTGAGGACAGCGTGTCTGAAAAGTAGAATGCAGCCCTAAGGCCCGAGCAAAGGTCTTTCTTTGGACTGTGGACCGACCACTGTCGTGGGTTCTTGGTTCCCTGTGTGCACCCTGCAGTGTGCTTACCTGAGAACTGGCAGTTTTCCCCTCAGCCGCCTCAGGAGAATGGAGGGATGAATTTTAGACTGTCAAGGGAGAGGCGTTGACTTTGCCAAAGATGGGTGTTTTGAATGGGGAGGGGTCCAGTTCTGTCTCCCAGGGAGGCAGAGAGCTTCCACTCCTTCCGAACTGTGTCTCAGTTTCTGCATCTGTAAAATCGGAGAAACCCTTACCTATAGGTTCTAAGGTTGATTCAGAGACCCCATCATTTGCAGAGTGTCCAGGATCAGCCCTGCCACTCACCAAGCTGATGCCTCTTGTCCTGCAGGTCGGCCACACACACGGAGCACGGTCATCACAGCGGTCAAGTTCCTCATCTCTGACCAGCCCCATCCCATCGACCCCCTCCTGAAGAGCTTCATCGGTGAGCAGCCCCAGCCCTCTGCCCCTGGCCCCGTTCAGTCCCCTCCTCCCAGCCTTTGAGTCCGGGCTGATTTTTCTTCCACCTTAGCCAAGGGGAGTCTGAGGCCCAGGAGGCTACCTCACCCCCATGATGGGCACAGGGCCTGGGTTCAAATCCCTGTGCTGCCACTGAATTGCTGGGTGAGCCTCGCATGCCCCTTCTCACCTATGAGCCTCAGTTTCCTCATCTGTAAAATGGGGGTGGGAAACTCTTATCTGCAGGTTCTAAGGTTGATTCAGAGACCCCATCGTTTACTGGGGGGAAGGTGCTCCATGTACACACAGGCTCTTAGAAGTGAGAAACCACCAGCCTCTCATGTGCATGGACTTTGGCAGGCATCAAGCCGGGTGGAGCTCTACCGGGATTGGGGAGAGTGGCTCCCAGCTCATGCCCTCTTAGGAGTCTTCTGGGCTGAGGAGCCCAAGCAGCCTTCTGAGCGAGCCCTCTCTTTGGGACTCTGTGGACTAGGTTCTTCCCAGAGAAGGCAGACATTCATAGCTCTGAGGCTGCAGGCTTGTAACTGGGTCACACGGGAGCCGGGCCCGTCTCCTACAGGCAGGACAGCCTGGTGGAATGTGGAGCGGTTCTGAAGTCGGCCGCTCCTGGGTTGGCAGCCTGGCTCGACTACCTTCTGGCTGTGTGAGCGTGGACAGGTTATCTGATCCCTTGCTCTAAAACGGGGGTGTTGGGGTGCCTGGGTGGATCAGCTGGTTGAGCGTCTGACTCAGGTCATGATCCCACAGGGGTGGGATCAAGCCCCATGTCGGGCTCCACGCTGAGTAGGGATTAAGTACTGCTTACGTCTCTGTCTCTCCCACTGCCCTTCCTCCTCCTCTCTAAAATAATATTTAAAAATTTTTTTTCTTTTTTTAAATTTTGTAATGTTTCATTTATTTCTAGGAGAGAGAGAGAGAGACAGCGTGAGCAGGGGAGGGTCAGAGAGAGAGAGAGTCACAGACTGAAACAGGCTCCAGGCTCTGAGCTGGCAGTCAGCACAGAGCCCGGCGCAGGGCACGAACCCACGAACCGCGAGATCATGACCTAAGCGAAAGTCGGACGCGTAACCGACTAAGCCACCCAGGCTCCCCAATAATATTAAAAAAATTTGAAATGGAGGTGCTGATCCACACTTGCCAGGGGACTGTGGTGTGAGACCTGGGGTCAGCAGGTGT
Organism: Hyaena hyaena; assembly: GCF_003009895.1. Lineage (NCBI taxonomy): Eukaryota > Metazoa > Chordata > Mammalia > Carnivora > Hyaenidae > Hyaena > Hyaena hyaena. Next base: position 849,021 of record NW_024080688.1, on the reverse strand, counting down.
GGCCACACTGTGAATAGGAGAATGTGTCCAGAAGCCGCAGCAGTATCAACAGCAACTTCACCCCATGCCCTGACCCAGAGGGCACACATTGCCCCAAGTTCTGAATTCCCTCATCTTGCCTGAGCCGCCCAGGCTGGCAGGCCCAGGGACCTCTGCCTCTGTGTTTGTTTCTTGTGTGTGTTTGAACCACAGTTTTTGAGCTCTCACTGTGTATCAGATACAAGGCCAGGCCCTTTGATATACCTCACCATAGTTCATTCTAACAGCCCTTTACTTGAGGGTCGTGTTTTACAGCTGAGGAAGCAGAGCCTCAGAGAGGACACTTGAACTCCAGTCTTGCCGCGTTCCCCACAGCTGTGTTCTCACAGAGGATGGGGAGTCTGGGAACCAGGAGGGCACAGTAGAAGGGCCTGGAGGTTGCCAGCTCTGGATTTGAATCCTGCTCTGCTAGGAGACTTTATGTTCTTCCCAGCGCATCACATTGGGAGCCACAGAATGACAGTTTGCCCCCCGACTGGTGATGGTAACTCAGATCACCTGTATAAGGTGGAGACTTCCAGGTTTCTCCACTCTAAAATTACTTTTTCCTTTGGAATGAATAAGTCTTTTTAAGTCTGTCAAAATATCCACTTCATCAAATTTCTGCCCGCTACATTTAGCATCCATTGTGGTTTCTTTCCTGATTCAGTGACTTCTGATAGTTGCCAAATGGTGACTTTCCATTCCAGCATTCCTTCTGTATTCGTTAGATTGCTTTCTGTTCTCTGGAAGAACTTTTCCTTCTCCCCCACTTATTTATTCATTGATTTATTCATATCCTTAGAGACTCACGGGTTCCTGTTTTATTCAGTGAATTATAACTAATTACTGTCTTCATTTATTTTGATTCTAAAGCTTGTCTTAGAGGTGGCCATTGTGAGTCCTTCAGGTGGGTTCGTATGTTCCGTTGATGTGCTTCCATCCCCCTTGAACATACCCTTACTTTCTGGCACAGTAAAATGTCCTACACTCACCTTGAACCTTTTCTGCCCCAGCTCTAGAATCAGTCCTTTGTTCAGGGAGCCCTGATTCTCTTTAGTGGAGAATGATACTTAGAATCCAAGATCTAGACACTAGGGTGCTCATCACTACTGGGGTGCCATTGCTTCAGGGCCCTCTTAGCAGACGCAGCTAGGAAGTATGTGTCTGTGTGACTGTATGTACACAGACACACAGATACATGTGTTACCTGCTTGTCCAGGCCAGCACTGCAGGGTTCCTTCTAGCCGTCTTCCATTCCATACCCTTCTCTTACAGGGAAAAGCCCGGTTCCTGCTATCTACCAGGTATTTATTCGCTTAATCCTGGAATACACAGAGAGTAGACTGAGAATTGCTAACTTTTATCTCTGCGAATAGTCAGTATTTGTTTTTAGGTCTTGTGTCTTTAGCCTGAGGGCAACTAGTCAAAATACTTTGGAAATTACTTGGGCGAGTTGTTTCATTCTTTTATAACCTGGTGGTTTATATTAATCATTTGAAATACTGTTAGGATCGCGGTTTTTGTTGGTAGTGTGTTTTGTTTTTTAAGGGATCCCCCTTATTCTTGATTTTATTTATAGAGCAAATGGAACATTAACACAATTATTTAAAAGTCTAAACTATACAAAAAGGTGTACTCAGAGAAGTGCTATGTGAAAGTGTAAGTTTCTTCATCTCTCTGATCTTCAAGAGCCTTATCTGTTATAATATCAAGTTAACATTTATAGAATCCTTGTTCTGTGCCAAGCCTTCTGTTAGATATTTTAGATAGATAAGATAGAAAGAAAGATAGAAAGATAGGTAGGTAGATAGATAGAGAGATAGATAGATATCACATCACTACATTTTAAGTCTTGAAAACAGTCCTACGCTATGGGTACTGCCATTACCCCCATTTTGATTTTTTAAAAATGTTTTATTTATTTTTGAGAGAGGGGGAGAGAGAGACAGAGTATGAGCCAGGGAGGGGCAGAGAGAGGGGGAAACAGAATTCACAAAGCAGGCTCCAGGCTCTTAGCTAGCTGTCAGCACAGAGCCCGACACGGGTCTTGAACCCACCAACCGTGAGATCATGACCTGAGCTGAAGTTGGACACTTAACCGACTCAGCCACCCAGGTGCTCGTGTTACCCCCATTTTATAGAGAAGGACCTTTAGGCTATCCAAGGTCCCCTAGTTAGGAAATGGTGGAACCTGGATTTGAACCGCAGCCAGACTCTAGTTCACATTCTTATCTGGGCTTTGAGGGCTCGTCATCGTGGTAAGAAAGAAAGTAGATGCTCAGAACATGTTTGCCCCCGTTCGGCCAGGCCTCCCCAGCAGCTGAGGTTGGGGCGCAGGTGGCTTGTGTCTCTGCTGAGTGTTCTTTATACGCCCTCTCGTGTTTCCGTCAGGAGAGTTCATGGAGAGCCTACAGGATCCAGACCTGAATGTGCGCCGGGCCACCCTGGCTTTCTTCAACTCAGCTGTGCACAACAAGCCCTCACTGGTCCGGGACCTGCTGGGTGACATTCTGCCCCTCCTCTACCAGGAGACAAAGGTCCGCAGGGACCTCATCCGAGAGGTAAGGCCGGTGAAGGACAGTGAGGACCTGCCTGGCAGAGCTGTGGCCGGGATTCAGGTCAGGCTTTTCAGAGCAGGCACGTGGGCCGTGTGGCCTGGGTCAGATGCTGCTCCCCACTTCCAGGTTGTGTGACCCTAGGCACACTGACCTAGGGCAGTTTAATCTGCCCTGAGCCTCACTTTCTCTTTTGGGGCAAAATGAGGAAAATAACTCGTGTCTGTATCTTAGGGTTGTTGAGAAGATTCAATAAGTTGTATCCTGCAGCTTCTCTGGGCTGCTCCTGCACACAGTTGGCACTCAGCAGTGTTGGCGGCTCTTGTTATCAGTCAGCATTCAGCAGGTGGTCGTTGAGCGCCAGCACTGTGGCGAGTGCCAGGATCAGAGCTGGGCCAGACCTGGTTTCTGCCACTAGCGAGCTCATGGCCACCCAAGGCTAGAGATACCCATTCTGCCGATTGTTTTACTGGGGTAGAGCCTACTTAATGTAACAAGAATTTAAGGGGCAGAGAGTAAAAGTGGCTTAACAGCTATCATCACGTAATAGGATACAAATGTCTGGGGTCACCCGGGTGCTCAGTCGGGGAAGCGTCCAACTTCAGCTCAGGTCGTGATCACGGTTCGTGGGTTTGAGCCCCGCATCTGCTCTGGTGCTGTCAGTGCAGACCCACTTTGGAGCCTCTGTCCCCGTTGCTCTCTGTCCTTCCCCTGCCCATGCTTTCTCTCTCTCAAAAAAAAAAAAAGGTCTAAACCATCTGACATTGCTGAAGAGGAAGTAACTATGTTTAGAGGGGTTAGGAAAGGTTCCCAGAAGAGTGGCCATGTAAGCTGGGCCTTGAGGGGTGAGACGGAGCTTACCATTAAGAACAGAGCCTGGTGGTTAAAAGCTTCAGAGACCTGGGTTTTTAATTCTAGTTCAGCCACGTACTAGCTGTGTGTTCTTGGGCAAATTAATTAACCTCTCTGAGCCTTAGTTTCCTCATATGTGAAGTGGGGTTCATCGTAACATCGTCTTCCTAGGGCTGTTGTGATGCTTGGGTGACCTGTCATTTGTCAAGCACGCAGCACAGTGGCCGGCCCATCATAACTGCTCAGTAGACTGGAATGATTATTGTTTCTGTTATTATGAAAGGGCATGCAGGCTGAGGAAGGGCAAGAGACTTGAGAGTAGGAGGCCTGATTCGGGGACAGAACACAGAAGTGAACAGGCCGGCTGCGCAGCAGGAGCTAAGGGAGGTGTCCTTACCCCCTGGAGTCCCATCCCATGACCCTTGTCACCCTTCCCTCCTGCAGGTGGAAATGGGGCCCTTTAAGCACACAGTGGACGACGGGCTGGACGTGCGGAAGGCGGCCTTTGAGTGCATGTACTCGCTCCTTGAGAGCTGCCTGGGCCAGCTGGACATCTGCGAGTTCCTGAACCACGTGGAGGATGGCCTGAAGGACCACTACGATATCCGGGTAGGGTGGGCCCCCCGCCACACCCACGCCCACCCCGTACCAAGGGGATGGTGGCACACGGGGACCCACTGCTTGGGTGTCCCCCACTCTCCACCCCGGCACCCCTGTGAAAATAACTGCATTGTTTTGTTTTTTTTTTCAATAAGAAAGTCAACCTCTCAAACACCTTTGGGGAGAGTCTACACCGGGCAAGCGCTTTGGAGTACGATTTCGCAGTAGCTAGAAGAATTTAGAATTCTCAGACATACCTTTGACCTAGCAGTTCCATCTGTGTGAACAGAGCCTCTGGACTGACTCCTAAAAACATGTTTGGAGTTTTACATTCTAGATTGTTCTGAGAGTTGGGGAAGGCTGGCAGCTTCCCAAATGTCCACATATCAGAAGCTCACTCGATAAACTGGGTACTTCTGGTCTTGGAATGCTAGCAGCATGAAGAAGAGTGAGCCAGGTCCCTCTGCACTGATGTGAGAGATGGCCAAGACCCGCTGTCGATTGATAAAGGCCAGGTTTTACAGGCATTTCCTCCATGCTTTCCCGTTTGCACCCATTGTGGCCACATGGCCCTCTTACCTGCCTCCAGGGAGCACAGGACAGGGCCTGGGCATCCGTGTACCATTTGGACCCCTATGTCCAGGCCCCTTTTGGTGTTGAGGAGGGTGGGAATGACATCTGTTGAGCCCCTAGAGTTATCTTGCTGAGTCTGCACCCCAGCCCTGGAGAGTGGGTCTATGATGGCCACTTCACAGGGGAGAGGACAGAGAACTGGCTAGTTCCAGGGCACCAGCTGGGAAGTGGAGGAGGTCTGGGGCCCAGCTTGTGCTGTGGAATGCCGTGCTGGTTGCTGGCCCCCTCCTTTGCTGTGGGTTATTGGGGGGATCAGGGCAGAGCGGATGGCTGTGGGGGGACGGGTAGGGTATGTAGAATTCAGACAACTATCCGTTATGCTGCATGTCATTTGTAGGAACCTCACCATTTTCAAAAAAGGTCACCATTATTCTCCTGCAGGCTGCATCTGGGTTTGTAGGTGTGTTGGCTCACGTGGCAGTTTTTTGAAAATGGGTGCCAGTATTTAAAAGTTGAGAGATTTTACATAAAAATCAGCTTCTTTCAAAAATAGTGCGTGAGCCCTGGGCCACATTCCCACAGCCCCAATGGGCTGGAGCTGAGAGCTGCTCTCTGGAGTGTGAACTCCTCACTCCTTCCCAGTTGCCGTCTGGCCCTCTTCACTCGTGGACAGTATCTGCATGGCCCTGTGAGCATCTGAGCTTGAGAATCGCCCCCTCTCTGGTGCTCCTTCTTATCTGAGCCTCCTCAGGTCAGCCAAGTGTAGTTGGCATAGTAGGTATTGCCATTCATATTGTTTTTAGTATTTATTTATTTTTGAGAGAGAGAAGCAGACAGCGTGAGCAGGGGAAGGGCAGAGAGAAGGGAGACAGAATTGACAGGCTCCAGGCTTGAGCTGTCAGCACAGAGCCTGATGTGGGGCTTGAACTCACAAACCACAAGCCAAAGTTGGATTCTCAATGGACTGAGCCACCCAGGTGCCTCCTGTCATTCACATTTATAGATGAGAAAACGGAGGCCCAGAGGGGAAGTGACTCGCAGGGCCCTGGTGGGAATGAGTGCTAGGGTTTGGACCTGAGCTCTCGGTGTCGGTATCAGAGCCTCTGATCTTCCCTGGGCTCTGATCCTTTTGGTCATTTCACTGTGAACTTTGTCTCCTTCCTCTGGGGCAGATGCTGACCTTCATCATGCTTGCACGACTGGCTACCCTGTGTCCCGCACCCGTTCTACAGAGGGTGGATCGGCTCATTGAGCCACTCAGGGCCACCTGCACCGCCAAGGTAAGCGCGCTGCCCAGCCCTGGGCACACCTACAAATTATTCAGTTCCATTTACAGGTGGCGTATAAAGTGCTTCATTTTGTTGTTGTTGTCACCCTGTAAAGTACTTCTTATTGTCCCCACTGTACACACAGGGAAAGAGACTCAGAGAGGTGCAGGGATTGATTTAGCCTCCTCAGAATGAGATTCAAACCCACCTCTTTTGTTCATTCAACATTTCCTGGGTGCCGGCGGCCCTTGTTGCCAGGCACCAGCATCCCGCGTGGAACGTGGTGCGTTCCTACTCCCACATCCTCCTGGGAACACCGAGTCATTCTCTTGGACACATGGAAACCATTGATCGGTTGATTGATTCAGGGCAGAGTTGCTGCTCGGCTGGAGTGCCTCAAAGGTTCCAGGGGAGGGATCGAGCGGAAGGCCTGGGGGGAAGCCGCAACGTTGGGTACAGAGCCTGGTGCCCGGTAACTACCTGTTGACCGAAAGAACTAATCTGGGTTTTGAAAGTGTAGGAATTAACCAAACAAGGGCAGAGTATTTCAGATTGGAACTGAAAGAGGAGAGAGATCCATAGAACAGTGATTTGCAAGTTGTGAGAGAGCAAAACCTTTTCCAAAAAAATGAAATCTTCGGTGGCTAAAACCGATAAAATTGGCAGTTTCTTAATAGAAACCTGCCCTTGAAGGTTCAGTCTGTAACAGGTGCATGGTATGAAGTCAAAGAAAACAGTGGTTCTGCAGGGCCATTGCAGTGACAGTTTCAAAGGCCAAGTCACTTTAGTTTCCTTGGAGCTTTACAGCGCGGAGAAAAATCCCAGTTGACAGGGTAGAGCTGCAAATGGTGTTGCAGCATCAGGACACCCTTCCACTCGGCCAGGAGGCAAATGATCTGAGGTCCCCGCAAAGGCTGCTCAGCCTGGCTGCCCGGCGGACACAATGTGTCGGGCACTGTGATGAGAACTTGCTGAATCCAAGTCCACCATCCCTCATCCACCGAAACCTACAAAGTTCTGGAAACCAAAAGCTTTATTTTTTTAATGTTTATTTTTGAGAGACAGAGTGCAAGTGGGGGAGGGGCATAGAGAGAGGGAGACAGAATCCGAAGCAGGCTCCAAGCTCAGCACAGACACTTGGGGCTTGAACTCACTAAGGTGAGATCATGATCTGAGCTGAATGAAGTCATAGGCTTAAGGGACTGAGCCACCACCCAGGTGCTCCCATCGAATTAACTTAGTAATGAAAAGAAAAGCGAGCAGTTTAGATTGGCTGGTCAGAGGTCCCCTAGGTGGCTTTGAAGTTGATTTGAATGACAAAGGACCACCCTCAGGAGAAACCAACCAGTGTAAAAAAAAGTGCAGGAGAAATCTTGGGAGGCTGGAACCACAGGAGACGGAAGTAGGGGAGTCTGCTGTGATTTACGGCTGGTAAAGCTTACATACAGGTGGTTGAGAGGAATCCAGAGACCAGTGACAGAGGCTGTGACGCCAGGCCAGGCTCAATAAAGGATGGCTCGTTTCTTCCCACTTTAGGTCAAAGCTGGTTCCGTGAAGCAGGAATTTGAGAAGCAAGATGAGCTGAAACGCTCCGCCATGAGGGCCGTGGCCGCCCTGCTGACCATCCCGGAAGTAGGGAAATGTCCCATCATGGCTGACTTCTCTTCCCAAATCCGATCCAACCCCGAACTTGCTGCCCTCTTTGAAAGCATCCAGAAGGATCCTGCTTCAGCCCCCAGCACAGACTCGATGGAGCTCAGCTAGTGCTTCCCCAGCCCCCAGGTGGGCCCTTACTCAAGAGAAGGGGGCCTACCCAAGCCTGAGGCCTCACCGTCCCCCTGCTGGCCACAGGCCTCTGCTTTTGCCCTTTCTTCATCTCACTAGTGGGCCCTCCTGCTCCTGGTCGGGGCTTACAGTGCCTTCTCCAGGGACCCCAACTCGAGGCCCCCAGCAGGAGCTGCAAGGCTGCCAACAGTTGGGCCCTGTAACTCAGGACAGTCATTCAAAGCAACAGGGCACGGACGTTTTCCAAGCCCTTTGGCACAAATATGGATGTGTGACTTCACACTGGGCAGTCTATACCTTCAAACTGTGAGTCCCTGCCTCACAGAGGACTAAGTGGTGTTTAGAAACACTCTTGTGCTCACAGCTGTGAAAGGTTAGGAGGCAGCCGGCTGGCCTTCCTTCCCACCAGTGTCTCGGACTTGTCACTCACACCTCTCCCGTGTTTCACTTCACTTGATCTGATAGGCCAAAAATTAGTGCTTTGGCTGGGCATCTGAAAAATGCAAGCAACTTCTCTGAGCTTCTTGCCCTTTTAGAATTCAAGCCAATTTAGAATTTAGAATTCAAGCAAAACGCTTCCTTTTCTAATTGGTAGTGATGATTCAGAAATGTGAATTTTTGCAGTGGGAGGAAGTTGGGATAGAGAATTAGATCTAATGTGTGTTTTCTAATTTCAAAACGCTTATGTAGTCGATTGGGAAACCAGAAAGCACAAAGGAAACTAGACCGCCTCTCACGCCACCCCACATATAGGTATAACCAGTTGGTCTGTGTCCAGAGAAAAATTTAACATGTTCCTAGTTTTTAGATTGAAGAAATATTAAGTGACAAGCCAAAGAACTTTCTGTGCTGTTACAGATTGATTTGAGACCCTTGTTACTTTTTCTCTGCACAATTCCTCTACTAGGTGTGCCACCATCAGTTTATTTCCTATCAGCTTAAAGAAATCCTGAAAATGACCAACATTTACTCAAATGTTTCAGACTAGGTTTTGAACTGGAGGCAGTCCACCTGTAAGACATTTTTTCTAAGGGACTTAAACCAACTCATGGCTAGTGTGCCAAGAAAATTACAACCAGGGTAGTTCTTTCTGCTCAGTTGATCAGGTTGGTAGGGAAAAAACACCCTACACACATTTGTCTTGTTCTGGAGTCTACATCCCACATCCCAGGACTATGTACTGCCACTTGCTACCAGTTCTTGGGAAAGTGGTACCCTGACTTTACACAGGTACGCCTCACTTTATCGTGCTTTACAGAAGCAGCATTTACAAACTGAAGGTTTGTGGGAATCCTGCGTTGAGCCATGTCTATCCACACCATATGCTCATTTCATGTCGGTCATATTTTTCTCAGTTCACTTTGTTATTGTTTTGTTAGTGATCTGTAATCTTTGATGTTATGATTAGTGCCTGAAAACGTGACAGAATTGCTGTAATCTCATGAGAAAACTTTATCGGTGGAGCTGAGATGGTGAAGGTGCTGTTAAAAGATTGTTGAAATGGCAAAAAAGAACTGAAAACTACTACATCTACTCAGTTGATAAAGCAGTGGCAGGGTTTGAGGGGATGGACTCATTTTGAAAGCTCTCTGGGTAAAGTGCTGATATTGCATGCTACAGAGAAATCATTCTGAACTCAGCAACAGACTTCATGGTCTTAATTTTAGTAACTTGCCACAGCCACCCAGTCTTCAGCAACCACCACCCTCATCAGTCAGGAGCCATCGACATCGAGGTAAGACACTCCACCAACAAAGATTACAACTCACAGGAAGCTCAGATGGTTAGTCTTTGCAATAGTTATTTTTATATTAAGATATGTACATTATTTAGACATGCTATTACACATAATAAATTTCAGTATGGTATAGTTAACTTTTATATGAACTGGGAAACCAGAAAATGCGTCGGACGTCGGACTTGCTTTATCTGACTTGTGGTCTCCAGAGGTATGCCTGGTCTACCTTGGTCTGAAGATCACGTCTCCCCCACCCCCAAATGGAGTTGACAAGGCTGATCTGGGCACCAGAGGCCTGTGCCCTATGAAGAACAAAATACCTTTATAAACCTCTTCCAGATGGAAGATTCCAGAGTATTAACCAGAAAAAAATAAAAATCCATGACAACTTGTCAGAGTAAGAAATTGAAGAGTAAAACCAAGGAGGGAAATGCCAGATGGTAGTTTTATGGTTTTATTAACACAAATATGTGCACATAAACTGTCTATTCATTTTCTTCGCTGCGCAGCCTGGCATTGGGATTCGTGACTCTGATGGCCAGCTGGGCTGCTCTTTCCACAATGGCTTTACGGTTCTTGGAGGAGACATTGTGAGCAATCTCTGCACAGTAAGATCTGGAAAAGAAGCAGTTCATGAGCAAAGTTAAGGGGGCGCTGGTAATGGCTCATGAACAAGGCCCACACAGCCCCCAAATCCCAACTCTCCTAAAACCCATGGTCCCAGCAGTAAGGCTCTTAAAGTATTCCCAGGAAGTGACAAAAGCACTCACCATGTTCCCTCACTGAATCCTTACAGCAGCCTTATGATCCATGGATTGCCTCTACCTTACAGACAAACCATGGTCCTTAAAGTGGAAATGAATTTCCAAGCCACATATTTAGAAAGGGAGAGGGCTGGGGCGCCTGGGTGGCTCAGTCGGTTAAGCATCCGACTTCGGTTCAGGTGATGATCTCGCGGTCGGTGGGTTCAAGCCCCACATCGGGCTCTGTGCTGACAGCTAGCTCAGAGCCTGGAGCCTGCTTCAGAGTCTGTATCTCCCTCTCTCTCTGACCCTCCCCTGCTCAAGCTGTCTTTCTCAGAAAATAAATAAAATATTTAAAAAATAAATTAAAAAAAAAAAAGAAACGAAAAGGAGAGGGCTACGATGACTCAGTCCCAGACTCCCAAGTTCAAAGGTCCTCCCCTATCCTTCCAGCCCCATCAAGTTTTTAAACTCTGCCAAGTAACCAAAAGCAAAATCCAACAGTCTGATTAAACCAGGAGCTTCCTGGCATTTTACTTGTTTGCTGCTGACCAAACTCAAATCCAGAAGTAAGGCCACCTGAGGTTGCCCAGCAAGTAGCTACACTTCACTTTCCTGAGTACCTGGGTGCCAGGTCCTGTCCAACTGACTCACTGCCCACAGCTGCACCATGCCCCAGTTGGTAACAAACTGGCCTAAGAGGCACATTTCAGCAGGAAACAAATTTATGATGCCATCAACAGCAGGTTAAGAAAACATACTGGAGGGGCGCCTGGGTGGCTCAGTCGGTTAAGCGTCCGACTTCAGCTCAGGTCATGATCTCACGGTTCCTGGGTTCCACCCCGCGTCAGGCTTGGTGCTGACAGCTAGCTCAGAGCCTGGAGCCTGCTTTGGATTTTGTTTCTCCCTCTCTCTAACCCTCCACTGCTCACACTGCCTCTCTCAGAAATAAAAACATCAAAAAATTTTAAAAAAGAAAACATACTGTAGGGGCACCTGGTTGGGTTAGTAGGTGGAGCAACTGATCTTGGATCTTGGGGTTCTGAGTCTGAGCCCCACACTGGGTAGAGACTGCTTAAAAATGAAATCTTAAGGAGCAGCTAGGTGGCTCAGTCACTTAAACATCTGAGTACTGATTTTGGCTCAGGTCATAATCTCATGGTGTGGCAGTTTGAGCCCCTTAGTCAGCTGGAGCCTGCTGGAACTCTCCCTCACCCCCAACTCCTACTCTCAAACTTAAAAAATAGGTAAAAATCTTCAAGAAAAAAGCATTCTAGGGGCACCTGGTTGGCTTAGTCAGTAGAATATGTGAATCATCTCAGGGTTAAGTTCAAGTCCCACACTGGGCACAGAGATTACTTCAACAACAACAACAAAACCTCTATCAAAATCTTAAAGAAAAAAAGACTCTATCTACTCTTGGAGAAATTTCAGCAAAAAGACTGTAAGGAGTGACTAAGGTAAGGGGACATACATAGCTCTTTTTAAGAACTCCAGCAAACTCAAAATTTTTTCTTTTCATCTTCTATAAATGAGTTCACTCAAGCTCAAAGTAGCTATATTTTGAAATGTTTCCATCTTTGTTTTTAACAATAATAAATCTTATCTCCCCCTCAATAACTCCTCAGGTCCTTGTACACATTATATATTTAACATCTGTCATCTTAAATAACCTCCCCTCTGCCTGGGCATTTTCCACACAAGATCATCATTTTGAATCGTATGTATAACACTCATTCCCACCCAGTGCTTGTGCTCCCACAATTCACAAATTAAATTACATTTTCAATTGTTCAGTTACTCCTGCAAAGATCAGCCTTACAATGTTTCCCTGTTTCTCAGTTTAATTTAAGGACAAATACCCAGAAATGGAACTTGTGGTGTAAGTTCCATTCCAAAATTTCTAAAAATTCCAAAAATTTTGATTCCAAAAATTTCTATAGCTCTTTACACAAATTGCCAAGCTACTTAAGAGAGTGCCCTGTTTAGCAACCAGCAACACCCGCACCTCATGTTTGCCACACAAGCATTTTCTCTTGTCACCAATTCTCCATCATCCTAACTGTGGTCTCGGCAGCACCCTTAATTCCTAGGCTTATCCAAGGATTTTCTAAGGATAATTTCCAGCATTCTAACACCTAGTTAAATTTCCAACATAGAAAACTCAACCAATGAGAACAATGGTCTCATTTATTTCTATTACTTTGTCTACAATCACTACAGAGAAAAAATCTTTGTAGGAAGCATCCACACACAGGTGTCACAGTTAGTCACCCTCTTCACATCCTAATTAGGAAGAAAACAGGTTTTCTGCTTCTGTTTAATAGGAACATAAGAACATTGTCCTCTGCTTAACCAAAAACCACCATCCCTCCCAATCCAAATTCAAAGCATCTAAATAACTTCCCACGTTAAATGCTTTCTCATCCCACTGTCCCAATTTTGGCCTAAGCACACCAAGTCTCTCTCAGAACTCATAAAGTATCTAACTGTCTCAAAATACCTGAAAGTAATGCTGTGAACCCTCTGTGCACTGCTGCACCTCTACAACTTTGGGCAAGCCATCCTGATTGCAAAGCCTTCCTCCTTTTTTCTCTACCTCAGACGACAGAGCTCTTGGCAGCAACTCATCTATTCCTATAGCTTTTTGAAGGAAGATACCTGTGGCCACAGCATAAGGTGTCCCTTAGGTCTGAGGCTACACATGATATCCCCCCACCTCCACATAAATAAAGCCAACATTCTGCAAAGAACTGCCAAGAGGCTACCGCAGTGTTTTTACGGTCAGGCCAAGTCCTTCTCTTTCCAAGCCTCCGGTCTCTATACTTTTCAGGCCAACTTCCCTCACCCTGCTCCAGCAAAGAACACCTTTCTAAGTCCCCAACAAGCATTCTTTAAGCTCTGGAGAGAATATACAACTCCTCCAAACGCATTCTAAGTCCCTACCGAAATTGCTCAGAGATGCAGACTTCTGACACCTAAACCCAGAAGTGGGGCCCAACTCACTTGTTGCACATCAGCAGCACTTCAAGCTCCTTGACGTTGTGGACTAAGAACTTCCGGAAGCCACTGGGCAGCATGTGCTTTGTTTTTTTGTTGCTCCCGTAACCGATGTTGGGCATCAAGATCTGGCCCTTGAATCTTCTGCGCACCCTATTATCAATGCCTCTGGGTTTCCGCCAGTTGCGCTGAAATAAACACAGGAGGGTTAGTGCCTTTGCTAACAGCTCTTCCTTTTGGAGGAAAAAAGGGGGACCCAATGAAAAGGAAATCTGTCAAACAGTAGCTGTCACTGGATTACAGTATTTCACTACATCTTTACTTAGCAGGGGGAAAAAAATAGGGGCTCCTGCGTTTGATCATCAGGAATATAGACTCACATTCACACTCCTAAACAAAGGGAAAACAACCTACGGACTGACAGAACGTCAGGAGATTGTGATACAGTAAGCGGAAGAGTGAAAAGCATGGGTTTTAGCACTGGACTCGGATACAAGTTTTCCTCATCATAAAATAAGGACGATCCACTTCTCATAACCTCGCCAGGCCACCCTAAATGATACAAGCCTCTAGACACCTCCAAACAGCCAAATGTCCAATTCATACTATAATCAAGTGACTGGATGACAGTGAGGCCTATTCATGGAGACCTAGGTTTCTAGAGAGCTCTTCCACTAACTGGACTGGTTCATGTGAGACAAAGGTAATCTGACCAGGTGACACCAGAAATCCAAGATCCCGTTTGGGAGCCCCTTTCTCCACCCCAACAAACACTTCCATCCCCGAACCACACATACCTTAATTTTGACATATCGGTCTGACTGGTGCCGGATGAACTTCTTGGTCCTCTTTTTAACGATCTTGGGCTTCACCAGAGGTCTGAGGGCGGCCATGATGCCTTCAAGAAAGAAGCAGAGATGGCGGGTGTCAGAGTCCTAGAAGGACGCCTCCCTGCTCAGGCCTTGAACATTGTCGCAGAGTGTCTTCCAATCTCCAGCTACTGAGCAAACTGGGAATGGAATGGGTACCTCTGCCAGGCTTGCTTTCCCTCCCGTCTCCGAAGCTGGCAGAATACGAACCACTCTCCAGATGCGATCCTGGGAGGTCGGGGGTCACCTCCCCTCCAAAGCCAAAATAGCAAGCTAACAGCTCATCTAAAAGCAAATCGACCCCCAAAGTTCTCAGCTTGCACATGGGGGCAAATCCCACACCCGGTGTCCCAAACCCCGGGCTCGATTTCCTTTTAGCTACGCAGAACTTGGGATACCCACGAGAACCCGAGTCTTAGCTGTCTTCTCACCCGTAAAAGAGAAATACCGCACACTGAACGCTTGCAGTGACAGATGTAAAGACAAACCTGTATTCCGTCCCAGAGCGCTGTTGCTCGACAATTCTCTAACAGACCTATAAAACCATGACAGACTTATAAAAGGCTTCTAGGCCTTTGAACTTGTTCTACCTGAAGATCGTCCGAGGACCGGCCTTCCCGGTTACCCCATTATCTCTTACTGGAGCACCCCTTTCGTTCTCCTCACTGCCTCTATTTCTTTGTTCGCCACACGGTACTCCGTGAACACTGTGTTCGACAAACGAAGGCTCCCCCGCCCGAAACATTATTTCCTCGCAGACAAGGACGCAGTTTCATATTCTGAGATCCTGGCCCACTATCAGCATTTCTGTTAACTAATCGATTCACAGCAAGCGACTGTTCTGTTTTGGTGGTCTGGCCGCAGCAGCAACCCCAAGACCAGCACTGCAGAAGGGGGGTCGGTCAGCGGAAACGGAAAATACACGCGGGAACACACCGCTGGCATCAAACTGGAACCCTCTGATGGCTCCACGGTCCCCCCAAGCCCCCGCAGTCTACACCCGAACGGCGACATTCACTCTCAATGCTCAAACAAGCTGTCCGCAACTCTGAGACACCAGGCAGCCTCCGTCGGTCGGCAAGTGGCCCTGGGAAGCGAACTCCATCATCGGCTGGGCCGCTTCGCTCTGTTCCTGTACGTGCTCCAGCCAACCGACAAGGACAAAACCCACCAAGACGAGTGCTCGGAAGGGCAGGCTTCCTCACCACGAAGCGATAAGACCAGATGAAGACCGCAGAGATGCGGATGCCCAACGATTAAAACTTACCGAGTAACAGATGGCTGCCACCTCCGCAGGCAGCTCCGAGAAAAAGAGGGGAAGATGGCGCGCGAGGGCTGATGGGACTTAACCTCTGGGTCCTGGCAGGGGGGGAAAACAAGCACTTCCGGCTCTTGGTCCTTCTAAGAAAAGAAAGACATTTCAAAGAAATAATACTGAAAAATGTCGAGAGATACCTGTGTTTTCCTAGATATTAATATCTAGGAATGGTACTGGGAATTGTTCATACCTGCCGTAGAACTACGTAGAAAATTTGGAATTCTTTCTGAGCTTCTAAGACCTGATGGGGGGGGGTATCCACTTCCGCCAGAAATTGAAGCCGTTCCTCCGGAGAATAATCCAGCTTTTAGATTATTTCCGCCCGCGTTTCTTCTGCTACTAAGTGCGCCTCTTAGTGGCCAGGAAGGAACAAAACAGAAACTTCTAATAATTCCCTCACGTATAGAATAAAATAGGAGCGATACTATAACAACTATCGTTCCATGGGTTTCACGATCCTTCCCACAATTCTGTGAGGTAGTTCTATTATTTTCCCCATTTTACATATGCAGAAAGCGAAGTTTGGGGATTTGACTCCAAAATCCACACTTCTAATCAATTTGACTAACCTGTGTAGTTTTAAATTGTTGTTCTTGGTTTTGTTTTACTTAGATTTTGTATTTAAGATTATTACAAAAAATCAAATTTCGGAATGAAAAAAATTGTGCCTTGATTCCACAATTTGAACACAATACAAATGTCATCACTGATCTTGATAGTAGTTCCAGGGGCCAGATGGGGACAGAAGCTACACTGGATTGTGTTGTGACAGGATGAGAAGTGAGAAGGGAAGAGTGTTGACAACTCCCTCACGAGATTTTGACTGTAAAGGGTGGAGGAGTTTGAGGCACGAAGTCCCAGAGGAACGAAATGTGAAATGTCTTGTCTGAGGTCACACAGCTCACAGATGACATGGTTGAGACTGGAAACGCATTGTGCCTATGACTACACCACACCCCACAAATCCTGCTTGGCCACCAGGCTCTGGGAAGTCAGATGGGATACAGAGCATGAAAGCACTGTGCTAACAGCAGCCCACGTTATGTGTGTTGTGAAGGAAAAGGTCTTGATGGGGTCAGGCGGGCTGCTCAGAAACAGAGAGCATGCCTCCAACAGAGAAAGATGCAAGAGATTGGGAAGCAGTAACCAAAAAGGCTCAGTCTTTGGGGGATGAGAGACTGGCTGCGACCGTTTGCAAAGAGAAGAGCACAGGGGAGACTTTCCCATGTCTGCTGCTTTCCCATGAGCACTGAGGTCCCAGGACAAGAGGCTGGAGGTGCAACCTGCTGTTGCAAACCTGCTGTTGTCCTCTGGGCTCAGAACCCCAGCTTTTCAAACACAACTCTGGTCACAGCTCCTGAGCAAGAAATCACATCAGCTGGATCACAGGCAACATGAAAAAAACCTCCAATCTGGTTTATTTCAAAAGGGCAGAGGTCAAGACAGAGAAATACTCAGAAACTGCTTGTCTTTCCCTAGATACATCTGCCCTCTGAGACCCTGGACATTTTTGCTCAACAGAGAGCTGGCTCCAGGCCATCCCACTGAAATGATCTCTTCTATATGGCTCTTTACACTTCTTGCCCTGTGTCTGTGGCTCTGGGCTGGGAGCTGCATTGGCCACAGCCCCAGGGTGGCTGCATCGGACAACGCCAGGGCCACTCTAGTTGATGTAGTAGACTTTGTGGGCATCGTAATAGCCACAGGTCATGTAGTTCATGTTCCCAATAGGCCACCAGTGGTTGGGGTGGTAGGTGGCTGCGTAGGCATGGGGCTGGGGCTGGACACAACTGAAGAGTGCCAGGCTCCTGTCTATGGCCACAGTGGGCAGATAGAGCTGCAGCTTGTCCAGAAGATGACCCGGCCAGAAGAAATTGGGATGAGTTCGCAGGGAAACACTGGGCCTCTTCACCTTCAGCTTCCTGGAAAAAGAGAAGACAGGAAGTTTGTCGTGGCAGACGGGCCAGGGCTGGGGCTGCTTCTACTCAGCAGAGCTAGCCAACTGTGTGACCAGAGTGGAGGTGTGGCACTGTGACAAGCACTTTGCTTCCGTGTGGCGGCTTCCGTTATCCTGTCTACCCTCCCAATGGGGATGTAAAGACCTGGAAAGGGTAAGTTATTTCCCCCAAAGCCCCACAGCGAGCAAGTCGTGGAGTGCAGGCTTGACTCCCAGCTTGCTGCCTCAAAAACCCAAATTCTTTTTTTAAAATTAAAATTAATTTATGTTTGAGAGAGAGCGTGAGTGACCGTGGATGGGGGGGTGATGGGGGGATAGAGAGAGGGGGAGAGAGAGAAGGAGAAAGTGCAGAAATCGGAGTGGAGTTCAAGCTCACCCAGAACAGGGCTCAAACTCACGAACCATGAGATCGTGACCTGAGCCAAATTGGGATGCTTAACCGAGCCCCGCAGGCTTCCTGAACACCCAAATTCTTAAGTGTACACCATCAGTTCTCTAGAGGCATTTTAATATGATGTTCGGTATACAGCCTCCGGAGCTACCATTGCTGTGTTCAAATCCCAGCTCCACCACTTAATAGATGTGTGACTTTGAGCAAGAGAATTAATTTTTCTGTACCTCAGTTTCCCCTCTGTCAGGTGGGCATGCTAAGAGTAACTTTATAGGGTTGCTGACAGGATTTAAATGAGTTAAAACATGGAACACACCCACAGTGGTGCCTGCCTGGCAGTCTAAGTAGTTTCACTGCCTCTCCGTCCCTGGGCCTTGAGCCCTAGATACTGTGCACCGTGTAACATGCAGAGTCCCAGGCACCTCCTCCATGGTGAGGCTGGTCCTCCCCCTGCCCCCCAGCACCCCCCCACCTCCGGAGTTGGGTGATGCTACAGACCTGGTGAACTCCTCAAACTCCTTAAAGTGTATCTTCTTGATTTTCTTTGGTGTTTTCCTAGTAGATAAGAGAGAAAGGTATCTTGTCAGGACGGGGGAGGGAGGATTCCATGTTAATGGACCCCCAGGTCAGAGGACGTGGGGGTGGGCCTGTCTCTTGAGTCCAAACAAGATCTCCAAAAGGAGAATGTCTCTGCTTGGGCGGGGACCCTGACTGTCCCTCCACGCTCCAGGGGAACACACAGTGGGCTTGCTCAGCCATGGCTGGGCTCCCAACCTGGCCGGCTGGCGGGGTGGCTCCGGGCAGGTCACGTCCCTTTTCAGAGCCTCGCATTTCTTATTACCCAGAACAGAGACCTCCCGGGATAGCTGAGAGATATAATCAATGATTGGAATTGTTTGGGGGTCCCCGACTCTCAATTCCCCTGCCAGAGCCGAATCCAGCTTTTGGAACAAGGGTGGTGAAAACTAACTCCACAAATCTTGGGCCCGGCAGACATCACTCAGCAACCACAGACAGCCCTCCTTCCCAGCAGGCCTGCATCTGGCCTCAGGATCTTTGACAACACAGTCCAAGTAGCAGGATAAAACAAAGGTCCATCCCTGCCCTTGGGGACTTCTCTTCGTCCCTTATGGCTGTGGCCTACCTAAGCATGGACAGGAGACCCTTTCTCAGGTTCCCACCCACTCCCTAGGTTCCCGGTGCAGAAATGGATGTCAGCCACCCAGGGACTGGCAGTCACTAAGAGATCAGAAGGGGCTCTCCGGGCCACCAGCCTCCTGACTCATGCTCAGCTCTTCCTCACCAGCATCGTGGACAGGCCCCTCTGCGGGCCCAGGCCATGCCTTCGGTCGCGATCGTCCTGATGGGACAGATAAAACACCAACCATCGCCGCTCCCAAGGGCTAACTCTCTGCCGAACACCATGCGAGGAAGTTTATGTGCATTTCTCATCCGATCCTCATTGTGTATGGGAGGAGCTGTTACGCTCATTTAACAGGAAAAGCTGAGGCTCAAACAGTGAAGTATCTTGTCCATTTAACCTGCAGCCTGTGTGATTTCCACTCGGCTCTGCTGTGTCTCATCCCAGCTGTACTGGCCATCCCACCGCAGCGGGCAGCTGGCCGTGATCTAGAATGCGGGCAGTTCCGGGTCCCCTCCCCCTTGTGGGCAGCTGGCCCCTCCTCACCCCACATTAGCCCCGTCCCCACTCAGGGATGCAGGGAGGCTGCTTGCTCTCCGATCTGCAGCTACCCATGGATGCTGGCTCATAACCTGCCCATGGGGCACTGCCTTCCAGGGAAGGGCACTTCCTTAGAGAGGACTCAGGGTGGTGAGGGTCAGAGACAGGCCTCATTGCAGAGTTCCTTTCTCCTCCTCATGGAAGCCCACCGCTTGCCAGAGAAGACGGGACAAAGAAGGGACTGCCACCTCCGTCCTGTGTAGAGCCCCTGACAGCCAACCCGTGATTTGTGAAGGGGCCTCCCCATTTCTCTAAGAAGACCCTATTTTTAAGCTTTTGTAGAGAGGCTGAGACCACGTACGATGTGGTCGGGAGTGAGGCAAGGAGGCTGGGCCCTCAGACACTGGAAACTGGCCAGTCCCTGGGGCCCCGCTGCGTGGGACATGCTGGGCTGCTTGGCCCCAGGCATTGGCAAGACATGACACCTCAAGTGTGCCAGCATCCCAGCCCCGCAGCCGAAGGAGCAGCAGCGAGACAGAAGGCAAACGGCAGGGGAGAGTGGGGCCGATACTCAGCTTGTCAGTCTTCTTAGCCACAGCGTCGCTGAAGCCCTGGAACCTGAGCAGGGCCAGATTTGGACTGAAGATCTTCATGTCCGAGTAGTAGCCTCCCGGCTGCCGGATTGGGCGCACCTGGTCCTTCTGGAAAATGATTTTGTCTCCCGGGTATAGCAGCGCTGTAAGCAGCAAGAGAATCGTGGCCTATCAGTCCAACGCCCATCCCTGCCCTGAGCCTTTGGGACAGAAGGCGGATTTTTTTTTTTTATAAGTCTACATTTTTGTTTGAAAATGGTTTTTTTTGTATATACATTTTAAACTATTTATGTTTATTTTTAAATAAAAAAATTTTTTTACGTTTATTTATTTCTGAGAGACAGAGTGAGACTGTGTCTCAGAGTGAGACAGTGCGTGAGTGAGGAAGGGGCAGAGAGAGAGGGAGACACAGAATCTGAAGCAGCTCCAGGCTCTGAGCTAGCTGTCAGCACCGAGCCTGATGTGAGGCTCAAACCCATGAACTGTGAGATCACGACCTGAGCTGAAGTCGGACCCTCAACTGGCTGAGCCACCCAGGCACCCCTATTTTTTAAATTTTTAAAAAAGTTTATTTATTGAGAGAGAGGTGCAGGGGAGGGGCAGAGAGAGAGAGAATCCCAAGCAGGCTC
This sequence comes from Hyaena hyaena, assembly GCF_003009895.1. Lineage (NCBI taxonomy): Eukaryota > Metazoa > Chordata > Mammalia > Carnivora > Hyaenidae > Hyaena > Hyaena hyaena. The sequence goes on along the minus strand of NW_024080688.1, from coordinate 828,448 downwards.
TGCACAGTCGGCATGGCCAGCCCACAGCTTGATGTGGGGCTCAGACTACAAACCGTGAGATCATGACCTGAGCCAAAATCAAGAGAGTCTGACGCTTAACTGAATCACCCAGGCACCCCCTTAAACGTTTTATGTTTAAATGATTGTAGACTCACAGGAAGTTGCAAAGGTAGTGCAGAGGGTCCCTTAGACTCTTCCCCCAGCTCCCCCAGGGGTGACAGGGCATATGATCCTAGTGCAGTGTCAGGAAGTGGAGTTGGTTCAACACTGCTGTCTGGACTCGAGGTGCAGGAGCTAGTTTGTAACCAGGTCAGCCATAGCCCCGAGGCCTGGGTGCCGTCTGTGAGGCCTGTGTGGCCCCCTACACCCCATTCTGCAGGGGTCGTGCTGGTCAGGAGCCCCCAAGGAGGGGAGGTGCACCCAAGGCTTCACCAGGTTAACTGAGACCTAGTGGATGGTGGTTTTCCCCTTGCTCAGCATGCATCTCACAGATATCCTCAGGGGACTGCTCTAAGAAGTTGGAGCATAAAGAACACTGGGCCAGGGGCTCTGTCTTCCTGCAGCCATGGAGTAGTGCCTGTCCTATGATGGTAACACACGACTAGCGCATGTTCTAGAAGAAGTAATGGAAGGTTAGAGTCCAGGTTACTAATGCTGGTTATCTGGGGCTGGGGGTGGGGGGGGAGGGGAGGGACTGTGAGGATGAGAGGGGGGAGGCAAGGAGAAGATGCAGCATTGACATTTTTAAAAGACATACAGGAGTTTTTAAAAAGTTTATGTATTTTGAAAGAGAGAGAATGAGCTGGGGAGGGGCAGAGAGAGGAGGGGACAGAGGATCCGAAGCGGGCTGGATATGGAGCTGGAACTCATGAGCCGTGGGATCATGACCTGAGCTGAAGTTGGACGCTTAACTGATGGAGCCACCCAGGTGTCCTGATACATAGAATTTTTAAAACTATACTATATACATGTATATATAGATATGTGTGTGTATATATATATATATAGTTAAAAATAACTTACATAAATAATGTTTTATAAATAGAAAATAAAAAGAGGTCTATGAAAGGGCAATCACTAAAATATTAATGGTGTCAACTCAAGCTGGGGGGATTTTTTTTAATACTTATTTTTGAGAGAGAGCACGGAGGAGGGGCAAAGACAGAGAGAGAGACAGAGTGATAGAGAGAGAGAATCCAAAGCAGGCTCAGAAGTGTCAGCACAGAGCCAGACTCTTGAACTCAAGAACCATGAGATCATAGGGGAGCCTGGGTGGCTCAGTCGGTTGAGCATATGACTTAGGCTCAGGTCATGATCTCATGGTTTGTGAGTTCAGTCCCCACATCAGACTTTCCGCTATCAGTCCAGAGCCCGCTTCAGATCCTCTGTTCCCCTCTCTCTCTGCCCCTTCCCTGCTAGTGCTTTCTCTCTCTCTCAAAAATAAATAAACATTAAAAAAAAAAAAAAAAGCTCTGGGGTATTAAAAAGAGAGAGAGAGAGAAGAACCAAGAAATCATGACCTGAGCTGAAGTCGGACACTTAACAGACTGAGCCACCCAGATGCCCCCGGCTGGGGGGAATTTTACTTTTATGCTTTCAAAAAGAATTTCAGTGAGCAAATATCTCTAAAGTCAGGGGGAGAAAAATGATAAAGCTATATGCACTGGGGAGAGGGGAAATGCCTCAATGTTTTAGAACATGGGCCTTGAGCTTGAGGCCTGGATCCGAGCCCACCAAGCTCTAGTCTAGAACACAGACCTGGAAGTCCCAGTAGTTGAGTTTCTTTACTCACAGCAGAGCTGGCCTCTGTCCAAGAGACAGCCAGTAGACAGTGGCCAGGAGAGCAGTCGGAGATGGACTCAAGTTTTTTCCATCTAGAACCGAGAGGAAGCCCACCCGCGGCTGCTCCTGTGTGTCTGTGAGTGTGAGATCCCGCTGGGAGGTGAGGCCACAGACTCAGCAGCCGGCAAAACCTAGCGGTAGAGGGAGCCAGTAGTGCTTCGGTGTCCTGGCGGGGACAGAGGAGGCGCATCCAGAGGACAGACCTCACCCACAGGGCAGCCCAGGTGCCGGCAGGCCAGCCTGCATTTCGGAGGACAGTTCGTGGCATGTCCTCCGCGAGCCAAGACGAGAGAATATAAGCAATCAGGGAAGGGGAGACGGAAGGAAGGATGATTTGGTGAAAAGTCAGTGTTCAGAGCTGCAAGAGATTTCCTGGCGCTGCCCTCCCAGCCCAGGGGGGAGCCGGTGGCCACGCACGTGATGGGGTGCACTAAGTGACCACTTAGGTTGATTTGCCTGTGATCCTGAAGGCATTCGACTGTACACTGTCGTGCATGCCTGTTATGGGCTGAATTGCATCCCCCACCCCTCAAATTCACATATTGAAGCCCTAACCCCCAGAACCTCAGAATTTGTATTTGGAGAGAGGGCCTTTCTTTCCTTTTTTAAAAAAATTTTTAAAAATGTTTTATTTATTTCTGAGAGAGAGAGACAGCGTGAGCAGGGGAGGGTCAGAGAGAGAGGGAGACACAGAATCTGAAGCAGGCTCCAGGCTCCGAGCTGGCTGTCAGCACAGAGCCCAGTGTGGGGCCCGAACCCACGAACCATGAGATCATGGCCTGAGCTGAAGTTAGATGGTCAACTGACTGAGCCACCCAGGCGCTCCAAGAGAGGGTCTTTCAAGAGGTAATTAAGCTAAAGGTTGTGAGTGTGGGCTCAAATCTGACCTGGCTGGTGTCCTTGTAAGAGTAAATTTAGACACAAGAGAGGCAGAAGGTGGCACGAGTGCACGAGGAAAAACCATGTGGAGAGGCAGCGAGAGGGTGGCCAGAGGAGAGGAGGAGAAACCGGCCCTGTTGGCACCTTGATCTTGAACTTCCAGCCTCCAGAAGTGTGAGAAGATAAATGTATGTTGTTTAAGTCTGTGGTATTTTATTGTGGCAGCTCGAGCAAATTAATACAAGACCCCAGGCCCTATATGTTCTGCACTTGTTTCCCCCTCTCTTGGCAGAAAGATGGAAATAGTCCGTTGCAACTTTGAACTTGTTCTTAGGTAAGTCACCCCACCGTCTGTGTGCCCCTTTCTTTGAAAGCCAGGTTGCCACTTTGGCCATGGTTCCTTTCTGTGACGTTCCTGTGGGAAAACCTATGTCCCTTTGTGCTTTGAGAGCACAGACTTATAAGCCCACAATTTAAGACGCCAGCATTGCCACGTGGTCACCGGGGGTTATGGGGCTCTCTCCCGTCCCCATCTCTCAGAAGCACACACTCTACCCAGAGCTGGGGACGGTTCAGATCTGCCTGGATATATGAAAACACAGTTCTCCCTCAAGCAAAGGCTGAGACCAGTGTGGAAATCTCAGGGCTGAGTCCTGTGGTCTGAGCAGAGAGCCAAGGCCTCAGCAGCACTTGTCCCCTGGTGCCTTCTTACCTCTGTGCTGCCGAAGAACCAAGAAACAGGGCTGGCCTGGGGAGGTGGTTTGGGAAAAGCCCAGTACGGCATAGCAGTTATCGCTCCTATCAAATCTCCCCTTTGAAGTTGGGATTGTCCCTTTCGGCTCAACTTCAGGGCTCCCTCACCCAGAACTCCTGTCCTTGGAGCTTCCTGCTCTAAAGTGCTCAGCAGGCTCAGTGGGGGAACCCAGACTTCCAGACCTGTGGAACCTGTGAACCTCCAGGATTCTAGAAATCCCATGTTAACAGCAAAACAGGCTGGGCTGCCCCTTTCTCCTTGAGTATCCCCACTACAGACCACAGAGGCTTGGCCAGGGGCACGTCCGCCGGGGAAGGACAAACCTCAGGTGGACGCCACGTTCACCTGGGTTCCGAGCCCTCTCGGCAACTTCCCAAGGGCCAGGCTCCGAAGCTCTTACCTTTCATGAGGATGTCCTCTGTCAGCGGGAGGCCGTAGGACTCACAGAGCTTGCAGCACTGCAGGTAGACCAGAAAGTTGTCCCTGCGGGACACGTTGATGAGCTCCTTCATCTCCCCGTGGATGGTGGACGGGAGGCAGTGCTCATCAAAGTGCTTATTCCCACTGCGCACCAGGCGGCACTGCTCCGTGTACTGGATGGAGGGGATCTTGAGCTGCAAGGAGAACAGAGGTTGGCACCCACTTGCCTTCGTCTTCTTCCTGGTCAGATGCAGGTGTGGAGCCTCATCTACCTCTCCCCCAGGAGGGGAGATGATGAAGAATTAAAGGTGGGACCAAAGTTCAGTGACTTGGGAGAAAAATCACTCATGATCAAGGTTACCCCTGAAGAGGACTTGAGTGGTTAAGCCATGCGGTTCTGTGTGCACAGCCCCGTACGTGGATGTGCACACATCACTGTATGATACATACATAGGGAACAATGTAGATGCCCTATTGAAACAACATATCTGTGCTTGGCTGTCCGAGAACTTAAATTAGTCACAGACATCTGTGCCTTTGAGGTGGGGGCCACGTGCCAGGGACGGCAGAGCAAAGAAGAAGAGGCCTAGGGGATGGGGAGCCGCATTTGGCCTTCTTAGTTATTTACAAGAAACAAAAATCTATCCGTTTTTCAGCTTCTAACACCAGAATCACCACAACTCACAGGCTACATTTGGCCCAGTACCTTATAAAGAAAATTTCATTAAAAAAAAAAAGAAAAAGAAAAATTTATTGGAAAACAGGGACACTCATTTGCTTAGGTGTTGTCTGTGGCTGCTCTTTGCTACAAAGGCAGAACCAAGTAGTTGCCACAGAATGATAAAGCCCCAAAAGTCTAACACATTTATTTTCTAGCTTTTTATAGGGAAAGTTTGCTGACCTCTGCTCAAATATTTTGGGTTTTCCTTATCATGCAACTGAGTCAGATCTTAGTTGGTATAGCACTTACAATGCCTAGTATTTTATTATATAATAAAAATAATATGTATTTAAGGGCGCCTGGGTGGCTCAGTCAGTTAAGTGTCTGACTTCGGCTCAGTTCGTGATCTCATGGTTCGTGGGTTCGAGCCCCGTGTCAGGCTCTGTGCTGACAGCTCAGAGCCTGGAGCTGCTTTGGATTCTGTGTGTCTCTCTCTCTCTGCGCCTCTCCTGCTCATACTCTGTTTCTCTTTTTCTCTCAAAAATAAACATTAAAAAATTAAAAAGATAATATGTATTTATATATAGTATATTAATATTGTCTGCCTCTCTGAAGGCAGGGGCTGTTTTGTTCTCTACAACACCTAAAAGTGCCTGGCACTTTGCTGTCTCCCGATACATATGTGTTGGGTGAATTAATTGCCTTCACTGGTCATCTATGTCTGCAGTGCCCGCTTGGTGACAGGTCCTGTGTTGGGCACTTGGATTCCAGCTACGATGAAGACCTGGTCTCAGGATGCAAGGTCACAGTCAAAAAATGGGAAGAGAGGAGCTCCCTATACTTTTGGAAACATGATCTCATTACATCTTTGGAGAAACCTTGTGAGGCAGGTGTTGTTCTTATTATTAGAGGAGGGAACACAGGGGTAAAGAGCCTGCTCCCAGGAGTTCCCCAGCTAGAAGGTGCAGTGGACTTGAACCCAAGCCTGTCCAGGGGCCAAGCCCCGTGTCCTTCCCGTTGACCCGGTACCTTGTGCTGCCGCCTCCTCTCGCGGTACCGCTTGCCAACCTCCTCCATCTCCTCCAGAGTCAGGGGCCGCGCCTCCATCTGGGTGTCGACCACAGGCACGGTCAGCAGGTCCATCTTGCAAGGTTGTGGGGCTAAATTCACTTGCTTCTTGGACGGCCGCGATGGGGAAACTCTGCGCTTGGCAGGTCTATAATCTGCAAGGAAGGAGAGCCTGAGATGGGGCTCCGCTGAGGACTCCATCAAGCAGTGAGGTAACTGAGGTGACCAAGCAGGTGCGGGCCGGCCCTCCGCACACTTCCCCCGTGGCTCAGCAGGCCGTCCGAGAGGGACCTTGAAGGTACCCCTTCTCTCTGTCTCCACCGTGGCCTCCCTAGTGCAAGGCCATCCTGCCTCACCTGCATCACCCCCCACCCCTTCAGCCTTCTGGCTGCCATTCTCATCCTCTGGCACCTGGTCTCCACTGAACAGCAAATAGGACCTTTAAAAAATATAATCACCTCATCCCCCCTCCTGAAACTCTCTGCTGGCTTCCCACAGCACCTACACTAAAACCCAGAATCCTCTTTCTGCTCTGCAGGGCTCTGGTGAGGCAGAATCTGGCCTCACCTCAGCATCCGCGTGGTCCATCTCCACCTGCTCACCCCTCCCCCACGCCCCATAGCCACCCTAACTTCTTTCTTTGTTTTTAAAACGTTTTTTTTGACTACAGGTGTATTATTTATTTATTTATTTATTTATTCACTTACTTACTTACTCACTTTTGACAGAGAGAGAGAGTGAGTGACCAAGGAGCAGATTAGAACCCCACAAAGTGCAGAGAGAGAGGCAGAGAGTGTGGAGCCCAAGCTCACCCGACACTGGGGCTCGAACTCACCAGCCAACTCACACCTGAGCCCAAGTCCGATGCTTAAACGACTGAGCCGCCTGAGTGCCCCTCACCCTAACTCCTTTCTGTCCCCTGAAAATGTGCCCATCAGGGCCTTTGCCTGTGCAGCTCCCTGGGCTTGGGGTGTCGTTCACCAGCCTGGCGCCTCATCTGTCACTCAGGTGTCAGCTCTAATGGCTGCTTTGCAGAGAGGCCTTCTCTGACCATTGCCCCCTCACTCTTTCCTCTTTTCTTTAAGGCGTTAATCTCTGCTAGACATCATCTTGCTTAACCCTTTACATGGAAGCTATTGAAGGCAGAGGCATTGGCTTCTTCACTCCTGTGTTCCCAGTTCCCAGTTTCTAGAAGGATGCCTGGTACGTAGGAGGTGCTCAACAAAGAACCAAATGAAAGAACGTACCCCATTGCCCATGCCTTGATTCAGGCCTCCCCCATTCGGGGCTGAAATGAAGTCGTGGCCCAGCCACCTGCTAGTTTTGAGGCTGTTGACTGGTGGCTCAGCCTCCCTGAGCTTTAGAGCTTCCTCCCTGTGTAGCGTGAATTGTAGCTTTGACCGCCAGGGACTTGAAAGACAAACTGAGCTACCTGCTGTGGTTAAGGCTACCCAGCCCGAGTGCTACTGCCTTCTCTCTTTGAGCCGGCCACCCAGACTCTTGATGCTGCTGCCCCTTTAGGCAAAGCAAAAGATAGCCAAGTCCACTTACCCTGGGATGTTCTCCAGAGAAAAGGGCGATGACACAAATACTTCCTCTTGGCTTCAAGTCTATTTATTGGGAAATAGTAGGCCCCAAATACCTTTGCTGCAAACATGAATCACGGCACACTGTGGTCGTTCACTAAATGGCTCACAGCCAACTACACGGATAATGGTGAGCTTTGGTAATTTATAATGAAAAGGCAAAAAGATCGTGGATGGGAAGGCGGGCCCAGCTGGAGGCAGCCCCGAGCACGAGCTGGACATGAAGGGTGCCAGAGATTATGACTGTGGCGTGGTGATGCATGCAGTAGATGACTGTGGGGTGCTGTTTCCCTGGGACTCTGAGAGAGGCAGACACCCTGCCCGAGGGTGACGGGGCCGCTGCCCAGTGGCTTGTCCAGACTAGAGGTTGGAAATCTCTCTCTGCCCCTCCCCCACTCGTACTCTGTCTCTGTCTCTGTTTCTCAAAAGTAAATAAACATTAAAAAAAATTTTCTAAAAGCAAAAGAAAGAGGTTATATTTCGGGATATCCTATATTGTTATAGTTTTTATCATATTTGTTTACATTTGGGGAGGGCTCTGGAATGGTGGGTGGAGGTTTAAAGGAGGGCTTTAATTTTATCTGTAGTTGTTCAATTTTATTTTTTTTTTACACAACAATGGTACTAAGCTATAAAGAACCATGATGTACTCTTGTGTTGTAAATTCATAACCAGCACTATGGCTAGTCCATTTCTAATTTGCCTCCATGCTATATCTGGACAGACGGGGCTCCACAAGCACATGGCTTGGCAAATGGGACTCGAGCTGTGCACAACTCATACACTGTTCGTAGCAGCCCTGCTAATATCCCTGATCATAAAATATCAAAGTAGACTTTCCAGTAAACTCTAAACACATGCTAATTCTGGTTTCTGACTTTTAGTAAACTTTGCATCAATAAAATATAGATTAATAGTAAGGTGGCCTTGGACCCTCATACAAGATCTGAATCTCTTGGGTAAGCTTTGTTGGGCTGAAGCCACCTTTTGAGAATACTCCTTTAAGGACAAGGGCTGGGTCTTATTCATCTTTGATGGACATGGTAGTGGGGTACTCAAGAGAATATCTTACTCCTTAGTTGATCACTGGGCCTGGGGATTCCAGAATCTTGGCCCACCTATGGTAAGCCAAAGCTGGAAAACATAGTCAGGAGGTAAACCAAAGCCTCCACCATGCTTGCTCCCAGGATGGGGAAGTGGAGGCATGGGGGTGGGGGTGGGTACATACACTCCCTTGCAGTTAACAGAGTGCTTTTCTTATGAGCCAGTGACCACTGCTTGTAGGTGTTGGCTAGGATCTCTGTGGTGATGCTGTTGTCCTTTCCCAGAGAGCTGAGATAGATCACAACATCTTCCACCTCCTGGTTTTTCAGAGGGACTCCAACCTAAGGAGAGAAGAGAAACCACCAAGGTGGGCAGGCTCCAATCCAAACATCCAACCAGTATGGTCAAAGCCTTACCATCCTGGCCCTACTTCCCCTGTCTAGTTTCATCCACAGCCACTCCCACCTCAGCTGGAGCTCAGATCCCTTTCTAAAGCCCAGAACACACCCTGCACTTTCTCACCCTCTGCCTTGACTCAGGCATTTCTTCCCTCTGTCTGAAGAACTCCTATCCCTCCTTCAAAACCCAGTCTAGATATGCCCGTATCTTTGCAGAGTCTGCTACCCCTGCCTTCTGGGCTGCCACCCCACTCCATACCAATCTCAATGACAACTTTCCCACACTGGACTGGAGAAAAGATTTCACGTCTCTCATCCTTGCCCATGAGAAACACATCAGCTTTCCTTAACTGAAGAAAAAATAAGATCTGAAGTACAATACACATTACTCTTTCAGGGATGGTGAGCAACTTTATAGGCATATAATGCTTGCCAGCAATACTGAATATTCAAGAAGGAAAGTTTTTAAGGAAATAGAATTTTGTTCAGCTTCTTTATTTTTTTAAAATGTTTATTTTTGAGACAGAGAGGGACAGAGCAGGGGAGGGGCAGAAAGCGAGGGAGACACAGAATCCGAAGCAGGCTCCAAACTCTGAGCTGTCAGCACAGAGCCTGACACGTGGCTCAAACTAGTCAAGATCATGACCTGAGCTGAAGTTGGAGGTTCAACTGACTGAGCCACCCAGGCACCCCACTCCTCAGCTTCTTGTAGTCAGTGTTCACTGGGCTTTCCTTAAAGAGGGTCAGAACTCTCCTGGTCCTAGAGGACTTAATGTTTTATCTATTTGGTTATGATGCTTAAAAACCTATATATATATATATATATGTTTTTATATATTATATTATATATTTAATGTTTTGAAATGTTGTTTAGGTGAGTACATGTCACGAAACAACAGTGTGAAAACTGGTGATGATTTAAAACCATAAAGATGTAGCAGGCAGCATCCTAAAGTGTTTTATAGAGGTACCTTTTATTCAAAGCATATAAAAGCTTAATTTATCTAGACCATAGGTCAGCAAACCTTTCCTATAAAGAGTCAGATAGTAAATATTTTAGGTTCCATCAACAATATGATCTCTATCATAACTGCTTAAATCTGCCACCATAGCATGAAAGCAGCCATGACGATACATATAAATGAGTGTAGCTGTGTTCCAATAAAACTTTATTTACAAAAACAGAGGCAGGCTGGATCTGACTTCAGGGCCCTAGTTAGCAGATCCCTGCTAGACCAACAGAATTTCTGTAATGATGGAAATGTTCTATATCTGTGCAGGCCAATAGAGGAACTGCTCACCACATGTGACTCCTAAGCACTTGAAATGTAGCTGGTGTGACCGAGGAAATGGACTTTTAAATTTTATTTTTTATAATTAATTAAAATTTTTTGAACAGCTGGTGAAAGTGTGGTCTGTGGACCAGTACCATAGACATCACTGGGAGCTTATTAGAATACAGCAACTTGGGCCCTCCACAGAGGTACTGAGTCAGAAGCTGCATTTTAACAAGACCTCTATGGGATCACATGCCAATGACGGTTGGAGAAGGTCTGGAAGGTTCTAGAAGCAAGACAGAAAGCCCAACAATCTCTGTGCCCAGTTCTGGGGTCTGATGGGCAAGATAGTGATTCCCCAGGTAGCTGACTGGTTATGGGGGTCGTCTCTGCAGACTTTCCACTCAGGAAGGGGCATTCAAGATCAGACTCAGGCAGGGGTGGTTTTAGGAGTCTGATGGGGCCACAAGTTGTGTTTTCCAATCTGTCTTAACAAGTAACCAGGCTGATGGTCTGATCTACTTTTCAGCTGGTCCAGGACCTGAGTGGGGGCTGGATGCATGCATATCTTCCCCACTCAGGCCAGCCTGGATGGAGGGAACATGGGAGGCACTTACCGCCTTCAGAGCCACAATGAACTCCTCCCTAGAGACCTTATGGTGCTCGCCCCCGTCCACCTTGCTACATATCTCCAGGATCTTGATCTTGCGGCTGTGCAGGTAGGAGTACAAAGCTGATAAGGCAGAGGGCTTGGGCAATCGGAGCTGGGGCACCAGTCGGCGGGCAGGCCGGGGGGTCTTCTGCAAGAGGTGAGAGAGGGAGCAGAGGAGAGAATTCAGGGGAGATGGGCCACTGGACTGCAATTCCCAGAGAGAGAACGGGGTGGGACTGAGCAGCTCCCGACAGACAGCACGGGGGAGTGCAAGGAGCACTGGGTTCAGGGGCGGCGGGGTGCCTCAGGTTGTGATCTTCTGGTTCATGAGTTCGAGCCCTGGATCTAGCATCTCTGCTGTCAGGCAGAGCCTCTGTCCCCCTTGCTCTCTGACCCTCACCTGCTTGCATTTTATAAATAAAAATAAGCATTAAAAAAAAAAAAGGAGCATTGGATTCAGGGCAACAGCGTTTCGCCAGGGATACTTTGTGTCTCTGGACCTCCATTTTTCTATCAGAAACCAGGGGGGCTGGACATCATGAGAGCCAAAATTTCACTCTAACCCACATCTCTTCTGTCAAACACGCCAGAATTATAATCCCACCAGGCTCTCAGGGCACCAAAACATATGCCCCTGCCTGAAGCCAGATGCGGCTCTCTAATCCACCCACCTTCCAGCCTTTGCTCCCGCCAGACCTCCTGCCCAGAACATTCTTCCTTCTCTCTCTACCTGTCCAGCTCCTACACTTCCTTTACTTCCTGGTCATCGGGAGTATTTCAGAATAATACTCCCTTACCTTGGTGCAGCACCTGACAGTTTACAAAGGGCCTTTCTGTTCCCTGCTCTGTGGCTCCTCTGTGTTTAGGACCCACCTCAATTAACAGCAAACTGCAGTCATCAATCTGATGTGTCTGCCTCCCCCGTTAACATGTGAACATCTTGAAAGCAATACAGTGTCTTTTTTAGCTACTTACCTCTACCTCCCATTCATCCACTGAACAAGCCCCCCCCAGCCCTAGACAGATAGGCAGTAATTGTTTGCTGAATGAATAAATGATGCTGTAAGTTAGGTATTAGGTATACGGTGTTACTTTCCCTTTTTACAAATGAGGAGCCAGGCTGAGAGAAGTGAAGTGACTTGCCTAGGGTCACACAACCCATAAGCAGCAGAGCTGGGTTTCTCATCCAGGCCCAGTGTTTGTTTGGGTTTTTTTTATGTTTTTTATTTTTATTTTTTTTATTTTTGAGAGACAGAGAGAGACAGAGTGCAAGTGGAGGAGTCAGGGAATGCAAAGCAGGCTCCAGATCTGCTGAGGACCAGATCAGACAGCTAGGAAAGAGCAGGGTTGGGTTTAAACTCAAGCTGCCTGAGCTTTTATCCCAACTTCACTTGAACTGGGAGAAATTTGAAGTGTTCGCGTTACCAGGAAATGTCACAGAGAGGTAGGCACTGGGGGGCGAGGACTTGGTATGACTGCCACCAATGACCTCTACGGGACTGGACAATTTGTCAGCCTCATCGAGCTTCTATTTCTGTATTTATAAAAGGGAGTCCCCCTTTTTCTCCCAACCTCACATCTGTGATCCTCACGGTCGCACTGTGAGCACCTGCTAGGCACGTGTAGGCCCTCAACAAACACGTGCCAATGAACAAATGAATGCAGAATGCATATTTTTAAAATACATCCCCATAGATGGAATGCCGGGGGACCCCCTTGGGTGGTTTTAAGATATAGTCACAAATTCTTCAACTCTCCTCCCTTCTAAATGGAACCTGATTCCCTTCCCCTCGAGTGTGGATAGTACCTAGTGACTTGCTTCTGACAAACAGAATACGGTGAACGTGATAATGGGGTTCTCCTGAAACTCAGGTCTGCTGAGATGATGTCACAAAAGGCATTGCAGCCTCTTCCTTGCTGCCCCTGGACCATTCATTCTGGGAGACGCTGGCTGGTATATGGTGAGGATGCTCAAGCAGCCCTGCAGAGAGACCCCTGTGGCCAGGAACTGAGCCACGTGAGCAAGCTAGCTTGGAAGCGGATCTTCCTGCCTAGGTCAAGCCTTGGGATGTCTATGGTGCATGCCAACAACTTGAGATGAGGGTCACCAGCTAACCTCCTCCCAGATTCCTGACTCTGGGAAACAGTGGGGTCATCAACGTTGCTTTAATGTTTGAGGACATCTGTTATGCAGCAATAAATACCCAATACACCTCCCTCTGGGGGCTTCTCTTCGCTCCTTTTTGAAATTAGATGAATGACCTCTATCCTGCCTAATCCATAGGGAGTGAAATGACAGCATGCCCCTAACACCTTCAGTGTCTTCATCCACAAAGGGGACTACTCACCTTGGAGGCCCTGATAGTCATCAGTTCGTCTAACAACTGGTCCTCCTGCTTCTTCTGGATCACGTGTAAGACCTTGGCCTCTGACGGTGTGAGGCTGGGCTTGTTCTGAAGCCACCTCTCTGTGTTGCCAAATGACTCCAGGTCCTGGCGAAGCTTCAGCCTCCGGCTCAGCCAGGTCCTCACGTCCTCTGGCTGCCCTTGGACGTCCCTAGCTCCCAGGGCTTTGAAGCTGGAGACTGGCTGTGGGGGCATCCGGGGTTGGTCCGTGAGATTGATGGGTATCGGATCCTCTTTTTGAGGCAAGATGATGATCCGCCGGCGGCATCGAGGCAGGTGGAAGTCCTTTTGCTTGAACTGCTTGAAGCAGTGGGCGATGACCGGTTCCGGATCGAAGATGGGGCCCTGGCTGGCATTTTCATCATCACTTGAAGTCGTAGACTGGCAGAGCTCTTGGAGGAAGAGGGTTAAGAGGTGGGCTTCTTTCAGAAGAGGGCTAACGGAGCCAGGAAGGAAAAAATGCTACAGCACCAGGCTGGGTTCCCAGTCTTTATCATTGCTTTGCTATTAATGCCAAGATAATTACATCTAATGTGATTGTGCATTCCTGACGGCAGGCACTACACTAAGGTCCTTATATGTTTTCTCTGTTTTAACCTTCTCGGATTTTACTCCTCCTCCTCTCCATCCCCCCCTTCCCCCTAGTATTCCTTATCGGCAATCAGAATGATCTTTAATTAATTAATTAATTAACTTAAAGTTTATTTATTTATTTTGAAGAAGAGTGAGTGGGGAGAGGGGCAGAGAGAGAGACAGGGAGGGAGAGAGAGAATCTCAAGCAGGCTCCGCACTGTCTGCACAGGGCTTGATGAAGAACTGAGCCAAAATTAAGAGCCCGACACTTAACCTACTGAGCCACCCAGGTGCCCCCAGAATGATCTTTAAAAAAAAAATGCCATTCTCATCTGGTCTCATCATCCAAGCAGAGGCTTTGAAGCTAGAATGCTCTGGCTGTGCCCTGGCTCTGCTGCTTAACAGCTGCATGTGCTTGGACAAGTCACTTAGGGCCCATCTCAATCTCTCATGTGTACAATGGGCATAAAGATGGCAGCAACCTTTACTGAGTGGTGGAGATGGTTAGAATCAGTCCATTTTCAAGTTGCTTTGTTCATAGCAAGTGCACTGTGTGTTTTTTTTTTTAAAATATACTTGCTCTTTGCCTAGTTTGAAACCCTTCTATGACTTTCCACGGCCCTTTAGTTAAAGTCCCATGACCCCCCTCTGCCAACCTTTCCCACCTCATCACTTGCCTATCTTTCTTTACTGTGTCCCAGACGCCTTGACCTTGAATGGTCCCTGAGTGGTCCAAGCCCCATCCTGCCCTAAGGTTTTGCAGGTATTGTTCCATCTGCCCGAAGTGCTCCTCCCCCATCCATCCCCTCCTTGCTCCTCTTCCTCAGACCAAATGTTGCCTGTCTAGCTCCCAAGCTTTGTTATAGCCTCATGTTATCGCTGCATAATATAACATACTTTTCCTGTGGATCACTTATCACAAGTTTTTAAGTTGGGGGCTGCAAAGGGTGACCCTTGTGCTGAATGAGGCTTGGGTTCTGTTTCGTTTCACGCATTGGTCAAAATTTTCCACTTTGAGTTACTTTAGGCTGGAGCGTGCCCTCTCCAGCTTGCTGTAGTCTCAGACTATTCTCTATGGTCTTTTTTTTTTTTTTTTAATTATTTCGAGAGAGTGAGAGAAAGAGAGAGGGAGTGAGCAGGGGAGGGTCAGAGAGAGAGGGAGACACAGAATCTGAAGCAGATTCTGAGCTGTCAGCACAGAGCCCGACGCGGGGCTTGAACTCATGAACCATGAAACTATGACCTGAGCTAAGTCAGACACTCAACCAGCTGAGCCACCCAGGTGCCCCCATTCTCTAGTGTCTTATACACAGCTCAGTTCATTTATTAAGTGCCTGCTGTAGGCAGACAGTTGTGTTTGAAATCTCTGGTGTCATTACTTGGTTGGTGTTTATTTTTTCAATAGACTACAGACCCGGACTTCCTGTCTCCTGTCCCCTGCTGGAGACCCAGCACCTCCACGTGCCAGCATATGCTGGGAGCTCAGTAGCTATTTGGTGAAAGAGTGGATGTCAAGGGGACAGACCATTTGACATCACAGAGGTCAGCTCTATGATTATACCATATTACAGAGAAGGGCACTCAGGCCCAGAGAGGCCCGAAGTTGCACGGTTGTTTATTAGCAGACCTGGGACCTGAACTCTGGTTTGCTGGCCCCAGAGCTTGGCTCTTAGCCATTAATTGATAAGACCAAAGCCTGTCCCCTAATTGTTCTCAGTACCTCCCGAAGCTGTTATGAAGATCAAATGAGTAACAGATATGTGACTGTTTTAAAATTCATAAGGGATATAATATTATTAAAAATATTATCACCATCGTTTTCCTTCTAAGCCCTCCCGCCTGCTTTAAAACCCTTTCATCGCCTCCAGAGTAAAATTCAGTCTCCTTAACCTCACCCCACCTGGCACACCCACCTCTGCCAGCCTGAAGGGCTCCTTCTCTTGTTCTTTCTGGCCTCACCCTGTATTTGTATCCAAGCTGAGCTGACTGTGGGTCCTCGGTCCCCTGGCCCTGCCCCCGTGCTGTTTCCTCTTTCCGGAATGCTTAGGAGACTTAGGTCAGGCACCAGCACCCCTTAAAGCCCTCACATCCCCTCTGGGTTCCCACAGCCCCATGCTCACCCCCATCATAGCATTTACCGTGCTTTTCTGAATGAGGATGCTCTCTGGGTCTTTCTTTCTCACCAGCCTGTGAACTTTCCAATGGCAAGGACTATATCTTATTCCCACGTATCCCTGGTGCCCAGCCTGGCACAAAGTGAACATTCAGCACATTTGTTAAGCCTCCTTACAATGGCCATGCTTTTCTTTCGTGGTCAGAAAACAATACGTATACATCAAGGTGGACGGAAGTGAACACTTCTCCGCCACCCATTTATCGTTTCTTTGAGGACAAGATGCTGGGTACAACTGAGAATGTAGCCATTCATCCAACCAGCATTTACTGAGAATCACCCGGTACTTGGCATAGCCGGGTGCACGCAGATCCAAACGAGGCTGGACATCGGACCACAGAGTGCTGGCATGGAACAAGGTGGGTGATCAGAGGGGTAACAAGATGCTCTCAGTCGGGGGAATGATGCTGATGGAGGGACTCGGGAGGTCATCATGAAGGAAGGAAGACACATGCCTTCAAGAATGGGTCAGATTTCAAGGGGTGGAGGGGCCAGTGTGGGAAAGGTCAGGGGTGGGGTTTGAGGATTTGGGGTTTACTAAGTAGTTCCACAGGGTGGAAGTATATTGTGTGTGAAGGAGGAGTTAATGGGAAATAAAGCTGGAGTCATCTTGAATGCCAGGTTAAGGGGTTTAACCTTTACACTGTTGACCCTGGGAATACACTCAAATATGCTCCTACCTGGTCTTGTCGCTGTCACTTGTACCCACCTGAGACCCCAAATCCATGATCTTCCCTTAGCCAGAAGGGTCATCCCTCTCCAACCCCCCGCCCTCAAGCCCTTCAATGGTTTCATTGAAATGGCTTCTTGGTGCCCTTAGAATAAATGAGCCCCTCCTATGATGGCCCCCACAGCCGCCCTCACTGGGGCCCTGCTCCCTGCTCCTCCTTCATCTCTCTGCACCCCCTCTCTCTTGCTCACTTCCCTCCAACTGCATGAGCCTGCTTTCTCTTTGTCCATCCCTCCTAGTTCCATCCTGACTTGGTTTGGGCATTTGCCGTGCCCTCTGAAGGGCATGGGATTCCTCCAAGAATTCTGCGGGCTGAGTCCTTTTCACTGTATGGTTCTCAGCCCAAGTGTCACTTCCTTAAAAGTCACCCTGACTACCCTATCCAAGGTCACATGCCCCCTGCACCAGGGAGCTTCCATTCTAGTGATCTTTGGGGTTCTATGTCCATTTATAGAAAAGTGAGGTGGGCTCTTATGTTAAAAGATGTCACCACACAGTTGTGGGCAGAGACTGTGTGAAAATGTTCCTAAGGGATTGTGAGGACAGCTTTCAGAGGCCAACTAGCCCCAGTGCTTTCCCAGGTCAGGGATCTCTTTCTGCAATGCCCCTGGCAGATTTTGCCTCTGTTCGTATACACCTCTGGTGACAGGGAGTTCTCTACTCACACTGTGGTGCCTGATTCTGATTCCTAGAAAAGACTTCCTTATATTGACCCAGATTTTATTTCCCTGGAATTTCTACCCCTTGGTCCTAGTCCTCCCCACCGATGTTCCAGATAACACATTCCTTCCCTCTTTCCTGGGACAGCTCTTCAGGTATCTGGAGACAATTCAACTCTCTTGAAATCCTGTTTATCTTGGCTCTGATTCAAATCTCGCCCTAAGTCCCATCCTACCTCTCTGGCCACTTGCTACTTGGCTCCTCTTTTCTGGGCCATCCCTTAAAATTGGTGCCTTTCAGAAGGTTCATACCTGGGCTTTCTCCTCCTCCTTCCTTCCTCTTCTCCTCCTCCTTCTTCCAAACACTCTCCTCTACTCTCATGTTTCTGTGGCCTTCTAGGTGCTGAGGACACCCATACCAATAAATTTATGACTTGAAATTAGCTCTCATTTTCTACATACAGTTGCTCCTAAAATATCTCCATTTGGATGGCTTACAGGGATCTCAGGCTCAACCAACTAAGACTGCACTGGTCTCCATGTCCTGTTCCCACCAAATCTGTTCCTCCTGGTAGGCTCCCGATCTCTGTGAAGGGCACCTCCATCTCTAGGTCACCCTAGTTACCAACCCGAGTATCATCTTTGGTTTCTCTTTTCGTGTTCCCTGTTCAGTCAGTCCTCAAATCCCCCTAGTCCCCTCTAGCCTGGCCACTCTCCGTCACCTCTCAGTATCTTTGGTCTGGACGTTTCAGACAGCCCCAGAGCTCGTGATTCTGGCCTCAGCCTTCAAGTCTGCTAATTCACTCTGCATTTGCTGTTGCTCCCAATCCAATAGTGTCATTTCCAGTGGCTTCTCCATCTCCTATCTCACAAGATCTTTATGATCTTGTCCCTTCTGACCTCTCATCTCTGGCAACACTCAAACTACCAGCAGTTCCCCGAAGACACTGTATCTCTGAGCCTCTCTGCATGGGCTTCCATTGGCCTGGAATGCCTTTCCTCCCCCTCTTAGCATAGAGAACTCCTTGTATCCTTAATTTTAAGCCCAAGTGTAAAGAGCTCTTTCAGAACCTTAGAATTGTTCTCACCCATTCTTTACACTTAGCAGACCTCTTACTCTTGGGTGTCACCCCCCAGACCTGGCACCCACCCCTTCTTTTTCTGTATTATCCGTTTATCTGCTTGTCCTTCATCTCTGAAGTCGCAGGGTTTTCCCGCAGCCAGCTATCACCAAACATGCTTCTTCTCCAGTACCCAATACATTAATATCCGGAGGAGAAGTGGAGCGCAGTGGGCAAGACAGAGGGCCCTGGATGCCTTTCCCAGGCACACGGGTTGGACCTCTGATTTCAGACCAAGGCAACTTGGCCCACTCCTCCAGCCTGGGAATGGAAATCTGAGAAATGTGCACGACCAGCCCCGGGACTCCCCGGCAACCCCTCCCCCAGAGAGAGGACGGCACAATGAGATATTGGCCTCCTGTCCTTGCCCTCACCCCACTTGCACGCGTCAGCACGGGCCTGGGGGCTTCCCGGAGGCGGCGCTGCTTCCCGGGAATTTACCGAGCAGCGACAGGTACAGAGCCTCAGACATTTCACAGGAATCGTCCATGGTCGCAGCGTCGGGGGCGGGTGTTGGAGAGCGTGTGGGTCTGTGTTTGCTTTCGCTGGCGTGTCAGGGTACCAAAAAACAGGAATTCCAAACTTCGCAGCAAAGACTCAACTCGCCGGAGCCTAGAAGCGACTGTTGCCAGGACTACAGACGCCCTGCGCTGATTGGCTGAGATTTGCCACGCTCCTGCCGTCTGTGGGAGGGGGCGGGTACCGGGGAGCACCCTCCCACTCCCACCCGCCAGGCCGTCCTGCCCCTTTTGTGGGTCCTCGGAGGCAATCGCAGAGGTGCAGAATTCCTGGCTTGGTCAAAGACAGGATTCCTTAGTATGGCCCAGTGGCCCCCAAATCCGGAGGAATAAATCACTGGTTTTCCTGAAAGCGGTAGAATCTTCAGCTTGTCTCCAAAATTTTTCATTTTCATCCAAGAACAGGCCCTGCTCCCTCCAGAGGGATTGCAGAAACCCTAGAAAGTCCTGGCCAAATACAGGTTTTGGTTGTGCATCGTTCCCTTATGTCAGGATGCCACGGTTTGGAAACAGAGAACCTGGTGAAAGCGATGTTAATGATAAACACTTGAAATGTCCATCAGCTGATAAATGGATAAACAAAACATGCTCTATCCACACAATGGAATATTAGTCACAAAAAAGAGGCACTGATGCATGCTACAACACAGATGAACTTTCAAAACATTATGTTCCATGAAAGAAGCCAGTCACAAAAGGTCACATATCGTTTTATTTACAAGAAATGCCCAGAACAGGCGAATCTATAGGCACAGAAGGCAGACTGATAGTTGCCAGGGGCTGGAGGTGAGGTGTGTGGCTTTGGGTTTGACTGCTAACAGGCACGGGGCTTCTGAATGCGTTGGAAATGTCATAGATTTAGTGAGGACAGTTGCAAAACGTTGTCAGCATACTAAAAACCATTTAATTGTATACTTTAAACATAAGTGATGAATCTTATGTGGATTGTCTCCGTAAAAGAAGTTAAAAAAAAACCAAACACTTGAGTGCTTTTTCTGCATAAGGTACCACCTTCACCAAATTGCATCATCTTTGTGACCCTCTCAACATGAGGCAGTCATTCAGACCATCCCTATGAATCACATTAATGTAGCACTTTTATTTTTTTTTTAAAGTTTATTTCCTTATTTTGAGAGAGACAGACAGTGCGAGCAGGGTGGGGACAGAGAAGGGGAGAGAGAGGGAGACACAGAATCCGAAGCAGGTTCCAGGCTCTGAGCTGTCAGCACAAGGCCTGACATGGGGCCCGAACCCACAAACCAGGAGATCATGACCTGAGCTGAAGTCAGACACTTAACCGACTGAGCCACCCAGGTGCCTCCAGATTTTAAGTAATCTCTACACTCAAAATGGGGCTCAAACTCACAACCTCACGATCAAGAATCGCATGCTCTACTGAGCCAGCCAGGCAGCCCTCTACAGAACCTCTTCATCTTTGTGTCCCTCTGCAGCATACAGCTTTGCACTTAGTGAATGCTACTTTGAGGTTTGTTAAATAAAGATGTAATGGGACATCATAAAGTTGATGTTTTGGGGGTGGCAGGGATGTGGCCAGTTTTCCCATTATCTTGTCAAAATCCTCTCTCTCAAAACAAAAACTAGCTCACTACAGTGGAAACAAACCACTAGCCCTGCGGCATACTCCACCCTACAACAAAGGCAGTTTCCCTAACAATTTATTTTTCATTTATTCAATTAATTTTGTTTTCAAATTATACCTTAAAATGGCAATTGGTAATCGAGACTTAATCACTTGGGGTTTTCTTTGTTGTTGCTTGGTGAGTTCTTCCTAAGGGAAATGTTTCAGTATATGAGCTACAACATTACGATGCCTGTATTAAGAATGGCACAAATCGTAGACACAAGGCGTAAAAGCTTTCACAGTGGGGTCCAGGTGCATGAGCCAGAAGCTGATACTCTGAAATGAAGCGGCAGGCACACAGTCACAGGTTATCAGTTGGATGCTGGGGTCAAATCTCTAATTCCTAAAAGCCAGCAGTTATCAAGAACCCATGATGACAAAAGTAACACTGTTATCTATTTTTTAGTAAAAATATGATTAACTGCCTATTATTAGCTGCCTATTACCCCCTGTAATATCTTTTCTCACATATTTGTCTGCAAACTCTTGGACTGCTTCTTACATAACTGTGTAATTCCATTTTTATGGAAAGAGAACAGAAAATCTAATCTTTCCTTAAGCAAGATTGATAGAAATCTGCTTTGTATTATTGAGAATTGACAAAAGTTATTTTTCCACTTAAAATCGCATTTTATTATTGGAAAAGTCATTTACATTTTTAGATTTCTTGTCAAATAACTTTTTTTAAAAAAATCTCAAACATGTTCTAGTACGTTCAGTGGCAAAGATCTACCAGTGTTACACACATTAAGAAAACCTACGTCATGTTTCTAGTTGGACTAATTAAAATCTATATGCCTGTGCTTAATGGAGCTCTTAACAATCAAGTGCAAAGTAAGGTATAAAAACTGAGTTTGAAAACTTCAAAGAATTTTAGGACAGACTTAATTTTTCATGATTTTCCCAAAGCCAGTCATGATATTTATTTAACTTATGGTCTTCAGGGTGCACCTGGAAGAAATACAACACATTAGGAGTCAGAAGTTAGAAATACATTTTTAAAATGGGTCTTTCAAAGGTACAGTAGGGAACAATACCTTATTATAACATTCCTGCAAATTATAACCTTTAACCTAGTTGGATTCATGAATGCTTAAAACGCTATCTGACATTAAGGCAAGCCTTCACAAAGGACTTTCCAATTCAGTACTGATCTTTACCATGACCTAGCACGTGGGGTGGTGAGAACAAGAGTCAAGTATCAACATGCCATTTTCCAGGAGGAGGTTATAGGCCCTGAGAGTTATCACAGTAAATGGTGGAGCAGGGATGGGCTTGGCCAGATCTTCTGGCTGAATGCTTTAGGGTGAGTCACAGACTAAGAGGGCGGTGTGCCACGCCACCTGGCTGTACCCACCAGCCGCCAGGACACCTGCTGCATACCTGGGGACGGGGCATCCTCATTTGAATGGGTAGCTGAAGTAGGGCCCAGTTACCGCAAAAGCGGTCTGGGACCACTAGGAGAAACCCCCATAAGCATACATGCCAAGTCCAAGCCTGCGGCTTTCCTTCAGTGGTGTCACTTTTGAAGGCTAATGTGACTGTGACAGGAGGAGAACCACGTCAGGCTTAGAGACCATACGTGAATGGGAATGACCTCACAGGGCCAGAAGTGATAAATTGCTGCAGGTCAGTCAGGGGCCATACCAAGGAGTCTTTACGGAGGTGGGAGTGTCTATGGAGCCTCTCCCTTCTGCCAAGAGCCCCATGCCACCACTGCCCCTCAAGCCTGGGACACAACTGCTTGTGATGGTGATAGCACATGTGCCCAGGAAATAGTTTTGGCTATTGGGTGGCCTTATTTCGCCTCAGACACAAAATGTGCTGGAGATGTTATGGCTGGGGGTGGGCCTCACCTGCTTCCACTCATTGACGCAAAAAATTCGGTAAGAGTCGTTGCCATATTTGCCAATCCCATGGAGCTCGATCGGGTACCTCCACTGCTTTGTCAGATATTCATCTGAAAAGATAAAGCCTCACTTATCAGTCAGCTTCTAGAAAGATACTTTCCTCAAATATGTGGTGATGCAGAGCTGGATGGGGAGAATGGCAGGAAGGGACAGCAAAGAGGCTCTCCTAACAACCCCAGTTCTAGTGGCTCTTTCTTCTGAATTCCCACAATGCCCCTGTCTGAACCCCTCACCTGCCACTTACAAGCCATTGTTACTTTGTGCTGTGCTAACGAGACAATGGTAAAGTCCTTGAGGTCAATGGCGTCTTCTGCTTCGCTGACTTTTTCATCTTGCCCAGACGGCCTGCTCCAGTGTTGGGCAAAGATTTATTGCTTGGGTCAGTGGGAGACTGTGCTCCCACTTTATATGCTTTTAGCCCTTGAGCTGAATGACCTCTATTAATACAGCATCTGAGAACATTAAAGTTTAAGGTTGGGCTCTCTTAAATAGGCACAGTTTACGTTCTTTCCTTTGGGCATATGGCAAAGTACCTGAGAACTTGATAATGGTTTTTGCTCGAAGATCATAGAGACCAAGAGGTTTAAGAAGTTCTGACACATCTCTCCAGTCTGCGGTTCTTGCTACCTCAGCTGAAGGGTACTTCTCTAGAAACTCCCAGAGCACAGGGATTGCCATTTTACCTGGGAAATAAAAGTAACTGTGATCACAAGACTCCCAATGGGTTGTTTTTAAGTTCAGGTACTTCCTCTCTAGAAATTTCATTTAGAGGTTTTTTTGTTTTTTCTTTTTCTTTTCAAATCCCTGAGAAGCCATTACTTGAACTGGCAACCACCTTCAGAGTCAAAAACCAACACTATTGGGGCGCCTGGGTGGCTTAGTCGGTTGGGCGTCCAACTTTCGCTTAGGTCATGATCTCGCGGTTTGTGGGTTCGAGCCCCGCATCAGGCTCTGTGCTGCCAGCTCAGAGCCTGGAGCCTGTTTCAGTCTGTGACTCCCTCTCTCTCTGACCCTCCCCTGCTCACGCTGTCTCTCTCTCTCTCTCCTAGAAATAAATAAAAAATTAAAAAAAAAAAAAAAAAAATTTCAGTCTGTGACTCCCTCTCTCTCTGACCCTCCCCTGCTCACGCTGTCTCTCTCTCTCTCTCCTAGAAATAAATAAAAAATTAAAAAAAAAAAAAAAAAAACCAACACTTTTGACTATTTGGCTCATAGTCTAAATCAGACGGATCCCCAGCCTTGCATGATATTAGTTTTCAAATAATCCAGTCATCAGATAACTAGTATAAAAGCATACAGAACACAAGTGTAAATGACATTAGAGAAAGCATTCAATGAAAAAGAAATGCTTTCACACATGACAGGTTGGACGAGTGTTAAGTAACTAATTTTCACTATGACCAAAACTAGTTTGGAAGTAGAAAATAACTGACAATCTGTTCCTTAGTGCTAAAAAGGCTTTGGCTGTCATCTAGTCTAACCTCCTCATAGGTGAAGAGTTGCAGGGCTGACAGGGGAAGTCCTTCCCTGAGGTCATACAGGCTCAAAGTTAAAACTTGAACCCAGGCCTCCTAATCAATCCAGTGTTCTTTCTCCTCATTGCATTGTTTCTAAGATTAAAATAATCCACAAACCTGAGGTCCTATTGAGAAATATAGTAGCAATGAGGAGCTTCCATGGGTCGTGGAAAAGTGTTTCTTGGACGAGGTTAAAAGGTGACCGAGGAGGTGTCCACTTCTTAAAGGCTTTGCGTCGTGGGGGGCTAAGGGCTAAACAAACACACTGCATCAGAGAGCAACATCTGAAACAGATTTAAAATTGGATTTTCTAATTGGGAAAGGGATACCTTCTTTGTTATATTTGCTGGAAAAATATAGGCTTGTTTTCCTTTTTTCTACTTGTGTCCGCGGCATGGTATCTTCTGAAAAGGAATGGTGAACACTGTTTATAGAAGCTATGGCTTAGGCTAAAGAAATACTCAGGGGTACAAATAACAATAACGCACTACTATTATAAAGCATTTAGTACGTGCCAGGTACTGTTCTAAGCACTTTACAAAAATTAACCAATTTAATATTACAGACCTATAAGCTAGGTACTATTTACTTTTAACTTACAGATATGGGAACTGAGGTACCGAGAAACTAAGTAACCTGCCCAGGGTCACACAGCTAATGACAGAGCTGAAATTCAAATCCAGGCAGTCTGGCTCCTAAGTCCATACCTTTAACCACTCTGTTACACTAGTACTCTAAGATTTATGCTCAGAGTTCATAGTACTGACAAATTAGAATATGGAATATTTTAAATTAGGTCATATTTGTACAATGTGGTCATTAAAACATTTTGAGACTATATCATGAATATCTTCCCCCATGTTCTTAACTTTTAAGTAAAAAAGCAATATTCCACATATGATCCCAATTTAATAAAAAAAGAAAAAAAAAAGATTAGAATGTAATAAGCCAGACCAGTATAATGCTTGTTGCTAATTGTTCTTTTCTCCTTTAATTTGCTATATTTTCTAAAATTTCTGCAGTGAACACTCTACACTTAAAAAATAAAGGACCTAGACAAAACAGAACGAAAAACCTGATTTGGACCTTGGAATACCGAGCACTGTCTATGGGGAAGCTCAGTTAATTTAAGAAACACCATTTGACCAGCATTATTGGGCTTCCCAAGTTTCTAAAATTATCACATTGAATACTCTCCATAAAATTACCCTCTAAATTTGAATGTCAGTTAATAATACCTTATATTTGTATAGCATGAAGCCATCTTTTTCACTTCTCCTTTTACTCTGTAATACTCTTGATGTGAAACACAAGAATGGTGAGGATTATTACCTCCATTTTATAGATAAACAAACTAAGGCTTAGAAATGAAACAACCATCCTGGGGGTGTCTGGGTGGCTCAGTCGGAGGAGCATGAGACTCTTGATCTCAGGGTCATGAGTTTTTGAGCCTCATGTTGGCCATAGAGATTCCTTTTTTAAAAATATTTATTTTTGAAAAAGAGAGAGAGAGAGAGAGAGAGAGAGCAAGCGGGGGAGGGGCAGAGTGGGAGACATAGAATCAAGAGCAGGCTCCAGGCTCTAGGAGGCTGACAGCACAGAGCCCAGCCCACATGGGGCTCAAAGCGATGAACCATGAGATCATAACCTGGGCCGAAGTTGGACACTTAACTGACTGAGCCACCCAGGAGCCCTGGACATAGAGATTACTTAATAAAAAAGTTAAAAAAAAAAAAAAAGAACTTAAACAGCCATCCCAAAATGAAAGTGAGATTGACTGTAGATTGGGACAGGTATCCAGCTCTCCAGATAAATAGCTGTCTTTTGGGGCGCCTGGGTGGCTTAGTCGGTTAGGCGTCCGACTTTCACTTAGGTCATGATCTCACGGTTCGTGGGTTCGAGCCCCGTGTCGGGCTCTGTGCTGACTGCCAGCTCGGAGCCTGGAGCCTATTTCAGAGTCTGTCACTCCCTCTCTCTCTGACCCTCCCCTGCTCACGCTGTCTCTCTCTCTCTCCTAGAAATAGATAAAAACATTAAAAAAAAAAAATAGCTGTCTTTTGCTATTCTATTTTGAACAGGCAAAGCCTAGTAGAAAGTAAAAAAAAGAGAACAAAGGAAACTGCTCTTATTAGTTACAGTTCTTCTGTGGGTTCTTATAAATCATTATTAACTAGCCTCTTTTATTACTAGGAGACTGAAGCTTAGTATACTTGGCAATTTCCAACTAAGCCAATGGGAAAGTCTATACTATTCCACTGGACACCTCTTAAACTAAGGCTACTTCACCTCTTGTTGAGAACTAGACTTCTTTATGAATAGGAATACTTCCACTTGGGTCACAAAAGGATGTTTTTCATATTTTATTTGCCCATTATACTAGCAATAAAGCTACATAAACCTTAAGTCTCTAAGAAGCTTAGTCTTTAAAGGACAGGCTTGAATTCCTAAGCAGTCCCTAGGTATACATGGTTCATCTTCTATTAAAGGTAAAGGAATTCTAGGCACGGCAATGAAATAAAATCATGAGTAGGGCTGAGAACAGGAATCGAATCTAATTTGTTCCACCAATGTGTCCAGGCTGTCTCCCCATAGGACTTTAAGTAAAACTCTTCTTCTTCTTTAAAGGAGTTATTCATTATACCATAATGGTGGAATGAATATATAATACAGGGCTACTCAAAAGGTCTTCTTATTTCTTATTCACTGAGGTATTATAAAGGCAAAACTACTAAGCTCTGAACTCTGTATTAAGAGCATATTACAAATAATAGATGAACCATGTGATTACAGTTCTGAATTATTTAGAGCTCTAAAGCATTTTAGAGAAGCATTACATTATAATAGAAGATAAAAATGACTATGATATGTACAAACTGAAATTGGAAGTCACACATCAGTAGTAAGTGACAGAAGGGGTGCAAAAGAGTAGACAATGACTATTCGCAACCAGTTTATGCATAACAAGATTCTTCCCCAAGGCTTTTCACAAGTGGAGCCTTTTTATTTTCCTGAAAGTTGTATAATATTACTAGCTAGGAAGAAGATGGGAAGCAGGGAAAGAAATGTTGAGGAGAGTCCCAGCTGTCACACCAGGGAGAGATGGTAGCAGCTGCTCATTGCACACTTCTCCTTTG
The DNA here is from genome assembly GCF_003009895.1 of Hyaena hyaena. Taxonomy (NCBI): domain Eukaryota; kingdom Metazoa; phylum Chordata; class Mammalia; order Carnivora; family Hyaenidae; genus Hyaena; species Hyaena hyaena. The sequence goes on along the minus strand of NW_024080688.1, from coordinate 801,485 downwards.
CAGGGGGTATCAAGGCAGTAGCCAGCTGATTCCCTCTAAGCCATAGGTTTGAAGAGTGGTTAACGGAGGTACTAGGATCAAATGGTAGGACATATCTGATATTTGGCCCTATTTCTTCATTCTACTCCCACATCCTAACTGGGTACAGGCATATCCTCTGGGACTATAAACTCATCACATGTTTACTAGTAGCTTTAGTGCTCTCAATACCTTGACATATTTTCACAGAACTAGAGTCTTTCTCCATCTGTGAGCAGTTGTCATCCATTTCAGAGCCGTCAGTATGCAAATGTTCCTTCCTCTCCCCGGCTTCTACTTTTGTTCTTATTTCCTCAGATTCTAAAAAGGTTTCCTCACACTTGTTGCTCTGTTCTGCTTCTTCGGTTGAACGCAGTTTGTTTATGATGCCAGAAGGTATTTGTTCAAAACACAAGTGTGATCCCGAACTCAGTGATGTTTCTTTCATAAGTCTCTTTTCTTCATTGGTCACACTGAGGGTCTTGTTGCTTGCTCCGGCATCCGAAATGGAGAAAATTCTATCAAGCTGACTTCCTTGCTCAACAGGTTCACTTTCAGCATCTGCCTTATTATATTCAGATTCTCTTTTCTTGTTACTTTGAGCAGACTTGGGAAGACCCTTCTGGCACCCTATTTTAGTTTTCTTAATTTGAATTCCTTTTAAAATCATCACCTTTCCTTTGGACTTGCTAACCTTTCTGGGGTCAACATCATTAACACCCTCATCTTCTTTAAAGTGAGATGGTCCTGTGCTGTTTTGCAATTCTGAAGTACCACTTGGCAGGGGAAAGACACCTTTTTTCCCCCGGCTTCGTGTCCTGAGGTTCCGGTTTGAACTGTTCCCTTCATTATGCATTTGGGATGTCAAAGGTGCTATGTTGTAATCTTTATGTCTGGACGTGATGCCCCTTTTAGGAGGTACAGTAAAATCAAAATCTTCTGGTGTAAGAGAAGTCTCTCCATTTTTGTGAAGATATTTAGCAAGTGAACTTTTGGATCTAAACTTCAGTCCTTGTGGGCTAGAAAATGATATTAAAGAAAACTTATTTGTAGTAAATAAAAGTGACTTTTAAAAAGAATTGGACCACATTTCGGATTTTTAATTAATAATTTCCAAACGTCGCCGTGAGTTTTTGTCATCTAAAATTTTAAAAGTGTGGGATGCCTGGGTGGCTCAGTTGGTTAAGTGTCCAACTCTTAACTTTGGCTCAGGTCATGATCAAGCCTCATGCTGGATGTGGAGAGCAGGTTTAAGATTCTCTTTCCCTCTACCCCTCCCCCACTTGCACATACTCTCTCTTTCTCTGCCATGGGTATTTGTCATTTAAAATTTAAAAAGTGATAAGGTGGTACTTTTAAATAGTCTTCTCTATGATAGTATAAAATAATTTTATAAATATTTACAAATTTACAAATTTAAGGGCATCCCTTTGAAGAAGTATGAAGTAGAAGTATGTAGTATGATTGTTCCCAGATCACTTGATATAACTAACCTGTGACACTCAAATAGAATCCATAATGGTTATATGATAAAAATAGAAAAAAGCCAAGATTCGTGTTATGCTTTCCTGCTACCTGTCTAGATAAAATGATTTGGCTGTGCTATCTGTACCACCCTGTCTACTCACCTGATAAAATATATATCATATCTTCCTGCTGTTTTCCCTGACAACCTTTGCTTCACAACTCTTTCCCAGCCGCATGGGACAGACTTATGGCATTCTGTCGCTGTAGCACTGCCAACATGATCAGAAGCAATGGATTCTTGCAGCAGGGGATTACACTCACTGCTGCTTTTTATCACCATTTGCTTTTCATCTTCTTTCACTCTTTCGGATCCCAGAGAAACATCTTCCTCACTGAAAAAAAACACAGTACAAGTGATTAGCTTACTTAAAATTTATTCTCCTCTGCTTATTCAACTTCAGTCCTTGACAGAGCAGGAACCATATGGACTATTTAGACTATCAGAGAGATTAAAATCAGGATGGACTGTGATTATCTATGTATATGATGCTATGTGATTCTCTCCCTGTCCTCCAACATGGGTTAAAAGGGATTGGAAACGTCTTGTACAATCTATAGAGATATCTGACCCAGATTCTTTTCTACAAATAGGGAAACTAAGCAAGAGCTAGTAACTAGAATTAGAATCCAGCTCTTCTGAAGTACTTTGGGGTTAATAATTTTAGGGGGTTGGGTGAGTCTTAAGAAATTACATAGTTCACACTTTAGGAATAAGGAAATTGAAGCCTGGTGAAAACAGCACAAACTTTAAAGTCAACGGAATGGGTTCAAATCACAGCTCTGCCATTTATTAGCTATGTGTCCAAGACCAAGTGTTACTTAAGCTCTCCAAGTCTCCTTTCTTCACCTGTGAAAAGGAGGTAATCCTTTAAAGGCAGTTCTGGGGATTAAATTTTGAAGAAAAAAGTAGATAAATCATCCTAACCCCGTATCTCACATATACAAGCACCGTACTCGAAACAAGACTGTGGCTTCGTCTGTAACTTCCTATAGAACCCATTTTGGAGACACCGTTGGCTGCTTAACATGACATCTCCTACAAGGTCTCCCTAGGACCCTGCAACCCAGCAGATCTCCCCCTGCTCGCCTTGCACAAAACCTCCCTGCTCCTTCCAGCTCCCTTGTCATTTCGGGTAACGAAGTAAGGAGTACTCCAGGGCTGAGCCACTGAAAGGTTGGCTCCACTGAAAGTGGCTACAGCCACTGCGCCGAGTAAACTAACCCTGTGGGTCTCGATCCCTGTCGATCCTACTCACTCCACCCCACTCCCATTTTATAGGTGGCGAAAATGAGTCCTGAAAGGGGACAATGACTTGCCGGAGGTCACAAGGCCAGTCTGGGGCTAAGCGCTCACTGGAGGTGACCGAGGGGACAGCTCGGCAGTCCCCCAGGCCCGGACTCTCCATCCTAGCCGTGCCCTTCAAGTGGTCTCCGGCGGCAGCAACGGGCCGAGAGGGTGCGACAGCCAAGGAGCGCAGCAGAATAAGATGTGAAAACTTCTTCAGCTCGGAGCGCAAGGAGGAAACCAAAGCCCGAGATCGTGAACGTCTGTCAGACCCCACCGCGGCTTTCTCTTCTCCCTCTCAGCCACAGCCGCCATTTCCACGGCTCAGCCAATCAAATCCTTCGTAGAAGAAGACGTACCGCCCTCTGCGCGTTGGGACCAGTCGCGCTGCGCAGACTCCTTCTGGGCTCCGTTCCTTCCTTGCTTTTGCTTCTTTCCTTTTAGACCTGCGCACTTGGAACTCAGCCGCGCGCTCGAGGCTCACTGCGCATGTGTGTTGCCAGGGGCAGCGCAGTAACGAAAGCCGTTAGGGGACTAGAGCCCCTCCCTGAGATGGGAGGAGGGGCCTGAGGCGTGAGGGAAACCGCGATGAGGGCCGTGTTGACGTGGAGGGATAAAGCGGAGCTTTGGTGAGGAGCCGGGCGGTCCGGGAGGAGCGGGAGGCCGAGCCCTGGCGGGGACGCGGGAACCGTTGCGGGAGCTCCCGTGGTTCCCAAGGGCAACGGGCCTGCGGCCTGGGCTGAGGGCCCTGAACCCTGGGTCTGAGCGACTGCCGGGTCGCCCTCCCAGCCCTTTGCGGATGGAGAGACTGAGGCCTGGCGCGCGAGCAAGGGGGAGGTACCACGCGTGAGGTAGTGGCCCGTCGAGGCGGTTTTCCGCAGAATCACAGTCTGGCCCTGTCCACCTCCATCCCGGGTTCATCATTCACCCACGACAGTGTTTCTCAAACGCCACAGTTTTTATTTTGCCACTTCCACGTATTACCGATTCTCTTGTTTCCTTGGCGGTTTTCCTGAAATGGTCTCACTTTTATTCACTCACATACGATTTTACAAGGAGACGCTTGCTCCGTATTTGAAAATCAGTACCACTTGCTATGAGATACCTGTGCAACGTAACCCAGAGAGAAGCAAAGCAGTGAGGGCTAAGTTGTCGCTGGATGCTGTCGCTAGGAAGCCTGTAAGCCTCGGGTGTACAGCCTGGAGACCTGGGGGGTGTCCGGTGCGGTCAGAGGTGCTGGAGACGAACGGTCGCACCAACGCTTTCCCCTGTGCTTCATCAGAAGGCCTGAGAGGATCACGGGAGAATGGCTTTCTCGCCTGAGGAGTGGATGTGAATGTTCTAGTCCATGTTGAGCCTCGATTTCCATCATAGGATGAAACACTTGGGGAAGTACTGCCTTACTGCAGAGCTCTCTCCGCCTGACCTTAAAAACCTTGCCGGATGATCTTTTCAGCTGCGTTGTGCGGCGTTGGTCTGGGCCCCTGGAACAGGACTTCTGCCACCCCCTCTCTGTCCTTGCAAAGTCCGTCCTGGGTGGAGAAATCCTTTTCTCGTGCCCTCACGCTGAAATTCTAAGCGTTCTATAGGGCTCCCTTCAGAGATGGGTCCTCTCTCTCCTACATGTAGCTAATGGTTCCTGTGTGCCGGGCGCTGGCCGAGAATCATGTCCTTTGTATCTCACTGTCACTTCACAGCAGCCCTCTGACGCAGGTGCTGTCATTACCTCCGCTTCACATAAAAGGAAACTGAAGCACAGAGAGGGTAATTAGTTTGCTAAGGTCACACAGTGAAGAAGTGGTGGGGCCGGCTTTTCTCCTCACTCCAGAGCCGGTGCTGTTTGCTCCTACATGAATTCTTCCTCGCATTACAGAGGCTGCAAACTCACATACCTGCGGAGTCGGGCAGGCCTTACAAGGGGAGACATCTGCGTGGGTCTTGAACGCACAGAAGTGTCCGTCTTTCCAGGAGTGTTCTTTTCTACAGCCCATTTCTCTTGAAACATACACCCTTAGCAGTGGATCTTTCACATCTACTTTTTTTTTTTTAATGTTTTTATTTATTTTTGAGAGAGAGAGAGCGAGCGTGAGCAGGGGAGGGTCGGAGAGAGAGGGAGACAGAATCTGAAGCAGGCTCCAGGCTCTGAGCTAGCTGTTAACACAGAGCCTCATGGTGCTCGAACCCACGAACTGTGAGATCATGACCTGAGCTGAAGTCAGACGCTTAACCGACTATGCCACCCAGGCACCCCTCACTTCTACTTTTAATAGAAAATTGAGCTTAAGAAATTCTTTTTACTTTTTTTCCTAACGCTTTTCTAAAGCTGCTGAAAACTAGCAGCTGAGCACGTGGCTCTGAGGTCAGAGAGTAAGAGGGAATGGCGAGGAGTGTGGCAAGCTAGAGATCTCGTGCTCTGCCGCAAAGGGGCAGCTACTGCTCGGCTCCTGCCAGTTACTCCCTTGCAGGAATCTGGCCTAGAGTGCTCAGATCTTCCTGTTTTTGTCAGAAGCTACGGATTTTTATGTGAAATGCCCTAATATATAAGTGTTGGCAAGTAACCCAAAAAAACTGAAATAAAACCCCCATGTGAGCCAAACAAAACATTTGCTGGCCAAATACAGCCTGCTGTGCTCCCAGTGTTCAATGCCAGGCATAGATTTTTGTTCGTTCCTCTCTTGTGGTACTTAGAATCTGTCCAGTGTAAGAGTTATTTGTGAATCTGTTTATCCCAGAGGTCTGTAAACCTTGTGAAGGCCATGGCTACTTTTATTTAATTTCTAAGGCATATTCCAGAGCCTAGACAGATCAGTGGTTGGTGTGACTGTTTGATGGATATTCATGTATTCATGAATACATGAATACGTGAGTGAAAGAATGATGAATGAAGGTTGGTTATTAGGGTTTGGGCCCATTACAGCTTTGAAACAGCTGATTAGAATAGGCAGTGTTGGGGTTCTATAGACCGGCAGTCTTGATGGCGGCTACATATGCCAGCTGGTAGCCCAGAATAGGACCAAGCACAACAAAAGCTGCTAAAAAAAATAAATAGTAGATCCAAGAGAGCCCAAATGGCTAAGATTAGTCCCCCACAACTTAACCAGTGCGTGTCTCCTGGGCTGTGTTTCGCTTCCATTCTCCCCTTCGCATGGCAAGGGGATTCTCTTTCTTGAGTTCTGCTGCTGTGACCCGTGATTCTACTTTGCGTCCTAGACTGACTCCCATTTCCCTTCTGAATCAGACTGTGCATTTAACTAGGTGGTCCTGCTTACCCTCCCCCTCACCCACTGCGTGCTAGCATTTTAATTTATGCTTTCCAGTTCAGCTGAAAACTCCATTTTCCTATCCAATGCTCTTTCCCAAGTGCTGTCTTATTCTTCTCTGAACTCCCTCATTTCTTCCGTAAAACCACTGCTCCAGGTTTATCTTTTTTTTTTTTTTTAAATTTATTATTGAGAGACAGAGAGACAGAGAGAGACCAGAGCATGAGCCTGGGCGGGCAAAGAGAGGGGGAGACACAGAAGCTGAAGGAAGCTCCAGGCTCTGAGCTGTCAGCACTGACCCTGACATGGGGCTCGAACTCACAGAACCGTGAGATCATGACCTGAGCCGAAGTCAGACGTTTCAGGTTTATCTCAACCATGGTGCCTTATCTGGCTAGATTGCCTTATTCCAGTCAGGACAACAGCATCTCCTATTACCCCCCAGTCACACTAGCTCTTATTTACTGAGTACTGGCTATAGGCCAGACAGTGTTTACACACATTATTTTATTTAATCTCCACAACAACCTGTGAGGTTAGAATAATTACCCTGTTTACAGATGAAGAACCTGAGACTTCAGGTAACATAATTTGCCTAAGGTTCCAAGCAGGTAAGTGAGGTTGGGTCAGATTGTGCAGGATTTGGAGAGGCACCTTGACCTTGGGACTTCAGTTTACAGTGGGGTGGGTACAAGGTTGACAGAGGGCAAATCCTGCAAATTGTCCTCTCATAAACGGTGGCAGATGGGTAGAGAGAGCCATCCTGTAGTATAATAAACTGTCTGTAGCCTGGTGACCTCTCCAGCCCCGGGAGTGTTCAGAGGCTGGATGGCCATCTATAGGGAATTCTTGCCATGGTGGGGGAGTTGGACTACAGGACAAGTTCTGGGGTCTTTCCCAACTCTGAGTTTCTGTGACCTTGTCAACCTTGAAAATAAAACAGCCAGTTATTTTGCCAGCAAAGTGGGTTTATTCAGGAGTGGGAGAGCAATTGCAGCTTGGGACAAGCAAGCTATGGTGAACTATAGGCAAGTCCAGAAAACAGGAACACTCTTGTATAGAGGAAAGAGGGGAATTGGGAAGGGCTGTTATAAACAATAAATCCATTAACCTGGGGGCCCAAAGTGTAGTGGCTTTTCATTGGCTGAGTTGTGACAGTCTCTCATTGGCTGGGCTGTTGCTGGGCAAGGAGAAGAATCTTCCTTCACCTAGGGTGGTGAGGCACAGGCTTCTCCCTGTTGAGTCTTCAAAGGGCTGCAGCAAGTGGTACACCATGAGAGCTCCCCCTTCTGGCCTCAGCTCAGTTTTAAATGAGGTTTCCTTTATTTGGTTTCATAGTTCCATGATGTAACTAAAGTCTGAGGGGTTCAAGGTAAAACACTGTCAGTTTGTTGGTTGTATTCATTTTGTGTCTAGAACAGTGCCATGTACCAAAGGCCCATAAATGTCTAAAACAGAGCCCTTGCCCTTAAATGCACACGACTATAATTAAGGGGGCAAGATAGTATTTGAAACACTGTAAAATATAGAAGATTATGTAATTCAGAACTATGATAAATTATACAGAATCTTAAGTACATTGAAAGTTTAGATTGGGTTAAGTTGAACATTATACTTTAGGAAGGCTAATTTCAAGACATTTATTTTTTATTTATTTTTAAATGTTTGATTAAAAATTTTTTTAATGTTTATTTTTGAGAGAGAGTGAGTGTGAGCAGGGGAGGGGCAGAGAGAGATGGAGACACAGAATCCGAAGCAGGCTCCAGGCTCCAAGCTGTCAGAGCAGAGCTGGATGCAGGGCTTGAACTCATGGACCATGAGATCATGACTTGAGCTGCAGTTGGACGCTTAACCCACTGAGCCACGCAGGCGCCCCAAATTTCAAGACATTTAGAGAAAATGAATGTTCATATCTGAGAGGAAGACAGTTTAAGACTTGGTCCAAATCAGGGGTGCCTGAGTGGCTTAGTTGGTTAAGCGTCCGACTTTCACTTAGGTCATGATCTCACGGTTCGTGGGTTCGAGCCCCGTGTCGGGCTCTGTGCTGACTGCCAGCTCAGAGCCTGGAGCCTATTTCAGAGTCTGTGTCTCCCTCTCTCTTTNTGACCCTCCCCTGCTCACGCTGTCTCTCTCTCTCTCTCTGTCCTAGAAATAAAAATATTAAAAAAAAAAAAAAGACTTGGTCTAAATCAGACACTCAGATGATTTTCTGAGAATTCAACCCCAAATGATCTTTATAAAGAAGATCTCCACAGGAAGCACTTTAATGAGCTTAGATTATCTACAATGCAGAAAGGGAGCCCCATGACCACGGTTGACTATAAAAGAGAAGTGCACATCCTTTCCAAAATCTGGTACCTCATCACGGCAACCCACAGGTGTCAGGTGCTTGCCCAAGGGCAGCCTGTGCACTCAGAGGAGCGACGGTGGCGCTCTCGCCTTGTTTTGTAGGTGAGTTCTAAAGCTTGGACAGGACATCAGTTCTGGCCCCAACACCCCTCTGATTTTCACTTTACCACCCTGCTTCTCCTCAGTGTGATACACGCCGTGTACATTTCCCCCTAGGTTCAGAGAAAGAAAGCCCAGGAAACAGTAAGGCCCAGATCTGTTACCAACTAATAGGGAGGAAGTTGAAGAACTCAGTGTCTGTTTGCGCCTATCAAGAGGGATGCCCAGCTGGAAAGGGTGTAATAATCATCAGCCAGCTGCTGAAGATATGTGAAGAATTAGTATTATTTTAAAAATTACTTTTATTAAAGGAAGCTGCTGTGGTTGACAGAACCTATATAAAAAACTTTTTGAATTCTGCATGTAATGCCTTTTTTCCCCTATTGATAAAGCATGGCAACTGTTGCTAATTATATTATCAACTGTGGCATATGCTAATAATAATGAAAATAAGGGCCACAAATCATAGTGATTAGGTCTTGGTCTTTGGAGCCAAGACTGCCTGGATTTGAATTCTGGTTCCACCTCCACTCAGTAGCAGTTTATTTTCCGGCAAGTTACTTAGCTTCTCTATGTCTTAATTTGTCTCATTTGTGAAATAGGTATAGGGTTGTGAGGGTTAAGGGATTAATACACGTAAAACATTTAAACTGTACTTAGCATACATGGTAAATAAATATGTTTAATAAATGTTAGCCACTGTTATTGTTAAAATATTAAAGATAACAGAGATTTGTCATATTTGGCAATAGTTCAAGCAACTAGAAGGTAGTATAGCACAGACTCTACAGTCAGACCCGAGTTGAAATTGTGACCCTGCCACTTGCTGTTTGTGTAATGTTGGGTAAGATACTTGACCCCTCTGAGTTATGGTGTCCTCAACTACAAAACTGAGTAATAATTCTTTAAAAAAATTTTTTTTAATGTTTATATTTATTTTTGAGACAGAGAGAGACAGAGCACCAATGGGGGAGGGGCAGAGAGAGAGAGAGACACAGAACCCGAAGCAGGCTCTAGGCTCTGAGCTGTCAGCACAGAGCCCGACGCAGGGCTCGAATTCATGAGCCATGGCATCCTGACCTGAACCGAAGTCGGATGCTCAACTGACTAAGCCACCCAGGCACCCCAGTAATGATTCTTACTTCATAGAATTGTGGGGATGAAATGAAATAATGCATTGGAAGAGCTCAGCTCAGAGTATCTTTGCAAAACGCTGCAAGTGCTCTTACCCGGGGTCTGTATTTCCAGATGACTGCAGGTATCAGGTAAACGTACCCCATGCTAAACCTTTACGAGAGGCTGTCGTGGCAGTGCTTTCTAGCACGTTTTTACGAGAGTCACCTGAACTAATGGAATCCCCTGCCTAGGGCATTCAAGAATCATTGCAATATGTCTCCAGCCTGTTTTTCTAGCCTCCTTTCTCCCTACTGCCTTGCATATAGCCAGTTTCAGTCAAATTTGATTATTTAGATTATATGCTATTCCCCACCTTCATGTCTTTGCTTGTTCTGTTTTCTTTGCCTGAAATGCTGCCCCCTCTGAATCTCCTGCATGTCTCAAAAGCCCTGTTTTTCTCACGTACTTCTTTCTTCATGAAGCTTTTTCTCATCCTTTCTCCAAATCTTCCTCTGCATCTTCCTTGTTTGAATCCTGTAATATCTGTTTTAATGTATCTCCTAAAATCTTCACACAGTATTCTGTATTCATCTAATCTCAGAGGTCACTGATTGTAAAATACCATTATTTTAAGTACCGCTAAGAAAGAAAAAAAAAATGCTTCTAGTTAAGCTGATATCATCAGTTATAAGACACATCTGTACCTCAGGTATTTTATTTTTTATTTTTTTAAGTTTATTTTTATTTATTTTGCAAGAGATAGAGAGCAAGCAGGGGAGGGGCAGAGAGACAGAGGGAGACAGAATCCCAAGCAGGCTTCATGTTGTCAGTGCACAGCCTGATGCGGGGCTTGAACTCATGAACCTTGAGATCATGACTTGAGCCAAAATCAGGAGTTGGACGCTTAACCCACCAAGCCACCCAGGCGTGCCACCCTCCCCCCCAACCTCAGAGATTTTAAAATGTGAAAAAAAAATGTATGCTCAGAGTTGATGACAAAAGGTAGTTCTTTGTGAACGTGTATCTTCCCACTGGATGGTAATTTCCTTGAGGGCAGGGAGCGAGTGTGATTTACTCATTTTGTATCAGTTACTGCCTAGCACCTAAGAGGCATTCCTTAAGTATCCAGTTGGTTGGAAATAATAATGATATTTTAGTAAATGACCAACTTCTCAGAGACGTGCATTTAGTAGCTCTCACGTATTCTCTCAGCTGGTGTAGTCTTTATAGGAGAGTTAGTGTCTTCAACTGTTGACCCGTTGAATCATCTCTGGCCGCTGGCTTCTGGGCAAGTGAAAACTGGGACATGAAGCTAACTGCCGGGTAAATAGTGATTGAATGGGTTGCCAAGGTGCGGTGGTTGAACGGAATTTGCAACCAAATGCAATTCTTAGCCATTATTTTTCTCTCTCATATACACAAGCAGTATTTCATAATGGAAGTAAAGTTTGCTTTCCTGGCCATTAGCAGACCTTGTCATTTTCAACCCTAATTGTCCTTTTGTCTTGTCTTGTCTCCTGTTTAGTATATATGACCTCGCATTTAAGCCCGATGGAACGCAACTGATTCTGGCTGCAGGAAACAGATTACTGGTAGGATTTTGTCTGAGTTTCCTTTTTAAGTGCTTTTTTTCCCCTCTCCCTCTTGTAAGTGCTCTGAAATTTGACCCTTTTTTTTAAGATGAAAAAGGCAAGGACGGAAAAACCAGTCATTACTTTTTAATAGGGAAGGAAATGGGCTATTTAAAACAGGTAAGTAAACTGTCTATCAGATAGGAACCTGTGAACAATACCTCTTTTGGAGTCATTAATCTTTCCCTTTTTTACTTTGAGACACCCATGAAAGAGATGAAAACAATTAATCAAAATGCCTTTGAAACTGGGCTAGTGTCAGTTCACATTTTGTCCCCCTGAAAAATTCAAGCAACAAGACTGAAGGGGCTCCCTCCTTGAGAAGCCAGATAGCTTGACCCCAACTTTTAGGCATTGGCCTACCTAAACAATTCCATATGGATGCTGTCCTTTTTTCATATTTTCAAAGAATATAGCTCCCTCTGGAACTTATCCCAGTATATAAAAGTAATTTTCAGAGGACTCTTTATGTTTGACCTAAAAACCTTTGTATGATCTCTCCTTCCTCCTGCGTAAGTCCACTTCCCCTTGCTCTGTTGTCTCCAGATATGCAGACTGACTGATTTCCATTCTCTGATAACTACATAATCTTAAAGCCTTGCTTAAATGGTTCTGCAGACTTCTTCTCACCAGGGTAAACAATCCAAATCCTTTTACTTTTTTTTTCATAGGTTATCTTCTCTAACACTGTTTCTGGAGGGTTTTGCCTTGATTACTCAGCTAGTGTGTTTTTTAAATATCCACACACTTATAAGATGTTACAGTGCTACAAAATATCCTAAATCCATGTTACAGCTGGGTTTTATAATATTTCCTCTGATTTGCAAACTCAGAGTTCCAGTCTATGACGTTATAGCAAATATGAAACATCTCTCTATGATGTTGATGCCAGAGGCAGGCTAGTACTAACATTTAATCATGTTGTAGCTGGCCCTTTGTGTAGGCTTTATTTGGGAGGGTCTAGCTTGATTGGTCATATATCCAAGTTCACATAAGATGAATGAACTTTGTAGTGAAGTTCCACAAAGTGAACTTCTGTTTCTCAAGGATTAGTGGTATGTTCCTGGCCACGTAATCCACAGAGTCGAGACCTCTACTTGTTGGGTTTCTCCACTTGGAGTCACATTCTTTCTGTTTTTTTGGTGTAGTTTTTACTTGATACAAATTTTGAATATTGACAAATCTTTTGTCATTTAAATAAAAAAAGCAGCAGCAACCTGCAGGAATTCTAACTAATGGACTCATGTGGATAATCTGTAATTTTGTGTCTTTTTTGCCAGGTTTATGACACCTCTGATGGCACCTTACTTCAGCCCCTAAAGGGACACAAAGATACTGTGTACTGTGTGGCATATGCAAAGGATGGTAAGAGGCTGTTCTGGTTTTATACTCTCTGTGACGGCCTCATGGCTACTCATTTTTCTCTTTAGTCACTCCTTAATTATTGTTAGTAAGCTAACATACAACTTGTGGTTGCAGAATTTAGTTAAATCTCTTATTTCATTTCAATAATTCAAGTCAATAAGTATTTATTGAGGGCCATCTATGTGCCAAGCATTATTCTAGGTCCTTGAGATAATTAAGTAAATTAAACAGTATGCTGGAAGTAAGGCAGAAGAAGGGGAACTGAGGACGCTGGGTGGGGCAGGGATGGGTATGGGAATGAATAGGGTGGTGACGGTGGGTTTATTGAGACAGGGACAGATGAGCAAAGTCTTGAGGGTGGAGAGGCAGTGAGAATCTGATAATGGGCATCCAGAGGAAGAGAGCTTCTTGCAAAGGGAAAAACCATTGCAAAGGCCCTAAGGTGGGCATGCGCCTTCCAGGGGCTTTTAGCGGAGAGAATCGGGAACAGTAAGGGATAAGGGTAGAGAGGTAATAGGTGTGGATACGGTGGCTAGATCGTGTGGCTGTTATAAGGACTTTGACTTAGATTCTTAATGAAAATGGGGAACCACTAAAGACTTCTGAGCAGAGGAGAGATTGATTTGATTTATGTTTTTAAAAGGATCCCTTTAGCTGATGTTTTGGAAACAGACTGTAGGGGGTGAGGGTTGGGGCAGGGAGACAGTGAAGAAAGCATCATTAGACAAGTTTTATAACACTAGTGACGGTGGCCCAGACCTCTGTGGGAGCCAAGGAAGTAGTAAGGAGTGGTCAGATTCTGGGTATGGTTTGAAGGTGCAGCAAATAGGATCGCCTGAAAGATGGTGTGTGTGGTGTGAAGAAAGTAGTCAGGTGTGGCTCCAAGGGTTTTGACCTGAGCTACTGAAAAGGTTGGAGTTGCTTTCCACTGAGATGGGAAAGGTTTCAGGTAGAGAAACTTACAGTGGAAGATCAGGAGTTCAGTTTAGGACATGTTGAATCCGAGAAACATTGATGCTGGAGGAGAGAAGGGGAGGACTTGCCAGGACAGAGTTGTTGAGTTGGCAAGAGGAGAGGGGACCCGTGACCTGGGTGGGACATGGTGGGAAGGTGGAAGGCACCACCACGGTGTTGGCAAGTGGGGGCATGTGGTATTAGGAATCTAATGGAAATTCTTTTCCATTCTTTCAGTGAAGTAGGAAGCAATGTCACCTGAGAGTGAGGATGGGGAGGGAGGTATCAGAGAGTTGAGGAGAAAAGAAAAACTGGAAAATTGCCACTTGGGAGAATGACTGAATGAATGTACTGTGAAATCCTAAGCAACACAAAAGGTCCACTTGAAGCTGGTTATGAATGGAAAATGAGATTCATTTCAGTGGTGTGATTATGTCTTTTTCTCTGCTACTTTGAGCTGCATAGATGCAGGGACAGGGGTGTTGGAGAGTTGGATTTAACCAAATTGGTAGGTTTGCAAGCACCTCTGAAGATGAAATAGGAGGGCAAGGGAGTGGAGGATGTATGCAAAGCAGTGATTATATACATTGACTTTGAACTATCGGCCATTGTAATGAGGGATTAGAGGACCACAACGGGGTGGGCAGTGGAGAGGCTCTGGTGGACTTGAAGGGTTACTGGATGTGGGGAGGTTATAAAGAGGAGACGTGGCAGTCGAGAATGGTGAATCCTCCATGTGGGATTGGTGGAAAGAACATGGGCTTTGGAATGAGATGGCTCTAAGTTCCACTCCCAAAGGTTCTGGAAGTTTGAGGTACTTATTGAGTCCCTTTGAGTCTCAATTTCCTCATGTGTCATGCGGATATAGGATGAGAGGTTACACTCTGTGACCACTGCTGAGAAGGCACAGAATTGGGATGTTCTAGTGCTTGAATGAACCTTGGAGATCATTCAGGTTCCAGGTTTTTAACTTCTTTTGGATGATGAACCTCTTTGAGAATCCAACGAAAGCTCTAGACCTCTTCAGAGAAAAGTGCAAATTCTTCCTATAAACACACAATTTTGTGGGTATAGTTTCAGTCTCATCTAGCCCAGTGTCTTCATTTTAGCCCGACGTAAAGACATGGTAAAGTCAAGTAACCTGCTAAAGTCATGTGGAAAGTTAGTGGCAAAAGCAACATTATTTCTTGTCTCATAGTCAAGTGTGCTGTGCCACAGTAGCAATAGTTTTTTTGTTTTGGGTTTTTTTGGTTTTTTTTTTTCTTTTTGGGTTGTTTTGTTTTGTTTTATGTGCATGTTTGAGTTCAAATTCAGAGTAATGCCGTGAGAAGGCCTTTGGGTCTCTGGAGTTTATAAGCCTAGGGACTCTTTGGCTTGCTTTGCCACCAGGGCCCTTGAGGGTGTCAGAGTGTGGCCTGCCATTAGTGGCATTTGTCAGCATTTGCAGAGTTCGGTCACACACATCATTAGGTCTGATCTTCCCAACAACACTCTGAAGCACTCAGGGAAGGAGTTTCCAGCTCCTCTCATGGAGGAGAAAACAGGCTTGGAGCAATTTACAGGTGACGGTGGCAGAGCGGGGCCTGCCCCAGGCCCTCCGACCACAGAGGCCTCGAGCCCTCTAGTGCTTCATGCTGCCTCTTCATGACACTCACATCATGATTCAGAAGTCTTAGTTCCTCTAAATTGGCCTTTTCTCCTTGGATCTAGAAAGGGAAATACTCTCAATTGTGGTATTGCTCTTTAAATGTGCTTGTTTCCGGTGTCTCCCTTAAGTTTAATAAATATTTAATAAGTAACCATGACATAAAGATGTGTAAGAACTAGTTTTTTGGTTCAAGAAAAATGAGACAATATGAAGATATAATTGTAATAATAGCTAATATATATTTTTTTTAGCATTGATTCTATTCTGGGTATTGTCTGAAATATTTTAATCTCATTTAATCGTTTCAACAACTGTGAGGTGAATGCACTTGTTGCAGCCATTTTTCAGATGAGGAGATGAAAGCATGGAGATGTTCAGGAACTTATTTCAGGTGCTGCAGCTGGTACCTTCCCTGGGAATTCCAACTCACACTCCAGCCCCTAGCCCATAGTCTCTGTCACCTGCTGTCCCCGTCTGCCGGTGCTGGGGCAGGAGTAACAGAAATAAGAACAAATCAAAGCAGCTTCTGTGTCTTTGGTGTGGATGCAGCAGTGTCATATGGCTCACCCAGATATCCACTGTTCCAGCCATTGTGACAGGTGTTTTACCAATATTTTAGTTGTCCCCCCCTACCCCCAGAGCCTCTCAGGAAGGAGTTATTATCCCTTTATGTTTCAGATGTAGAAGCTCAGAAAACAGTGACTTGCCCAGAGGTCAGCTTCTACTTGCCTTAAGAACAAAGTCTAAAAAGGGGCACCTTGGTGGCTCAGTTGGTTCAGTTGGTTGGGTGTCTGACTTCAGCTCAGGTCATGATCTCATGGTTCCTGGGTTCGAGTCCCACGTCGGGCTCTGTGCTTACAGCTCAGAGCCTGGAGCCTGTTTCAGATTCTGTGTCTCCCTCTCTCTTTGACCCTCCCCTGCTCACGCTGTCTCTCTCTCTCTCTCAAAAATAAAACATAAAAAAAAGTAAAAAAATAAATAAAAAGCCTTAAGAAAGTTTACAAAATCTGGCCCATGACTAATTCTTTTTTTTTTTTAAATATAGTTTATTGACAATTGGCTAACATATAGTGTATAAAGTATGGTTTTGGGGGTAGATTCTTGTGGTTCATCGTTTGCATATAACACCTAGCGCTCCTCCCAACAAATGTACCCCTCAATGCCCCATCACCCATTTCCCCTCTCCCCAACACCCCCCATCAGCTGTCAGGTTGTTGTCTGTATTTAAGAGTCTCTTATGGTTTGCCTTCCTCCCTTTCTGTTTGTAACTATTTTTCCCCCTTTCCCTTCTTCCCCCATGGTCTTCCATTAAGTTTCTCAAGATGCACATATGAGTGAAAACATATGATACCTGTCTTTCTTTGACTGACTTATTTCACTCAGCATAATTCTTTGGTTAATTCTTTAGTGTTATCTCTCACCAGAGTAGGTGAAGTCTCCCTATTGTGTGTTGCATTGATACCCTGCCCCACTTCTAAGTACTACTTGCAAATTTGCAACAATGTAATTAATAAGTAATTCCTTATTATATGTTGCCTCTCTCTGGTCTGTTCTTTCATGATTTTTAAAAAATTTTAAAAACTTTAATACAGTTCAAATCAGTGTGCTAGGTTCATTTCAGCTCCTTCAGTGCCAGACCTAGGGGCAGGGACTGCTTCAGTTTCTCTTCTTTCTCTTTGTGATGACCAAAGTGTAAAGGGATCTGCTGTATCGACCCTTAAACTTCATGTTATCCTTATT
Organism: Hyaena hyaena; assembly: GCF_003009895.1. Lineage (NCBI taxonomy): Eukaryota > Metazoa > Chordata > Mammalia > Carnivora > Hyaenidae > Hyaena > Hyaena hyaena. Next base: position 784,493 of record NW_024080688.1, on the reverse strand, counting down.
ATTATTTTATTTTATTTATTTTAAAAATGTTTTATTTATTTTTGAGAGAGAAAGATGGGGACAGAGGATCCAAAGCAGGCTCTGCGCTGACAGCAATGAGCCCAATGTGGGGCTCAAACTCACGAACTGTAAGGTCATGACCTAAGCCGAAACTGGATGTTCAACTGACTAAGCCACCCAGGTGCCCCATACTTATTTCTCTTGATCTTGATGGATTTGGCATCCTTTCACCTGGATGTGAGCAGGAAGTCCTTGATTTCTTTAATTTGGCAGGGCGTGGCAACGAAGGGCGCAGGGGAGCACGCAGCCAGAACCACCCGAGAGACCTAGTCCATTCTTTCATAAAGCCCAAGTAGTGTGGACATGAAAATCTCATTTGTTGGTCTTGCTTAAAGCCTTTCTTTGGGTCGAAAAACAAGATGTTGACTATGGTCATGAAGCTTCTAGAGATCTATCCCCCACCCACCTCCTCCTTGGCTCTTGGTATTTCATGCTGCTGCCTCTCAGCTGCTCAGACATACCAGGCTTTTCTTACCTCAGGGCCTTTGTGTATTTTTTCTATCCATGTGGATGGGTCTTTTGCCTCTACCTGGCTAAGCTTTGCTCATTCTTTAGGTCTCAACTGAAGATTTTCCTCCTGAAAAGGTTTTCCCTCATCTAAATTAGGTCCCACAGTCATTCTGTTTCCTAGGACTCATTTCTTTTCTTAGCACATTATGTTCATGTTGGATTAAACTCATTCAATGCCTACTGTTCCCACTCCACTAAACTCTTTGAAGGGAGGGATTATGTATGCTTTAATTACTACTTAATCCTCAGCATAGAACATGATACTAGCATGTAGTAGGCCCTCAATACATGTTTGTTTACTCACTGCCAGACAAAGTAAAATTTGAATCCAAACTTCCTGAACTGCCACCCAGTACTGATAAGAAAAAGAAGTAGAGGGGTGCCTGGATGACTGAGTGGGTTAAGCATCCAACTCTTGATTTTGGCTCAGGTTGTGATCCCAGAATAGTGGGATTAAGCCCCATGTCGGGCTTCATGCTGAGTGCGGAGCCTGCTTAAGATCCTCTCTCTCTCTCTTTCCCTCCCCCCTTTTATTTTTCTCCCCCCCCCCCAAAAAAGTAGAGAAGCTGCTGATACTAGTTACCTTAAAGAACTAGTTTTCTAAGAAACTCCTTTCTAGGAAATACTCTTTGGGAAATGCTGGTTTAAAACAAATGTGAGTTTTCTTTTTAAAACTTTTAGGCAAGCGCTTTGCTTCTGGATCGGCTGATAAAAGTGTTATTATCTGGACCTCAAAATTGGAAGGCATTCTGAAGTACACGTAAGTAACAATTTGGGTGTGCAGTATTATTAGTTTGGCTCTTATTGAGTTATTGCAGCAAAAGCCCCTTAGAAATAATATAAGGAAGAACTTTTTTCTCTACAGTTGAGTTTGAGGTTAAGTTACAGAAAAGAGTGTATGGTGGGCACAGGAAAGTTGGATAATGAACAAATGAATGAACATTTCTTGAGCACGACTAGCCTGGCCAGCACTGAGCTAGGTGTTTTCATGTAGCTCAATTTAGTTAATCTGACACCGTAAATCCCACCTGACTCCATCCTGTCCCCTTCTAATGCCCCCGTTTCAGGGAGTGGCCTCACATCCACCCAGTTTCAACAGCCAGAAACTTGGAGACAGTGTGCACAAGGCTTCCTCTCTGCAGAGCCCTTGCTTCTGTTCTTCCCGTTCCTCCCCAAGGCCAACCCCCATGTGCTCTGTAGATCTCAGGCTTATATGTTGCTGCTTTGTGCAGCCATTCCTGCCCCTCTAGAATCAGTCAGGTCTCCTTCCTGGAATTTCTCACAGTTGTAGTTTTACATTTATTCTGGTGATTGATGGATATCTCCCATCAGCCTGTAAACTCCATGAAGGCAAACACGGCATCTATTTTTGCTGACCCTTGTGTCCCTGATGCCTGGTACAATGCCTGGCAAAGAATCAGTACTTCACATATTTTTTTCTTTTTAATTGTGGTGAAATACACATAACATAAATTAATCATCTTAACCAGTTTTTCAGTGTACAGTTCAGTCATGAAGTGCATTCATGTTGTTATATAAAACCTCCATCTCTTCATCTTGCAAAACCAAAACTCTGTACCCATTAAACAAATGCTATTCCCTGGACCCTCAACCCTTGGCAATCACTATTTTACTTTCTGTCTCTATGAATTTGACTTCTCTAGGCACCTCATGTAAGCAGATCATACAGTATCTATCCTTTTGTGATTGGTTTATTCACTTAGCCTAATGTTCTCTAGGTTTATCCATGTATTAGAATTCCTTTCCTTTTTAGGGCTGAGTTATATTCTAGTATATATATACACATATATAGCACATTTTGTTTATCCCTTCATCTGTTATTGATGGACATTGAGTTGCTTCTATTTCTTGGATATTTTGAATAATGCTGTTATGAACATGGATATACACATCAATGAACAACTTTTGAATGAGTGAATGAATGAATTGATGAATGAGGTTATAAGCAAAGCATTACCCAGAAGTGAGGAAATGAAACAGGCTGAGATGACACGTGTGGTACATGATTCACTCGGCTTTCACTATTGTCTCAGGATTTGCCGTGTTTCCGATCTTGGCCTGTGACATCCTCATTGCATCTCCGTCCTGTGTTTCCAGGCCTCCACAAAGCAATACTTAATAGCCGTGAATAAAGCAATTCATGTGCACCTGGTGCTAGGCTAGGTACTTTACATCATTATCAGCTCACAAACCAGAGGTACCAAGAACGCTGGTCCTGGAGGAGGTTGCCTTTAAACTAGGCCATCTTGTGGGTAATGTTTAAGAGAGGAAGATGGTGAGTGAGGGGCAGTCCAGCAGAGGAGACTTCATCCCTGTGCTTTTTGTTGGTCACTGGCATAAGAATCTGTGGTGTGTAGTCAGACTGTGGGCTCATCACGAAATTGTCAGTTGCTGCCACTGAAGCATCTGTGGTTTGCCGCATAATAACCTATAGGTGTTTACTTCCTAGGCACAATGATTCTATCCAGTGTGTCTCCTACAACCCTGTTACCCACCAACTGGCATCTTGTTCCTCTAATGACTTTGGTAAGTTCTGATTCCTGATGTCTTGTCCCAAAATTACTGAAAATCTGGGCAAAAAAATGTTGAAATGCATTCAGAATGTGGTGGTTTTTGTCCTGAGGGAGTTAATGCTACTTCCCTCCTGTCAATAGCTGAGGGGAGGCTGACACTTCTTCTTTAAATTGTAGAGAAACCAAAAGAGGGAATGGTGACATTGAGTCTGGCATGAAATCTGGGAGCCAGTAGGAAGGGCCCCAGGGAGGGAAATGGCAAGAAGGGCGGGAGAGCACAGGCATAACTTTGCGTTGCTGCCTCTGGGGATCCTTCCCACCTCATCTGGCAGGAAGCGGTAATTGTCTCCACTTCTGTGTCTCCCAACATCCTTGTATGTGTAGTGTGTCACCATTTCTTGTCTGGTGGCTGTAGCTGTCCTTCCTGAGGGGCTTGATGCCTTCAGGAGCTCACTGTGGCCCCACTCATGGCATTGGCATGGTGCTGGCACAGAGGCCAGTGAAAGGGCCCTTGAGGCAGGGAAGGAAGGAGCAGAGGCCTGTAGGTTATCTCCCCATTTAAGGCCAATTTTGCTTTCAGCTCATCAGTTCTGTCTTACTTGCTGAGAGTGGGTACAATAGAACAGCCATTACCGAGGAGTGAGAGACCATGTAATCCCTCTCAGTATTTCAGTGTCCTTATCTCAGATGAACACATTCCTACCTGTCTATTTCACTGCCAGAGTGACAGAGTTCTGAGGTTTAAGAGAGAGAATATAATTGAAAGCACATTGTATAAGAGGGAAAGGGACGGTCATTCATTAAAAATGTTAACCCCTATGTGAGGCATTGGTCTATGTGCTTACTTTTTTGTTGTTTATTTATTCTGAAAGAGAGAGAACATGCACAGGTGTATATGTGAGCCCGGGAGGGACAGAGAGAGAGAGGGAGAGAGAGAATCCCAACACAGGGCTTGATATCACGAATCGTGAGACTGTCAAAAATCAAGAGTTGGACCCTTAACTGACTGAGCCCCCATATGCCCCTTTGGGCTTACTTTTGTGATTAAAAAGAAAACTTATAATCCCTGCCCTCAAAGAGCCTGTGGTTTGAGGCAGGTGGGGGTGTAGAATTTGTAAAAACAGAACATCAAGTAATAGTGATGATAATAACAATAATAATAATATTTGTTGAATGCTTGTGATGTGCTAGGCACTGTGCTGAGAGTTAAAATGAATTTGTTGGAGCTCTATGACCACCCCTATGGTCAGATATTCTCTTTCCCACACCACTGATGAAAAAGAACCGGGACTTAGAGTAGTTTGGTGACTCACTTGAGGTTGCCCAGCCGATAAGTGGTGGGACCAGGGCTTGGACCTAGGCCATGCAGTTGTATCTAGAGCATGATCTGGTAAGTAGTGCTGAGGGAGGCCCAGGAGGGAGAGCTTTCCTCTGCTGGAGGCTCCGGGCAGGCTCAGTGGAGCACAGATAAGATGTACACAGCTTGAAAATTTGGGGGAGGCATTCTGGACGAGGGAGACAGAGAAACAAATAGCTTGTTTGATGTTGCATCTTGTCATGTAAATATATTATTGCCCTGGATTTATCTTCCTGATCGTACTTCATGGCTCAGGCAAAGAGTAGAATTTGTTTATGTTGCCTAGACATAATGCCTGTTATAGGGCACTGAGCCAATAGCAGGAGGGGGTAAACCAAAACTGGCCAGTGTGGCGTGGACAGGGCACAGCCTAGACAGTGTGCTGTCAGTGAGGCCTGGGTGAGGAAACTGATTTTCAGGATGCAACGTTCATTACTTTGAATGCTAAGTTGTACTCTGGTTGTAATGTAATAGTTAAGAACTGTGAAGTTGCCATTTCTTTGAGTTAAACCTCTGAAAAGTTGGCTAGAAATTCACCAATCTACCTTGCTTTTTTTTCTTTTTCTTTTGAAATAACTATAGATTTGCTGTCATGTGCAAAGATAGTAGAGAGTTCTACCAGGAAACGGGGCCTGGCACAGCATGTGTATATAGTTCTGTCATTTCATCACCTGTGTAGATTACCATCACCACAAAGACACTCCTTTAACTCCATCCCCTTCCTGTTATCCCTACCCCCTGGCACCTGGTAACTGTTAAGCTGTTCTCCATATCTATAGAATTTTGCCATGTTGAGAATGTTGTAAAATGAAATCATATAGTACAAGACTTTTTGAGATTGGCTTTTTCATACAGCATAAAGCCCTGGAGGTGTCTCAATAGTTTGTTTCTCTTTATTGCTGAGTAATATTCCATCTAATCTTATCTTCCTTTATATTATTTTGTGTTGAAGGCTTGTGGTCTCCTGAACAGAAGTCTGTCTCCAAACATAAATCCAGTAGCAAGATCACCTGTTGCAGGTGGGTTAAAGGCAGCTCCGAAGGTAGGCTGTATAGTCACTCCTCTTCCAAACGGACTCTTAAAATCTGGTTAGGTCACATAGTGGAAATGTTCTTGTGTGACCTAGTTAGTTTGGGCCCCTATATTTTCTCTTTTGTTGTCTACTTCATGGGAAGGACCTGTGCCTTTGATCATCAAGCAAAAGAGAACGACAAGTTGCCTTCCTGTAATTATCTAGCAATAAGTCTCCTCAGCTAGAAAGCTATACTCAGTGGCAGTTTTCGCACCTTGGAGGTGTGAGGCTGTCCTTGTCCAGGCTGCATGTGTGCTAGAGAAAGCATAGGCTTTGATACTAGATCTGGATTTGAATCCAGATTTAGTCACTGACAGGCTCTGTGACCTTAGGAGCTTCCTCATTTTACAAATAGAGATAAAAATACTGACTCGATAGGGCTGTTGTGAAATGTGCACAAACTAATGAGTATAAAGCAGGTAGCACAGTACCTGATATAGTAGAGACTATAAACGGTAGCTACTCTGGCTGTGTACCTTCTGAGTGTAGCCATTCTTTCATTCAACATCTGTTAAGCACTTACCTATGTGAGAAGCTAGGAATACACCAAGACACAGATTCTGTTCTTAGGTGCTCTTGAAGTAGGAGGAGGTTGAAATGGTGAGTGGGGAAGGGAGACTGGCTCGGTGTTGCAGGCACAAGCTACGGGCTTTCATGGAGGTGTGTACAGAAAACCGTGGGAACTCAGGAAAAGGTGATACTGCCTTCACATCTCACTGTTGATTTTAAAAATAAATGGGGCTTGAAGTTCAGTGTTCTGATTTTTACATCCAGACCAGGCTGAGCCCTTCTGTTACTGCCTCATTAGACTGTATTTTGACCAAGGCATCATTCTCACTGGTTTTGCCTTCTGTGTGTCCCTTTCCCTCTCCCCATGCCCTTTATTGGTTGTATGAACAGCTGGACAAATGATGGTCAGTACCTGGCTCTAGGGATGTTCAATGGGATCATCAGCATACGGAACAAAAATGGCGAGGAAAAAGTGAAGATTGAGCGGCCGGGGGGCTCTCTCTCCCCCATCTGGTCCATCTGCTGGAACCCTTCCAGGTGATCTTATAGCTGTCCTCCTTCTGACACAAATACTGTGAAGAAAAGGGCGTTCTCAGTAGGCTGAATTCTCTTCCTAAGGTGTCCATCCATTCAGAAGCTTCTCATTCCATTTGACTGATCTGTTTTGGAACCCATTCCATTTGAATGGAATTTTTTAAGAGCCCATCTTGAGTTTTGGAATGAATCCCAGAGATTTTAGCTAAGCAGATGAACTATCTAGGCCAGCCCAAAGCGTGCGCGTGTGCGTGTGCGTGTGTGTGTATGTGTGTGTGCATGTGCTACAGAAAGCCTATTTCTTTATGAATTAATAGCTCACCTGTTTGCTGTGACTTTATTTTGGTCTTTTCCCTTTTTCATTTCTTCCCTTCAATTCTGGGCAGAACATGTGCCCACCCAATAATGAATAGCTGTTTCATGTGCCTTTTTTGCTGCCCTTGCCAAAAAAGTAAAAATTAAGTCTAGAAATGTCCTCAGAGCCTATAGTTCCACAAACAATTGTCGTCTACCTTCTCAAACCTTACACACGCTTTCTGTCTTCTGCCTGTGTGACTCTAAGGGTAGACTAATAGCTTTAGGTGCTATTTGCATAATTTGTATAATCCTCTCATATTAATAAATTCCCAGCATCCCCCACAAAGTCATCTGAAGTAAAGGACTTAATTGTTTATCAGCCCAATGTCATTTTACATGTGGTACCTACTTGATTTACAAGCTTGTTTGATTCCATTGCCTTTCTTACACCCAATTATTATGCTTCTTCCTGAATAATTGTGTCCAGCCGCGGGCTGCACCATGCATCTCTAATGCCTCTGAAGGCCATTAGCCTACCCCAGAGTTTCTGCTGTTTGATTTTGTGGCCACAGATGACTTTGTGGCTTCATGGTACCATTTTTAATTCATGAGAAGCAGGATGCCCAGTATACCTGGTTGCTGTCCTCTTCCGGGCAGAGTTCAGAGCTTCTTGACAGGTTTTGAAATTATAGCTTTAGTGCAGTTCTAGGCAACGTGATTGTGAACAACCACTTACTATCTACAGCCGATGGGAGAGTTTCTGGATGAACAGAGAAAACGAGGATGACGAGGAAGTCATTGTCAACACATATTTTCAGGAAATCCCTTCCACTGTGAAGTCAGCAGTGTACAGTAGTCAGGGTAGTGAGGCAGAGGAGGAAGAACCAGACGAAGAGGACGACAGTCTCAGGGACGACAACTCGTGAGTGTGTCCCGAGGAGCAAGAACCCCCCTTGGAAGGGTTGAGGCCCCAGCATAGACCTGCCAGGCAGACACTGCTCTGAAGTCCCTTTCTAAGAGGGGTTGGGGGAATTGTCAGTGAAAGCTTCCCCAGTAAGGGGGAGAGGCCACCCTTATAATTTGTGTTATAAAATTATTCTTCGGGAAACTTAGAAAATACTGAAAAGTCTAAAGGAGAAAGTTCAATTTTTTTTATAAAACCCTGTCTCCTGAGGGAATCATTATTAGCATTTCAGTGTATTTCCCTCTCAGTCTTTCAGTGTGTTCATATGATTAACTAAATCGTATCTGGCCTTCTTTTTTTCCACTTGGCCATCATAAAGTGAACTCTTTCAAGTAACAGTGATCCTTTTAAAAACAGGATTTTTAATACCTGCATAGGATACGCTGTGTGGATGTACCATAATTCATTTAACACTCCCTCTAGTACTAGACACCTTTCTTAGTCTGTTCCCATACTATACCTTACCTTGCATTTGACAGGACATGTATCAGAGAGGAAGCCCTTGCCTTACCTACAATCCTCACACCCAAACCCTGGCTGTCTAGGCATTCTTTCTTCTTTTTGATAGAATTTACCTATAAGGAAAAGATTGGCCTACTGGAATGGGGAAATCTGAGGTAGCCAGGTTATTCTGATTGGGCAACAGTGATCTAGCTTGGGACTTTCCAAACTGTGCTCCATGATATCTGGGGTTCCTTGGAAGAAGGAGGTGGGAGGTAAGGGACAAGGAAAGAAGGAAAGGGTGGGCTTCAGGTCCCTATTTCTGCTTCAATCAGAAGAGCCCCTTTTGCTTGACATGAGTTTTTGTCCCACTGCTAGGAATAAAAAGGGAAAAAGGAGGTTGAAAATCACTAGTCCAGCTCATGTATGTGACCTCTGTAAGAAGGTTCACAATGGGCTGGGTTCCTGGATTGTGTTTGGACCTCATATGAATCCTACTGAGTTCACCTGCAGGTCCCTTCCTGTTAACATCCCTCTCCATCTTCATCTTTTTTCCCTTAGTTGTGAATTAGTGCCTATATTTGCCAGTTTGCCACCCTTGGCTATATTTTGCAGATGGGGCTGCACCATACCTTGCCTGCATATCTAATGGTGCTACCAGATGACCACAGGCCCTGGGCTTGAATATTAAGAAACAAAGAGGAGGCAACATTAGGTGGAGTAAGACCAGGTCTCAAGGGCTGAGAATGTCTCTCTCTTGAACTAGATTCCCAAGTAGCTTAATCCCCAGCCTCAGCTGAAGAGGCTTCTCCTGTGTGCTGGTCCTACATCCCTAGTCCCAAGGCACTGATCCTGATAGGTAGTTAGTTTCAAAGACAAGTGTTGGTCTTCAGAAAGCCCACTATATTTTATTCGTCCTGTCAGAAACCATTTCACCTGTTTGAGGACCCCCAACTGTGAGAGAACTTATCTTAAGGTGTTGATTTTCTCTCTTCAGGAAGAGCAAGCAAGCTTTCCCTCTGTCCATTAAAAACTCAAACAACCCATTGCCTTTTCGTTGCAATAGACATGCTTTTCCACCATCTCCCCACATTTTATAGTACATAAGTGAAAAGCACTTGTGGCTCTACAACCTCGTTCTTTCTTAGCGCCGCTCTCAGGAAGCTTTGAAATGAGGGGTGTAGCTTCACTGTGGCAGAGGCCCAGCACCACAGCTCATGGGAGGGCATTTGGTGACATAACAGATCCCGGGAGGGTCATCCCACTGGACTGACCGATGGGTTGGCCCACATTACAACTTTTGGCCCCAGTATTGCTCTAGAACATTTGGTAATCTGAGAGTCTGGCCAGGGATTTCGTTTTCCTGTTGTTTGTTAAACCCTTGAGGTACAGTTATCAGTAGGCCATGGCCCCACATAACCTCTTTTGTCTTCTCTTGATTAGAGAGGAACATAATGACATCCTGGCTGTAGCTGATTGGGGACAGAAACTCTCCTTTTACCAACTGAGTGGAAAACAGGTATGTGATTCTGTACAAACCCAGTGGGAGATACAATTGCAATCATGCCTACTATAATGTGTTTTCACTTTCAGAGATGATATTTTTGGTAATTATATATTATTATTCTTGCTGGCTCCTGTTTTTGAGCATTTACCTTGATACTAGGTACTGTGCCCAGGCTTTCCATACTTTCTCTCATTTGATTTTTTAAAAAAAATTTTAATGTTTATTTATTTTTGAGAGAGAGGGCACAAGCAAGCATGAGAGAGCAGGAGAGGGGCAGAGAGAGATGGAGACAAAGAATCTGAACAGGCTCTAGGCTCTGAGCTATCAGCATGGAGCGCAACGTGGGGCTTGAACTCATGAACCATGAGTTCATGACCTGAGCCAAAGTCAGACGCTTAACTGCTTGAGCCACCCAGGCACCCCTCATTTAATTCTTACAAAACCCTGTAAAGTAGGTTCGCTGGTTATTAACTTTTTAGAAATGAGTAGACAAGACTCAGAGCATGAAATAAAGATTATATCCAAGGTCCCACACTGCTAGTAAATGAGTAGCACCTGAGATTGAAACCCAGCTTGTTCTGACTCTAAAGCCTTGGTCTTAAGTTATGACTCTACCTTCTTTTATTTGCTTTGTTAATTCTACAAACATTAATGAGCACCCACTTAGGTCAGCTCTTCACCTGTGCTAGGAGGTACCTACAAATAGCTGTAGAAGTTAATGCCTCTGTTTTGAGAGCTCACAAGCTAATAGGGACACAGTTGATAGCCAACAGTCCCAGTGCAGCATGATACACGGCATCTTTTTGTTTTTTAATGTTTTATTTATTTTTGAGAGAGAGAGCACAAGTGGGGGAAGGGCAGAGAGAGATGGGGAGACACAGAATCTGAAGCAGGATCTAGGCTGGGAGCTGTCAGCAGAGAGCCTGACACAGGGCTTGAACTCGTGAACCACAAGATCATGACCTGAGCCAAAGTTGGATGCTCAACCTACTGAGCCGACCCAGGCACCCTGATACATGACATCTTAAAGAGATGTATGGATCGACTGCCACGGGGACACAAAAAAGGATAACACCACTGCTTGGTGGAAATGGGAGATTTTGAGCAAGATAAGAGTTTGCTAGGCAGAGGACATTGGGAAGAGCATTTCAGGCAGTGGAGATAGCATCTACATAGGTAGGGAAGAATGAAGGTATATGTCAACTTGGGGAACAGTTGGTTATTCAGAGGGACTAGATCCCAAGAATTGTGGACAAAAGCTGGAACTAGAAAGGAAGATGGGGACATGATTCTAAAAGACCTGAGTAGTGTGAATTAGGAGTTTGAACTTCATATATTATAAGTATTTAGGAGTCATTGATTTAGGTAGGGAGTGACTTGGTCAGATTTCTGTTTCAGAAGAATTCCTTGTTTCTGTGGATGGTAGATTAAAATAGAACCTGGTGGTAGGAAAACCTGTTAGTCGTTGGGAGACACCAAGGATTAGACTGAAGGTAGTGGGGATGGCTTAGGTTTCCCAGCCAAGCCGGTGAGGAATAAAGCCTGTTCAATGGAGCCTTTTGTTTATAATACTCTTATTCCTCAAGAGGGGTTTCAGGTAGCCTAGCTTTGGGGCTATTTCTTTTCTACCTTATGATTTGTCATTTTTTTTCATAGTTGAGTAAAGACAAGATAAAAATAGATAGTGAAGTGTATTCTGACTTTCCCATGGCTGATTTCCCCAAATCCTCACTTTAATTGTCTTGTATCTAGCCCTGGCCTATCTGTTCATCCATTTGATGTGTGTGTATCATCATTCAACACATATTTATTGGTACGTCTATTGTGTCCAGGCACTGGGCATAGGTATTAGAAGTTCTTGGGAACAAATGACCACACTACCCAGAGAGAGAATGGAGTTTTGTTGCTACAGTGACAGTAAAAAAGAACTTGACCTGGTGGTCAGGGCTGTCAGAAATATCTTGCATGTATATAGCACTAGAGCTCATGTTGTGGCCCAGAGATTTTTAATGATAAGCAACCTCTGCTGAGGTAACCCACCTGGTTTGAGACAGTAAAATGTTTAGAATTAAATATAGGATGATGAAGTAAATCAAACCTATACTTTTGTGTTAGTCTTAGGCATATATAATTTGTGTATTTTTAGCTTTTTAAGTGTTTGTAATGTTTAAGGGTATCTGGATTAATGATGATAATAGCTAACATTTATTGAGTTTTAGGCATTGTATAAACTCTTTATAAGGTTAACTCTTTTAATCCCTGTAACAACTCTGTGAGGTATGTACTATTATCACCACTTTACATGTAAGAAAATTGAGGCACAGAGAGGTTCACTAACTGCCCCAAGTCACACAGTGTAGTTAGTGGCCAAGTCTGCTTTGGAATCCAGGCAGACTGGTGCTAGAATATCCATCAGATCTGTCTTGTGATGACCATTTAGAAGTTGTAATTGAGTAATCAATTTATACATCCGATTTTAAATTGAAAGATGTAAGAAAGTTTTAGTATGTACTTAAATAATATTGGAATGTTAAAGAGATTCATTATATTTTCTGTCTTGGGGTGGGGTAGGAGATGATTACTGATCTTCTTCAATCTGTACATTTATGTCTTTACTTTTTCACCAAATGTGGAATAATTCTTTGTTATTTCTTCAAATAATTTTTCTTCTTTATCCTCTCCTTTCCTTCTGGATCTCCAATTACATGTTAGACCTTTTGATATTGTTCTCCAGGTCACTGAGGCCCTGTTCATTTTTAAAATCTTCTTCCCCCTGCTCTGATCTGTTGCTCATTTTTCAACTTCATTGACTTTTCTGTCATCTGTAATATTTCTGTTAAGTCCATCCAGTGAATTTTTGTTTCAGTTATTTCATTTTTCAGTTCTAGGTTTCCATTTGGTTCTTTCATCCTGCTTGTTCATTCATTATAGGTATAGGTATATTTGCCTTTATAGCCTTGACCATAGTGTGATAGGTATTTTAACATTTTCATGTGCTAATTTGTATCTGAATTCTCTTGGAGTCATTATCTACTAGTTGTGTTTTCTGTTGAATATGGTTCACATTTTTCTGCTTTTTGGAATTTGGGGTTATATTCTGGATGTTGTAAATGATCCATCATAGGTACGTCATAGGGATTAGTTTCTGTTATGTTCCTCTGAGGATTATTTAATAAATAAACTTTTCTTAAAGTTTATTTATTTATTTTGAGAGAGAGAGAGAACACGCTGTAGCTGAGGTATTTTTTTATGTCCCTTTTATTTTTTATTTATTTTTTCTTTCATAGTTTATTATCAAGTTGGTTTCCATATAACACCCAATGCTCATCCCAACAAGTGCCCTCCTCCATGACCATCACCCCCCTTTCCCTCTCCCCAACTACGATCAGCCCTCAGTTTGTTCTCAGTATTCAAGAGTCTCTCATGATTTGGAACCCTCCATCTCCCCAACTATTTTTTCCCCTTCTTCTCCCCCATGCTCCTCTGTTAAGTTTCTCCTGATCCACTTGTTAAGTGAAAACATATGGTATCTGTCTTTCTCTGCCTGACTTATTTCACTCAGCATAACACCTTCGAGTTCCATCCATGTTGCTGTACACGGCCAGATTTCATTCTTTCTCATTGCCATGTAGTATTCCATTGTATAGATAAACCACATCTTCTTGATCCATTTGTCAGTTGATGCACATTTAGGCTCTTTCCATGATTTGGCTATTGTTGAAAGTGCTGCCATGAACATTGGGGTACATGTGCCCCTATGCATCAGCACTCCTGTATCCCTTGGGTAAATTCCTAGCAGTGCTATTGCTGGGTCATAGGGGAGTTCTACTGTTAATTTTCTGAGGAATCTCCACACTGTTTTCCAGAAGGGCTGCCCCGTTTCTCCACATCCTCACCAGCATCTATAGTCTCCTGATTTGTTCATTTTAGCCACTCTGACTAGCATGAGGTGGTATCTCAGTGTGGTTTTGATTTATATTTTCCTAATGTAGAGGGATGCTGAGCATCGTTTCATGTGTCTGTTGGCCATCTGGATGTCCTCTTTGGAGAAGTGACTGTTCCTATCTTCTGCCCATTTCTTCACTGAATTATTTGTTTTTCAGGTGTGGAGTTTGGTGAGTTCCTTATAGATTTTGGATACTAGCGCTTTATCTGATATGTCATTTGCAACTATCTTTTCCCATAGCTGAGCTTTTTAAAACAGGCAGTTAATGTTGCTGGATTCAACATTCAAACTCCATCTTTCTAGTGTGAGCAGCAGCTGAAGTCTCTATTCAGCTCTTTAGCCTTGCTAGGCTACTGTCATCTGCTCCACATGTGTGTAGTTCAAGGCGCTCTAGATATTCAACAGAGTGTATGTGCAGAATTTTGGCTTTCCCTCTGCATCTGTCTCTTTTCTGGGATTTCCCACCTCATTTTCAAGCTGTCGTGGCCACTCCAAATTCTGTGCTCATCCAGCAGGGTGCTGATAGGGCCTGTCCTCAGGCAAAAAGCCATTTAAAAAATGAGAAACTCACTTAGTGCCAGTCCTTTCTTCCAAATGCTCATGTGTTGGGGCGCCTGGGTGGCTTAGTCGGTTAAGCGTCTGACTTTCACTTAGGTCATGATCTCGCGGTTCGTGGGTTCGAGCCCTGCGTTGGGCTCTGTGCTGACTGCCAGCTCAGAGCCTGAAGCCTGTTTCCGTCTGTGACTCCCTCTCTCTCTGACCCTCCCCTGCTCACGCTGTCTCTCTCTCTCCTAGAAATAAATAAAACATTAAAAAAAAAAAATGCCCATGTGTCTTCAGTTTTTGTCCGCTTCTGGTTGCTCTGTAGTGCCTTCAGGTGGTTGTAATTTCTAGTCAGTTCAGCCTTCATAGTTGTTACCTGCAGGAAAGTTGGCCCAGTGGGAACTAGTGAGCCATTACCAGAAGCTGCAAACCTTCCATGTCATGACTCATGAGATTTTTTTTAGTTTTCTTACTAGATTTACTATCATTATGTAAGTACTAGAGGAATTTTGGTTGTTAGGCATTTAAAATTCTCATAAAGGAAAATTGAATATATAAAATTAATAATTACAATTTACAAATTAAAAATTTTTATTTTTTATTTTTTTTAACGTTTATTCATTTTTGAGAGACAGAGAGTGAGCTATGGAGGGGCAGAGAGAGAGAGGGAGTCACAGAATCTGAAGCAGGCTCCAGGCTCTGAGCTGTCAGCACAGAGCCTGACGCGGGGCTTGAACCCACGAACCATGAGATCCTGATGAGCCAAAGTCAGATGCTTAACTGACTAAGTCACCCAGCCACCCCCAAATTAATAATTGCATTTTAAATTAGTTTAAGGGAATCAACTAAGTTGTAAATGACACTAAGGGATTTTAAAATCTTTTCAAAATTTAATTCAGTAAATGATCAGAAGCCCCTTTTCAATCAGTTGTTTCCTTTTGCTAGACTTATAAATGGAAAATGTTTATAAATTGAACTTAAAAACTTAATGAAAAACCAAGTTTTTAGGATTATTTCTTTAATAAGCTATGGTTGTGAGGTTTTTTTTTAACTATTAGTTTAACAATGGTAATCATAAATAGTCTTTTTCTTCACAAAAACATCCTCAGGGCAGCACAAAATTCCAGTGACAATAAGGTGCTTGGGCTTTAACAGGTAGTAAGGGGAGTGGAGACATCAAATTAAACCTGTAACCACAGAGCATTGAGAGCAGTGCTGTGGGGGAGGTGAGCACAGGGCCATGGGAGCACAAAGGAGGGAGCACCCTCAGGTTGGGTGAGGAGACAGGGGGTGTTTTTGCAGGAGATGACACCTGGTGGAGAGAGAGGGGGAGGACACTCCTGGCTGGGGCTAGGGTGGGGTGGAGAATAGCACTTGTGAGGACATGGAGGTCTGAAAGAGCATGGTCTGCTTGGCAGACCTGTAAGATGTTTGTCTTGGCCAAGAGAGCTAAGCTCAGGAGCTTAACCTGATTCACTACCAAAACTGAAAGACAACTCACAGAACTGGAGAAAAATTTTACAAATTGTATATCTAATAAGGAACATGTATCTGGAATATACAAAGAATTCTTACAACTCAAAAAGACAACCCAATTAAAAACTGGAAAAAGAATCTGAATAGACATTTCTCCAAACGAGATATACATGTGGCCAAATAAGGACATGAAAAGGTCCTTAACATCATTAGACATCAGGGAAATGCAAATCAAAATCATACCCACTGGGATGGAAAAGTTGGAACCTTTACATACTATTGGTATGAATATAAAATGGTACAGTCACTTTGAAAATCCTGGTAATTCCTCAGAAGGTTAAACATAAAGTTACCAGCTGATCCAGCAATTCCACTCCTGGGTATATATATCCAAAAGAGATGAAAACATGTCTACATAGAAACTTGTACACAAATGTCCATAGCACCATTATTGATAATAGTCAAAAAGTACACATGGTCATCAACTGATGAATGGATCCGTGTAGTGGAATATTATTCAGCAGTGGACAAGAATGAAGTGCTGATACATGCTACAATATGGATGAATTTGTTATAAAAGGCCACAAATTGTGTGATCCCATTCATGTGAAATCTCCGAAGTAAGCAAATCTATAGACCAAGAAGGTAGGTTAGTGGTTGACAGGGAAGGGAAAGAAAGGACAGTTGAGATTGACAGCTACCAGGGATGTTTCTTTTTGGGGCGATAGAAATCTTCCGAATTAGTGACGATGTTTGCACAATTAATTGCACACTTTTTAAAATGTTTATTTACTTTGAGAGAAGGCACGCATGTGTGCGCGGCATACGTGTGCATGCACGTGCACGCGCACACACACACACACACACGCACGCACAGTGAATAAGCAGAGGAGGGGCAGAGAGAGGGAGAGAGAGAATCCCAAGCCAGCTTTGCGCTGACACAGGGAGCCTGAGCCAAAATCAAGAGTCAAATGCTCAACCGACTGAGCCACCTAGACGTTCCAATTATACACTTTAAATGGGTGAATTGTATGGTATATGAATTATACCACAGTAAGATTATTATAAAGAGAAGTATGATGGGTGTGGTTTCAGAATAGAGGATAGTTTTTTAAACCAGGTGAATTTAGCTTTGTGAAATACTTTTTAAAAAATTAAAAAAGAAGAAAGAACCTGAGGGGGACCATTGAAACCCTTGTAAAGGCTGTGTGCTGAGGAGGGCCTGTTGGAGAAAGACCAATGCCTGGGTCCAGATTGGCTAAGGAGCTAAGCCACACGCCTGGAGCAGCTAGTGGGCCTGGGCGAGGTACTGCCAAGCCAAGCAGTGGGGGATTCAGCTGTGTGGAGGGGAGGAGTAGGGTGTTCCAGGGGGGGCTGGACTGGGTTCCTGATGGAATCACACAGGAGTTAACGCTGGCCAGCTTGCCCTTGTCTTCTTGACTCCCCCCATTAAAATCATTAGGAAAAGCCCTTAATTGTTTTGTGAATAGTATGGATCCAGGAGTGGTTTTTCCCTTGGTGTGTGTTCTCTTTCCTCAGATTGGGAAGGATCGGTCACTGAACTTTGACCCCTGCTGCCTCAGCTACTTTACTAAAGGGGAGTACATTTTGCTGGGAGGGTCAGACAAGCAAGTATCCCTTTTCACCAAGGACGGAGTACGGCTTGGGACTGTGGGGGAGCAGAACTCCTGGGTGTGGACGTGTAAAGTGAAACCAGACTCCAACTACGTGGTAAGAAGAAGTCCATTCAGTTGGGCTGTTGCCTGAGTAGGCACAACATCAGCCATGGTTAGCCAGTCAGGTCCTTGACATTTGTTCCTGACAAATGGGAGGGCAGACTCTTTGTCCGGAGAGAGCTGGAATGGACAACTCTCTTTCCCCCCAGGTGGTAGGCTGCCAAGATGGCACCATTTCCTTCTACCAGCTTATTTTCAGTACTGTCCACGGGCTCTACAAGGACCGGTATGCCTACAGGGATAGCATGACTGATGTCATCGTGCAGCACCTGATCACCGAACAGAAAGGTAAAAGGCAGACTTCGGGAAGAGGTTGAGAGGACTGCTGAGAGGGCGAGTGAAGGGATAGGAAATGTCCCTCCTCGGTCCTTTGGAAACACATTGGATCCCTGGTTCTCGTTCTGCTTTTTTCCTGAGGATACGGGGAGGAGGTAGATGTCTTTGAGAATCTAAAGAAAGCAATAAACACTCTGTCTCAAAAAAAAACAAAACAACAAAGGCACAGACTCACACAGTTTTGCTGCTGCTAAATCCACGGGGGACACGGACTCCTTGACTAAGGGAGGGTAACGAATGGCACATCAGAGCCAGGGTGGCTGGGCTGCATCAGTCTTTGTGGGCCTGTGTCCTCGCTGGTGTGGATATACTGGAGTGCTTCTCTCTCTGCTTCATCTCCACTTGCCTCCTGGTAGGTCTTCACCCCAGAGGTAAGCAGGGATAGTGGGTCCCCACAGGCTTAGAAGATCTGGGTTCCAGGCCTAGCCCAGTCAGTCTGAACCTCAGCCTCCTCCACTGTCCACCCAGCAGTCATGCTGTTTAAATGGGCTAAGGATCCACTTATTTCAGGTGTATTCATATGCGGACGGGCTGGCCACAGCACACTGCCTGGTGCCTGTGTGTGTGGATGCACACTGAGGGTTGTCTTATGGATCAGCGAGCATCCTTTCGTTCCCATCTGGGAGCACCTCTGTTTGAAGATTCCAGTTGTGCTGGCGAGAGTATAGCTACTTGGGCAGTTCCCCAGCTTCCCTTACTGGGGACATTTTCTCCACCCAGTCTACAGTTAGAGTGTGAGAGCCTAGTGTGTACCAGAAACTACATGCAGTTCCCTGTTATTGAGGGTGGTGGGCAGGGAGTGGCCAGAGATGTGGGCATTCATTCAGATGGACTGCTTCTCATCAGGGGCTGTTAATGCTGTGCGGAGGAGTTTAAACTTATATTTGGTAAGTGATGGTAGTGCTAAGGATTTTACTTTCCATACTCAGGTGTGAGCTTTGGACCACAAAATATACGATTTTAGATCCTGGTGTTTAGTAGAGCTGATTGTATATATTAGACACTCAAAAAAGATTTTCTGATGAGAGTGTCTCCTTTAATTGCCAGTAACATTAAATGATAGCTTTTAATTTTTCTGCCTTCTACTTTACTTAAACTCATGCTGGAGCTGGATTTTTTTTTTCTTTGACAGTTCGGATTAAATGCAAAGAGCTTGTCAAGAAAATTGCCATCTACAAAAATCGATTAGCTATCCAACTGCCAGAGAAAATCCTCATCTATGAGTTATATTCAGATGACTCGTCAGACATGCATTACCGGGTGAAGGAGAAGATTGTCAAGAAGTTTGAATGCAACCTGCTGGTGGTTTGTGCTGACCACATCATCCTCTGCCAGGTGGGCACTGGGTTGGAAGAATTGGGCTGAACCTTCTTCATGCTTCCTCTAAGGATAGGGTACCCAACTCCTTGTTTTAAAGTTAGACAGTAGGAAACAAGTCCCTTTCCCTCAAACTCAGTAGCTGTTCATTGCTTTCATTTTAATGACATCTAGAGGAGTGGTCATGGGCCACAACTAGGAAAATACCTTTTTTATTGCAAAGCACTTTGTTATACTAGGATCATATATATTTTAATGACTTCAATCATATTACTTATAGAAATGATCAATTTTTTTGGTAAATACATATATATATTTCTTTGATATCTGTTAAACAACAAAAATATTTATGATATCAACTCAAAAATAGTAAAGGAAGTTTTACTTTTTGAGAGATTTTTTTTTCACAGAAAAAAAAATTTAGAGCTTCCTAGAAAATCTCTAAGTCAATGCCAAGAGAAGTTTGGAAAGACTTTGAGAAAAGGCCAGACCGGCATCTTTCTTAGAAGTAGAAGTAGATTTGGTTTCATAAAAGTAGGCCTGTTGGAAGTGATAAAGTTTAAGTTTAGCAATCACTGTATGTACAGGTACCTGGGTTGCTCTGTCAGTTAAGTGTCGGACTCTTGGTTTTGGCTCAGGTCATGATCTCACAACTTCATGGGTTCGAGCCCCGCATCGGGCTCTGTGCTGACAGTGTGGAGCCTGCTTGGGATTCTCTCTCTCTCTGCCTCCCTCTCTCCCTCTCTCTGTCTCTGTCTCTGTCTGTCTCTCTCTGCCCTTTCTCAACTCATGCTGTCTGTGTCTCTCTCAAAATAAATAAACTTAAAAAAACCACTATATACAATACAGTTGAAATTCCTCTTATGTCTAGAACTAAAAGAAGTTTAGAGGTGCAACAAGTTATAGGATAGATGTGGCAAAAAGCTGTGGTTTTGGATGCTGCCTTTGACTGTGGCTGCCTAGAGGTCTGCACAGAAGATGTGAGGCTGAGCTGGGCTCTGTGGTGAAGGCTTGTATGAAGGATTAATGAACAATGCCAGTCATGGCAACTAGATCCAACAGACACTGACTGTGTAGGTATTTTCATCCCTCACATGCAGGCCTCCTTGGGAGGGCTGGGAACACTTACTGTGTCGAGTATCCATGCAGAGCTGGTTTGCTTTCTAGGAGAAACGGCTGCAGTGCCTGTCCTTCAGTGGAGTGAAGGAACGAGAGTGGCAGATGGAGTCTCTCATTCGCTACATCAAGGTGATTGGTGGCCCTCCAGGAAGGGAAGGTCTGTTAGTAGGCCTGAAGAATGGACAGGTGAGTGTTCTCATGTGTCTCCCATCAGGCTGATTATCTGTATGCAGACACAGGGACCGGACTCATTATGACCCTGAGTTGGTTTCCTGGGGCAGGAAAAAGGGCGTCCCCCACCCCACATTTGCCATAGGCACATTGGAGGGCAACCCAGCTTTTCGTTTTTTGAGGACAGCTTCAGGCCAAAGACTTGTAGCATGCCACATTCTGGCAGCGTTGGCACTGCGGCCTCTGGGCTGCCTGTAGAGTGGATTAGTGGGTTTAAGGGCATCCAGAAGGTGGGAGATTTGTTAGAGGTGCAGTTTTCAGTGGCTTGGTAAGGAGGGAGGCAGAGCTCATTCTTAGGTCAGATCCCTATTAGGGCAATGGATGGATTAAGGCAGTGAGTTCTGCTTGTGTCTTAGAGAGTACTGGTCCTTAGGCTATTTATTATTACTAGAGGGTATAAGAAAAATGGGCCCTTTGCTTATATAGATGTGGAAAATCTAGGTTATACAAAGTTAAACAGATTTGTGTGTGTGTTCTTTGCTCAAAATAAGAAAAGTTCTAAGTGGGCTACATGGAAATTTGAAAGTGAAAATATAACTGCATTAGCCTGAGAGCCAAGCTGTCTGGCAGATGGCTTGTGGCTAAGGCTTATCAGGCCTTTCCTGGGGACAGAAGTCATGAAGTATGAATTAGTGGGGACTGCAGGGTAGCAATACCAAAGGGATGGAAAGTCTGCTTTCTCACAGTCAGCTGTCACTTCCATTGTGAGACCTGAGAACATGGATTTTGGGGGCAGGTCGACCTGGGGTCATGTTTGTGCTTAGCTGCTCACTAGCTGTGTGATCCTAGGCAGGTCACATTGCCTCTCTGAGGCTGAAGTTTTACAAATGAGGATAATGTTTCATGTTGCATAAGACTGTCAAAAATAGTCAGTAACTGGGGCGCCTGGGTGGCTCAGTCAGTTAAGCGTCCGACTTCGGCTCAGGTCATGATCTCGCAGTTCGTGGGTTCGAGTCCCACATCAGGCTCTGTGCTGACAGCTAGCTCAGAGCCTGGAGCCTGTTTCAGATTCTGTATCTCCTTTTCTCTCTGAACCTCCCTGCTCACGTCTCTCTCTCTGTCTCAGAAATAAATAAAACATTAAAAAAAATTTATTTTAAATAGTCAATAACTGATAGCTGTCTCATCCTTATAGTCATCATCATTATTTTGCTGTGGTTACACCAGATGTCTGGTCAGCGTTTAAAGTAGCTTCTTCCTGTGTTCGTTTGTGACTCAGATCTCCCAACTCTGCAGTTTGGGTAATGTTGTTAACAAATCCCCAGTTAAGCAGACATTCAAAAGGGTTTCTTGCATCTTGGGGCTTGTCATTACTTTGGCAACCTCTGATGAGCTGCACTTCTGGGCTCCTAAGGATAAGTCCCTGCCCCCTTCTTTTGATGAGTCCTTTTCTCTGCACAGGGCCTCTGTTGATGTTAGTGGGAGTTGTTCTTGTAGAACACATGGGATTCCAGTACCTGGCAGAGGCCCAGGGTCTTGTTGGCATGGTGACTCACACTTTTTTTTTTCTCTGATATTTTGCCAGATCCTAAAGATCTTTGTGGACAATCCCTTTGCCATCGTCCTGCTAAAGCAGGCCACAGCTGTGCGCTGCCTGGACATGAGTGCCTCCCGGAAGAAGCTGGCCGTGGTGGATGAAAATGACATGTGCCTGGTGTATGACATCCACACCAAGGAGTTGCTTTTTCAGGTGAAATCCCAGAGACTTTCCATGACTCGGTCCTTTGACTCCTCTTCTGGCTTCCCAGTTCCTGCAGGAGGTGCCCACGCTCCGGCTCCCTGGCAGGTCTCTGGGGGGAGTAGTGACATGTAGGGGTGTAGGCTTTGAGCAGGGGTGCAGAGCCCAAGAGGCCCCAAGGCACAGCCTGCCTCTCCCACACATGAGCTGTAGGGGCTTGGAAAGTCTCTTTGAGCTTTGTTTTCCTCACAGGTAAGATGAGCAAGTAACACTTTTCTTTCTGTGAACAGTAAAGGAGTAATAATAAATCTAAGTGGGGCATGTGATAGCGTCCCGGTGTGTTGTTTAATGAGATGATGATTCTTTTGCAAAAGGGCTTCTCACCTACTGGAGATCTGCTGGTGTCTCTGAGTGACCTAAGACATAGTAAAGAAATAGGACTAGTTTTGTCATCTGAAAGAAGGGAAGGGATGGGGGAAGCCCTCTCTTCTACTTATTTCACAAGGATGCTATAAGAGCCAGCAAAATGTGGACTGTTCCGGGGCGTCGGCATTGTTTACACACCATCTGATCCTGTGGCCGGTGGAAGTGTGTCACTGGAGAAGAGAGCCCAAAGGCTTCATGCCCCCACCTGGCTGGCTTTCTGCCAAACTCAGTGCCACTCTTTGCCTCTTTAGGGCTTTGTGAGAGGTCAGGGCCCGTTTGCCTGAAGCAAGCTCCTCCCAAAGTTGACTGGCTTCCTCAGCCACAACAAGTCTACCAGTGTTAATGGGCACATTGAGGTCCCCTTCTCAGGGATCTTTGTCCCTGGGAGCAGAATCAGCAGGGCAGAGGGGTATTGAAGTGTAGGGAGCTGCCTCAGTCAGTTAGAAGGGGCCACCTGGCTACTGCTAGCCCAGCGGCTCCAGTAGGTAACAACTCCCTTATATCACTGTGGAGGCAGAGTGGTTACGGGGAAAGGAGCATAGGCTTCGTCTTCAGACAGACCTGGGCTCCAGTCCTGCCCTCACCACTTACAATGTGATCCCAAGCAAGTTAGTGCAGTTCACTGAGCCTAAATTTCTCCTTTTCTCTAAATTAAACTTGTAATTGCCCCCTCACAGAATTGCTATAGTACTAAACAGACACCACAGTCTGTAGTTCAGTGCCTTACAAAACATGGCCCTAAATGTTACCTTTCCTCTTCCCAGCCTCACCACTACCTCCTGTAGGTAGGTTAGCAGGCCCCCAGTTGTGAATCTGTGCCTGAGCCTAGAGCCATACAGGAGTGGAAGGGCGTGTGTCCTTCCCCATCTCCACAGAAGTTTCTGTAGTAGCTAGGGAAGGTAATTCTCAGGCCTTGTCAGGAGACATAAGCATTCCCAGCTTTCTTTTTCTTCTCTCCACTACTCCTGCCTCCTGCAAATTAAAACAGCTATATTGTTTTTGCTCATTATAGAAGGAACCCATGCTCATTTAAAAGTTTCAGACATTGTAAAAGATTCTATGCAGAAAGGTCTGAACATCTGCTCCCTGGGGCTCCAGAGCTAAGTGGAAAACCCATAGGAGAGGGAGTACCTCCCAGGGCAACTCTGTTTCTACAGCATGAGAATTATAAATATATTTACAGAGACAATATATTATTTTCAAATGTAAAAATAACAGTTTTTTTCCTTATTATAAAAAACAATAGGTTTAACAATGGGTTAAAAGAGAATTTCAGGCAAACAACATAAAAAATTAAAAGCACCCATCCACCCACCCCAAAACAATCACTGTTAATACTTTGAAACATATCCTTTTATGTGTTTTTTTGTTTGTTTGTTTTATTTTTGTTTTTATTTAGTGAGTGAGGGAGCACACGCACACTGGGGAGGGGAAGAGGGAGAGGGAGATAGAGGATCTTAAGTAGGTGCCTCACTCAGTGTGGAGCCCAATGCAGGGCTCTATCTCATGACCACAAGATCATGAGCTTGAGGGTATGACCTGAGCTGAAGTCCAGAGTCAGGTGCTCAACCAGCTGAGCCACCCAGGCACCCTTGCTTGTTTGTTTTATTTTAGAGAGAGAGAGTGGATGCACATATGGGGGGAGAGGGAGAAAGAGGAGAGAGAACGAGAGCCCCAAGCAGGCTTCATGCTCAGCACAGAGCCTGACACAGGGCTCATTCCCATGACCCTGGGATCATGACATGAACTGAAATCAGGGGTCCGACGCTCAACTGACTGAGCCACCCAGGAGCCCTGGAACATATCCCTCTAAACCTTGTAGGTATAGCTGTGTATACTCATTCTCTAATAGAAATAAAGTCACTTTGCTCATTTTCTCACTATGTAATGATTAATATTTGGGATAATAATACTTTTTTTTAAAGTAATGCTGGTTTATTAAAAAAATTCCAACATAAACAAGTGCATAGAGGCCTAGAGGATTTTGCCTCTGTGCTTCTATGCTATTCTTTTGCTTCCCTTTTTCTCCCTTTCCCCCATCCCACTCTTAGCAATTTAGTGTGATTCAGGCTTTAAAAAGTGCCTAGCTGAATGCAGGAATGGTGGCAAAGGCCAGGGTGGTCGTCAAAGGATCCTTACTATTCCTGTCCCTCAGGAGCCAAATGCCAACAGCGTGGCCTGGAACACCCAGTGTGAGGACATGCTCTGCTTCTCGGGAGGAGGCTACCTCAACATCAAAGCCAGCAACTTCCCTGTGCACCAGCAGAAGCTACAGGGCTTTGTGGTTGGCTACCATGGCTCCAAGATCTTCTGCCTCCATGTCTTCTCCATGTCAGCCGTGGAGGTGCCACAGGTAACCGGGGTACTCGTCAGCTGTCGGCAGTGGCAGGGCACACAATCCACGGAGAGCCAGGCTACGCATTGGTGTGTCGGGTGGGGGGATGGGTGGTGAGGAGAGAGGGAAGAGAGAGGAGTTGCAGTTATGATGTCATGGAAGGTACTCTGGACTAGAACCTGAAACCCTGTCTCTGCCTTGTACAGCCTGTGTCTTTGGACAAACAGCTCCACCTCACTGAGCCTCCAGTCTTTCCTGTGTCCCCTTCTTGGTTGGGACAGGGAGGGGCATTCAGGGTCGTCTGTCTGCAGACAGAGGGTATTTCACTGAGGGCCGTGCATGGGGCAGAGGGATGCGAGCCAGCAAAGCTGGGAGTCCGCACAGATGCGTGAGCACAGTGGTGTGCGTGAGGGAGAAAGAATAGGGTCGGGTGCAGGGGTGGGACGCTGAGGTCTGTGAGCCAAAAAGGGACCAGGGGACTGTGCACGAGTCTCTCAAACTAGGGGGAGGGCACAACAGAAATGGGGACCTGGAGCCCCAAACAGAGGGGCAGGGATTGACAGCCCAAGTCTGGTCTGGCCTAATCCCAGCCGTCCAGGCTGTCTTGTCTGCTCTGCGAGGAAATCACCCATTGAAGAAATGCCATAAAATAGAGGCTTAGCTCTCAGAATCCCATCCTCAGGAGGGAATCACTCCTAAACATTTCAGAACATATCCACGCAGGCCTTTTCCATATGTATATGTAAATATGCAGAATATACAATTATAAGTATATAATTGTATATGGATGTTGTAAACAAAAGTTGAATCGACTGTAAATATTGTAAATCTGCTGTAAATATTGATGAAACCTCAGATTTACTATTCTTCCTTTACTGAATGTGGACCATAAAGGAGAGAGAGAGAGATTGTTAGTCATCTTCCTTTATCACTATCTTCCAATTTAACCTAACATTTACATATTGCCGACCCATCACTGGATGAATTATTGCCTGTCAACTAGCCACGTGGCTTTTTGTCTCAGCAGTCTACTGGAAACATGGCTCCACATCAATAAATGTACTTTTCTAGCATTTTAAAACTATTAAGGTGACTGTAGATCTTCTTATGGTTGTAAGAAATCGTACCGAGATCCCTTGTACACCTTGCCCGGTTTCCCCACTGGTAGCAGTCTGCAAAACCATAGTACACATGCATCTCCCACCACCAACCCATGAGATCTCTAATGTTGGGCTGCCCTTTTTTAATGTTTATTAATTTTGAAGAGGAGAGAGGGGGAGGGGCAGAGAGAGAGGGAGACCCAGACTCTGAAGCAGGCTCTAGGCTCCAGGCTGTCAGCACAGAGTCTGATACAAGGCTCCAGCTCACAAACTGTGAGATCATGACTGGAGCTGAAGTCGGATGCTCATGACTGAGGCACCCAGGCACCCCATGGGCTGCCCTTTTATTGTAATCCTTCCTGCCTCCCTGCTGTCCCCACCCCCACGTTGTTTTTAATGACTGCCTTTTGTCCTATCACATGGATGTTCCTTCCACAGCTTACTCAACCACTACCAACTGTTGGACATTTACACTGCTTACGGCTTTTTTGCTACTGTTGATAGCATCTTTCTTGCTAAGTCTTTGTGTCTATCCCAACTTAGCTCCTTAGTATGGATCCCTTGAAGTGAAACTGCTAGGTAAAAGGCCACATACATTTGAAGGATTTTTAGACACATTTCTGGATTGCCCTTCACAGAGACTGCATCACTCTGTGTTCCCTCCACACACACGTGCCCTACTCACTGTCCCCGGCTCAACTTCTGTTTTTGGGTGTGGGTGGAGAGCATCATAGCATTTTATTGAGGTGCTTCAGAAGATGGTCAAAGGGCTGGCAGGACAGTGAGATCCTATGTCCTCAGCCTGGCCAAGATCTCCCCACCTTTGTAGTCACCAAAAGCCTGGCTTGTCTTCTTATAAAGGGTGGGGCTGGAGTCCACTTCTTCCTCTAAGTTGAGGATACCCTTGCTACTCATTTTGCATAAATTATTAGGGTCTGACACAGAGCAGTTATTCAGTAAACATTAGTGGAATTCAGATCTGAGGAAAAGGAAAGAGAAAGAAAGGAAGGAGAGAGGTGGGTGGGAGTGGCAGCAGAGGAGGGGCAAGAACAGCCCTTACTGAACTGTTTCCTTATAGTCCTCATCTGCCCCCATCCCAGACCCATGCACCGCATCCACCAGAAACCCAGTCTTCCTTAATCATGCCAAACACATTATGTTGACTGAAAGTTTTTCTCCTAAGACTGCCATCCTGACCTCAAAGATAAATGCAGTTTGCTGCTCCCTGACTTTGGCTGCCAAAGAGGAGCCGAAGGGGCGGCCTGGGGCTTCCTCTGCCAAGCCCTTCAGATTCAGAAGTCAGTCTCCTCCCACCCCCACCCCCCACCCCCCACGGCTTCACCAAGGCCATCCTGCTGATGCAGCAGGTCAAAACTGCCAAGAGTTAGGAAAGGCAGCCTCAAGACAAAGGCTATTTATCTGTTGCTTCTGCCTTCAGCCATCCTGTGGTTTTGGCTTAGAAAGGAGGGAGAAAGCATCAGACCACTCTGGGGATTTCTGGTTTCCTTTCGAAATTTACATCATCTTGTGCAAGAACTGGTTTGGCAGGGCTGCCAAGTAGGGCGGCAAGCCCTTGTGAGGCTTCTTGGGGTGGGTGGTGACTTCATGCTTGGAATGCAACAGTGAGATAAAGTAGAACTCAGAGGGCATTTGTTTAGTTAGGATATTTTTAAAATTCCCACTCTCAGATTGTACCTCCCAAGCAAGCCCGAATGTTAATCATTTGTCGTCTCCTCGATCCTGATGTACCTGTTCTGTCCTCACAGGGTGTTCAACATGGTGAGAAGTTGTGCAGTTTAGGGGAGAGATCGCTGGCTTTGAGTTCTGACTTTGCTGCCTGAACCAGCCATAATCTTGAGCAACTCCTTTCACTCTTTGGGGCCTCACTTTCTATGCAGTGGGGTTAAAATACCAGTTTTATGGGTTTTGTCTGGCCCTATTGTTACTGTTATTAGCAATCTTAAAGTACAAAGGCTACAAAACAGAAGTAAATTGGAACAGAGGGTGCTCACTAAGGAGTTTAGAAGGAAAGCTCATTTTGCACAGGGAGTGTGAGAAAGCTTCCAGGAGGTAGTGACACTTGATCTGAGCCCTGAAAGGTCTGGGAACAGAGAGGAGCAGGGAGCGTGTTTCAAACAGAAAGGTAGAGGTGGGAACACGCCTGGAGAGTTGGGGAGACGGTGAGGAGCTGGTGCTGAGAAAATACAGCGGACGTACTGAGTGTGTCTCGTTTGCCCGTAGTAGTCTGTGAGCTGGGCGGGGCATCTAAACAGAAGTTAATTAGTTTACCCAAAAAGCACCTAGCTAGGATGTGACTGAGCCAGGCCTGGCTTCTGGCTCGGCTACTCCCCTGTCCATACCCCATTACTCCTCTAAAGAAGGGAAAGGTAGCTGGATGGTATGGTAGAAAAGGTGAGCACTCCTAAACGGCCACATCTTGCTGTCAGAGGGCAGAATGGCTTAAAAAGAAAAAAAAAAAAAAACAAAACAAAAACCCCACCAACTTTCAACTCTAAAGCTAAAAAAATGAGGCAGGGAAGTTCAAAGATAAAGGCCCCAAATGGAGAAAACAGCTCTTCCAGCTCCACATTTGAGAACCATTAGCATGAGGTACCAGCTGATTGATGTCTACTGCCCCAGAGAGATTCAGTTCCCTTCAGCATACTGGCTTAAAACAAGGGCAGGGCCTTCATTACTTAGGACGCCAGACTCAGCTCAGACCTGTTCTCGTGTGCACTCAGACCTGTTCTCGTGTGCACACACATTCATGTACCCCACATCCAAGAGCCGGGCACGTGTCTTCCTTGTGCCACGTGTGTGTCCTGACTATAGTCAGAGCATGATAATAACCTGCAACATAGACCTGTTGGGACAGATCCAAAAGCGCTGTGTAAACCTAGAAAGAGAAATTATTAGGAACTATTCACCGGTATCACAGTGAGGCAGCCCTGTCTGGGAGGAGGGATGGCAGGAAGGTTCCCAGCCTTCCTGGGCAACATGGAGCGAATCACTTACCTTTCTCGGGTAAGCTGGTTTCTTGTAAGAGACCATTTCAGACCCCTTCCTCACAGTAACATTGTACCTTCCTCCAGCAAGCATAGACCAAAGACCTGCTGAGGGAGGTAAGTACAGCCCTAACAGTGCCCTCAGGTTGTGCCCAGACCTGTGGAGGAGAGGGGCTTGTCATTACAACACAACTGAGATCTGGATAAAGGGCAAGAAAGCTCAGACTCCTTTCCTTGAGGAGGTCATTTTAACAGGGCCCTCAAAGCCAAACAGGCACTTTGCCCATGGGTGAGAAGGAACAAGGGCATTCTAGGTGAGGGTGATACCTTGTGGTAAAACAGACCTGGACCTTGGGGAAAGCTAGTGGTGGAGGGAAGGACAAACAAGAAGTTTGTGCTGCTGAACGCAATGGTTTGGCTATGAAAGGGAGTGACAAATGGAAGGCACATGGGTGGCATGGGGTGAGAAGGGTACTGATTAATCTTTATAGTATTGCTCTATAGGCATTTGTAATTAAGTCAGTGCACACATCTGGAGTCAGGCTTTGTATGGATCTGATTCTTTCCATTGCTCTCAAAATAGCCTTCTTTCCTTTTGATGAAATCTTGCAGTCTGCTCCAATGTACCAGTACCTGGATAGGAAAATGTTCAAAGAAGCCTACCAGATTGCTTGCTTGGGTGTGACGGACACTGACTGGCGTGAGCTGGCCATGGAAGCTTTAGAAGGATTAGAGTTTGAAACAGCAAAGAAGGTAAGCATCTAGTCAGCATGAGCTGGAATCTGGCCCTTGGAGCGTCCCTTGAGGAGACAGAAGTGAGTCCAGGTAATATACAGAGAGGCAGCTGCGTACAGTAGTGAGCTCTGGAGATAGGCTGACCTGTGTGCAGATCTCAGCTCAGCTATCTCCTGACTGAGTCTGGGCAGGTAACTCATTTCGAGGGTTGCTTACTTATAAAATTAGAGTGGTGACTGGCCTCATCCTCACAAAGTTCTAAGGGTCTAATGTGACAATGTCTGTAAGGCCTGATACAGGAGAAACATCTGATAGAGTCTAGCTGTCACTTTTATTAGCTATCTTTTATGTAAAGCCCCTAGCTGAAAGTTGGGAACAAAAATAGGGACATACTAAATTTTTTTTTTTTTAATTTTGGAGAGAGTACACATTATTGGGGGAGGGACAGAGAGAGAGAGAGAAAGAGAGAGAGAGAATCTTAAGCAGACTTCACAGTCAGCGTGGAGCCCAGTGCAGGGCTTGATCCCATGACCCTGGGATGACGACCTGGGTCTGAAATCAAGCTGAAATCAAGAGTTGGATGCTCAACCAGCTGAGCCCCCCAGGCCTCCCAAGGGTAATTTTTATTATTGGTGTAAGCACTTATTGGTATTAGCCATTTATCACACAGTGCTATTTTTCTTGGTATTCTGCTAAGTATGGTTGAAACTCTCTGGTTCTGACAGCAGTGTCACTCCCTACATACCTTCATGGCCTTGATTCATGGTGCCATTTACTGGCTAGTATATTAAAACTACAGAAACTGGCTGACAACATCTGACCCCTTTGTACACATCAGAAAAAGCCCAGCTCTGTCTGAATTGGGTTTTCATCTGGAACCTGATGTAGAGGGAAGGAATGGCCTTCAATTCCCTTTCCCCTACTCCTCCCTTCCCTCTTTATCTTCCCATAGCCAATTAATCAAATACTAATTTGTCCATATTACTGAGCATGCGGGGAAGGAATTACAGGAATATGTGATGCCCGCCCTGCACTGGGCCCAGACTCTAGGCATGAAAGGAGAGAGGATCTGAGGCCAAATACCAGCTCTGCTCTATGTAGACTAGACCCTGTGCTGGCCGCTTCTCTCAGAGGCTCCATCCTCCCATGTGTGTGGTGGGCATGGCGAATACACTAACTGCCCTGCCCTCCTGACACGGGGTCAGTAGGCTTGACCACCACATTGTAAAAGGGCTTCTAGAACTAGCAGTGGTTGTACAAATACTAGCTATTATAAAAACAAGTAAAATTGCTGTTATTTAATTATATTATGTTTTTAGATCTACTGAGTGTCAGAAAACTTGTAATAGAGGAGGGCTTTAAGAATTCAAAGGCAGGAGGAAACATTCTCATGGAGGGAGCTTCCTTCTCCTGTCCCCCATCCCCACCTCTCTTCCCCCCAACCCTCCTTCCAAAATGCCAAGAGGGATGAAGAATAACAAAGTATTCCTAGACTATGTTTTGTTTTCAGCCTGGAATGAAACTTAATTTTTTTAAATGTTTATTTATTTTGGGGGGGAAAGCAAGCACGTGCATGCATGTAAGTGGGGGAGGGGCAGAGAGAAAGGGAGATGTGGAATCCAAAGCAGGCTCCAGGCTCTGAGCTGTCAGCACAGAGCCTGACGTTGGGCTTGAACTCATGAACCACGAGATCATGACCTTAATTATGGCAAAGTGGGACTCCTAACTGACTGAGCCACCCAGGCCCCCCTAGCCTGGAATGAAATTTAAAGCTTCCTTATAGATTGTCATCTCCTCACACCCAAGAAATAAACACCTACCTCATTTTAGTTCAGCCAGCACTGCCTAGCATGGGGTTAGGTGCTCAGCAAATGTTTAAATGGATCAAAACAAAACTGGAATGACCCTTCATTTGTTTAACAGTAACCCCAAGCTTGTATTCCCCAAACACTCCCTAGAAATGGAAATTATTAAAGCCACAAGATTTTGACCATAGACTCGAGCTTGATCTTTTTATACAAATCCCAAATCCCCAGCCTTTCTTTTTCTGCTTTGCCAAGTCACTCAGGCAAACAAGAGGTGGAGGGTGGCGCTGGAGATAAACCAGTGTCCTCACTAGATGGCAGAGGAGAGCTGCTTAGCACCCAGGACCGCGGCCTCGAGCAGAACTGCAGATGCAGTTCCCTGTTCCCATACTTCCCTCTGCTGAGGTTAGTCACGGGCCTTGTGACCCTGACCACTCAGACCAGGGCACCCCTGACGCTACAGAATGTATTAGGGTCGAAGGAACTTGGAAGCAGATTTCTCAGGGTGGTAAATCCTAGAATCCTAGCAGAGCAGAACTAGAAAGACATCGCTCATTTGCCCCTTTCCATAAGGCAGACTTGGGAGCCTAGAGGCAGGGAAGAAGTTCAGGGCCCCCCAGCCAGAAAGTCTCAGGTAGGACTGGGACCTGGAATGCTCCCTCTTTCCTCTCTGCCTCTTTGTAGACATCCTAGGTTTTCCCCTTTCCTATTGCTTCCAGGAAGCCCTGATCCGCAAGATAGCTTATAAGACCTCCAGCGAGGAACACAAGTATTCTTGGTGCTCCTTTGCACATGTGATGCCTGCTTTACCCTGTCAAAGAATTCCTCTTCAGGAATGCCCATTTGCCAGGTTCCTACTTTGTGTTACTCTTCCTAATCCTGCCTCCTGCCACTGCCCCTGCTCAGACAGTGAATCTGTTTTCTCCAGAGTATCTAGTTCATACTTGCATAGCTCCTAGCTCACAGAGATTTAATGATCTGCTTAATCTGCCTGCCTCTCCTTTCAGAGTGTGGGCCCATGAACTGGGGAGGGATAGAGGTCATATTCACCTCGGGATCCTCACTCCCTGACAGGATGTGTAGCTCTGCAGGATGAAAAGATGAAGTCACATTGTGGTCATCCGCGAGGCAGCCAAAGGCCGGATGACTTGCTCATTTCCCCAAGTCTTTTTAGGACAGAGGATGTCATGCAGCGAAATAGAGGTTGCAAGTGGTCAGGGCGGTTCTTCTGCATTTTCATATTCAAAGGACTCCTGGGCCTGCTGTCCTGTCTAGGGCTGTCTCAGCCCATTTCACATGGGACAGTGTAAAGCAGCACACCTGGGTAGAAATGTTGACAGCAAAGCCAGCTGAAGATCAACCTGACATGGTGGGTTAGGTTCCTCTCTAAACCCCTTGCAGAATCAGAAGACAGCAAAAGAAACTTACCTAACACTAATCTTCCTGAGGAAGGCTGCCTAGAAACATCTAGCAGCCTATGGGTTAAAGTCTCTGGGTTTACTGTGAATCTAAGGCAAGAGCTCCACTTTTAGGATTTACATAAGAGTTTGCCTTCCAGGGACTTGGAGTGATTTATTCCCTAACCTCCCCCTTCCTTCTAGAAACCATCTTTATTCCTTCTTAACTTTCTCCTCCTCCTCCTCCTCCTCCTCCTCCTCCTCCTCCTCCTCCACCTCCTCCTCCATGCCAGTACTGTGGGCTCTTGGTGCCCTGTGTTTATGCACTGTTGGTCAGCTTAGCTGTCTCCCACTTTCCGTCCCAGTCACCAAGACGTATAGCAGTCTCTCCTCAGTCAGTACATCTTCCCCACTCCCACTCCAGTGCCCCTGCCTCAAGAGTATCAGACCGCCCTGTTCTTCCCTTTTGCATAGAGATTCCCCCAAGCGGGCACCATCACAGACTGCAGTATCATAGTTTTGTTTTACCTAATCCCAAAGTGATTGATGCAACCGGGACTTCTTTGCTGTTCTTTGTGTGAACTAATCCCAGGGATAAAGCTGTGCCTCACTGGGTGGTATAACCCTCCTGAACACATGGCGATTAATCAATGCTTGCTTCTTTTCCCTCCTTACTGGCTCAGTTTCTAAAGCTTGACTTCCCACCCCCAGCCAATCACCCACTTTTGAAGCTCAGAAAGCAGCTGATTTCATTCTTTTATTTCTTCCCCTGTAGGCCTTCACCAGAGTACAAGACCTCCGATATTTAGAGCTCATCAACAGCATTGAGGTAAAAGACAAAATGTTCTTCCTTCTCAGGGAAGCACAGACTCTCAGTCAATGGCTTATAGGGAACTCTTCTAGCAGGCGAGAGCCTTAAGGGTACACAAACAGAGCCTACTGATGTCTGGGCATTTGGACCACAGCCTTGGTCTGGGGGGACAGAATCCCATGGGGGCAGGGAGACAGCACATAGGAGCAAGGAATGCCATCTGTCACTTGGTAGTGGGTTAAGGCAGGTGGTTCCTAATCTCTCTGAGCTTTGTCTTCTGTGAAATGGGTTAATTTCCCCGGGTTGCTAGGAGGATTAAATAGGTTCTTAGTAACTGGTTTTCATCCTTGTAGTGGTTGTTAGGTGGTTCCCATCCTGTAGGGCTCAAAAATGTGCCAGTATAGGAGGCGTTTCCCAAATGCACATGAGCTACACCCCATCCGCAGCAATGGGACCTGGGGAGGGAGCCATGTGGACTGGGGTGGGCTAAAGAGGCTTGTTCTATGGGTACCATTTGCTGGGTAACAGTAAGACAATACTCTGAATTCCTGTGACTGTCTGTAAAAAGGCATACATATTTTTCTCCTGAACAGATTTATTGTGAGGCTAGGGGAATGTGAGATACATTTGAATTCCCATATGGAAGCAGTGAGGAAATCAGCAAATGTCTTGTCCCTGCGATTCAACTCAGCATAATAAACACTTGTTGTGGGCCAAGCCTTGTGTCGAGCCCCACGGGCAGAGAGCTGAGTGGAAGAGAGGCCTGCAGGAGCTCACAGACTGCTAGGCCTAATGGTAGTTGCCACTTGTTGAAGTGGCTGCTCTGTGCCCCATGCACCATCAGTGGGTACATTACAGCCGGGCCTTGAACAACACGGGTTTGAACTGCATTGGTTCACTTACAGGTGGATTTTTTTTTTTTTCAGTACAGAAACTGTTAATGTATTTTCCTTATGATTTTCTTAATGACATTTTCTCCAGCTTACTTTACCGTAAGAAGACAGTATATGATACATGCAACCTATAAAGTATGTGTTAATCAACTATTTATGTTGTGAATAAGGCATCCAGTCAACAGGAGACTAACTACTATTAGTAGTTAAAATTTGGAGAGGCAAAAATTATACCTCAGTTTTCAACTGCGAGGGAGTCAGTGCCCCTAACACCCATGTTGCTCAAGGGTCAACTGCATTTTAAACCCTCACAATGACTTGATGAAGCAGATATTGTTCTTATCCCTGTTTGGTAAATAATGAAACTAAGGCTCAGAAAGCCTGTGTCACATCCCCAAGGGTCCATAGGCAAAAGCTTGGTTAGAGTTCAAAGCCAGTTCTAATCTCCAAGCTCAAGCTATCTTTACTTGCAGCCCAGCTGCCATCTACTTGCTTCTGCTGTCTGCTCTCTGCAGCCCCGCCCCCAGCACCGCTGCCCCAGCACTGCCATAAGGAGCGTGCTTACCTACGTGGTGAAGGGTTCGCTCAGGGCCATCTACTCGAAATGCCCAGTGCTGCTTTCTCTCAGAGGCTGGCATCTGGGGTCATCAACTTGACATAAGCCCATGGGACATGTTCTTCATGCACAGGTGGCTGACCTCTATGAGGACCACTTCTCACCATGTACCATGTCTTACTGCCTCTTCTGGTGTGCTGTGAGCTGGCCAGGTGGTTACACTTGTAAGAAATGCCTCTTAGAAAAGAGTAAATTGCCTTCAAGCGATGATCCATTTTAGCTGCGCTGAGGCCTTAGTAGCTGCTTCTGGGCATTCGGCTTTATTCCAGAGAACTGAGGTTCCTTGCTAGGCTCCTTTAGGATAGGGGAGACGAAACCGTACTGATAACAGGAGGAAGACAATCTGCCTGTATGGCTATGTACATACCGAGTATATGGAAATCATTTTTTATTGATCATGGTGATCAATAAAATTCCTAAATTCCATGCCTTGGTAAGAAATACATATATAATTTTAATCTCACTGCAAGATTTTGATACACTCCATATAGTTAGGAGTTAGTTTATTTGATTCATTAGCCTAAACTACACATAGTTTAGCTAATTTTTTTTTTCATTTTTGGGTGTTTGTTGGGGTTGGCTTTTTTTTTTTTTTTTTGGTTTTTAAAAATTATTTCTGTCAGTGGGGAAGCATGCATGTTGCCTCCAGCTGTTAAAAGTTTCACCAGCTTGTCTGGGAGTTTAATTCAATGTCTCATCTTCCTCCACTGTGATACACTTGCTAGAAAACAAGCAAAAAGAAACTGATGCGGATGAGAGCTTGGGTGCTATTGAGTGTTTACAAATACTTGAGCTGTAGACTAATGAATGTTCCCTAACACCAGAGGAATATGCCAGTTAGTCTTTTCATCCTCAGTGCTGCTGTCTGTGTGTCTGCTCATGCAGGTCTGTTATTGGGGACTGTTACTTGTTTCCCAGAGTGCTATTATGTGGTACAGAGAGCATCTGGAGTCAGACAGACTGAGTCCGAATGCCAGTTCGGTATGACCCTGACCTGCCCCTCTTCTGAATCTCGGCTTTTATCCGTGTGACCCTTGGGTGGTACCACTCACCTGTGGGTCCCGTCAGTACCTAGCGGACGCTCAGCTTGTGGCACTGCTCACCTTCTCTTTAGAGACAGGGACATATGAAGACTCATTATCCCATTTTGTCGTCTGCTTCTTGAGAAGAGACCCTGGGCTTTCCCCTTGTCTGCATCATCCCGAGTCACAGCTCAAGCCAAACCAGGCCTGGGGACTTGGGAGATCCTGAGAGCTTGGGGGCCACCAGAGAGTAGGTAATACACACCATCTTAACTACCCAGTTGTTTCCTTGGAAAATTATACAAGAAAGCAGCCTGAGGAATTTCCATTAAACAAACAAAAGATTTGCATTACTTTTGATCTTCACTCATCTGGGGAAAAAATTCTGCTTTTGTTGTCAAGCATTCCCACCAGAAACCTAGGGGAGAGACACAACAGCCCAGGAGCCAAGTGGAGGTTCCAGTAGAAAGGCCCAGGGGCTTAACTTGAAATAGCAACATCTAACCTTTGTAAAGGCTGCTTCCTGCCATGGCTGCAGAGGCTATTTCCTGTGCTTCTAATTTTTCCAGGAGAGGAAGAAGCGGGGAGAGACCAACAATGACCTGTTTCTGGCAGATGTGTTTTCCTACCAGGGGAAGTTCCATGAAGCCGCCAAACTGTACAAGAGGAGTGGGCATGAGAACCTCGCACTCGAAATGTATGCTGACCTCCGCATGTTTGAGTATGCCAAGGTAATCCAGCCGCGTGCTAGGCCCAGGCTACTGCATGGGCCGCACCAGTGTTCTGCTGCTGGGGTGCCCAAGCTCTTTACCCTGAGAGATGTTATAGATGGGAAACAGGAACCGCCTTATTAGAAAGGGTTTGGGCAAATTGGCAAAGGAGCCATCAACGGCCTCTGGTTCAGGCTGACCTAAAACTGGCCTTTCAGGCTGACATCAAAGGGACAAGAGTATGACTGTTCAAACCTTTGTCAGTGCCAGAGCTGTCTGAACCAGCACGGTCCCTTCATTAAGTGTTCAGGGTTTCAGGTTTTTCTCCCACACATTCTCTTAAACCTTTGTAGAAGCCACCAAAAACCCACGTCCTCAGGCATGAGCTGGTCTACTATTTTCATACAGGACGATGTGGTTCACTTCAGCCAAGGTTTCCCAAGTGTCTGCCCTCTGATTGGTACTGGGCTTTCCACTAGGCTTTGGAGACACGATACCAGAGTCCCTGCCCTCCAGTACAGAGTGCCTCCTGTTACCCCAAGGATGTATCTGTATAGGTGATGGTAGAGATTTCCTCTTGCGTTTGTAGATCCTCCGTTTTGGTTTTAGTCTCTAGTTGGTCTGGGTACATGACAGGAGTCTTCCCAGAGCAGGCTCCCGATGGCTTGTGTGAGAACGATTCCCCGAGGGAGCCCCAGCCATCAAGACATTTGTAGTTGAGCCTAATGCAAGGTGAAAAGAGCCTTGGGTGCGTAGAGCAACCAGGTTCTTCCTTCCGCAGAGATGCTTTTGTTAACCTGCCTTTCCCGGTACTGTCAGAAGAGGCTTCAGAATGTTATTAAGTGAGTCATCAGCCACAACCAATTAGTGGCTATTAATGGTAATTATCTAGCTCACAAGTTCAAGATGGAAAATCCTCCCCATTTTTTTCCTCCTTTTCTGTTCCCAAAGATGGCTATGCTCTTTTATCTTCCACCTGTGAGATCCCGGGGCTGAAGATTGCATCTCAGTCACTGTGATGAGGCTCAGGGGTTTCAATATCTGAATGAGCACCTGGGTCCCGGCCCATCTCCTCACCTTGCTGCTTCCTTGACTCCATCCCTCAGAAGCGCGTGCTTGAGGTTCCCTCACTTTGCCCTCTTCTACTTCTTTTTACCCTCTCCTTATACTGCCTCCACACACATATGATTGAACACCGCATTCATACTGAGAAGAACTAAATCAGTGCATCATGTTCTGGGGATAACAACATTTAACCCAAGGACAAAACCTTAACTAAAGGACTGAATCCCTAGGAGTGGAATTTAGGCTTTAGGAACAGTGTGGTGTGGTTGTTCTTCAGAACCAGCCAGCAGCCTCTCCTGAAACTTCTAGAGCCTCCCAGGAGGCAACCCTGTGCCCGCCTTGGCATCTAGAGAGCCGGCCAGAGTTCTGGCTCTTCCTGTGGGTGACCTGGGGAAAGCCTCTTCACTTTGTTGAGCCTCCATTTTCTTCCCAGCTCAGTTCTGAGAATTGCACAAAATAATGTATGAGGAAGCCTTTTGTAAAGGCCAAACTATAGAGAGGCTGGGAAAATATGAGGAGCCAAGCATAACCACAGAGTGGCTGTTCTTTAGGCCTCTCCCCAGCTGCCCACTCCTCTCCCTGCGCCGAGGCTCCTCCTCACCCCTCGGGTGGGCCTTGCACACCACAGGCTTCCATCCAGAAGTGCAGCCCACTTACACACGCCGTCTGGTCTGCTCTCTATGAAGGTAAATATTCTGGGGGTTGTTTTGGTTTTAGTTTTTGATTGCAATTCCAAGTAAGTTGGTTCTGTTTCAATCCCCCCCACCCCCCACCCCCTGCCAATAGTCTGACTTTGAGGAAATGTGTACGTACACATTATGTTGGGGGTGGGGTGGGGGAAATACAGTGCTTATTAACATAGCATGTTTTTGTTTACTTGAAAATTGCTTCCCAAGATTCAATCTGGTTTTTGGAAAATTTTTAAATTACATTCCCACGTACAAATAAATTGTATGCTTTCCGGGTAAGTGACATGTTTATATGGTGATAAAGGGAATTATAATGCTCTTAACTCTTGTTATCAAAATCACCAAGCATGAGAACACTGTTTAGTCTCATTCATCACTCAGCACAGTCTCCTTCTGTCCACTCCAGGACACAGTCTTTGCCGTGGCCCCAGATAACATGGAAATTAGCTACATGGAACCAAAGGGCCTTTGAAAACCCAGTTTGCTGAGCCTTGGAGGAACCATTCAGACTCAGCTTCAGTTATGTCAGAGCTCCTGGAGCTGGGCTGTTGGGCTAGAGGTGGCTCCCCCAAGCATGTGAGCTATGTGCCTGGCTGGTCTCCTTGTTGAAGATCCAGATTCATGGCTTGCTCACGGCCTCTGACCCTTCTCACTGTAGACAACCTGAGTCCACGGAGCACTCACTTTGAAGGATATTTCTGTTCTCTTATGGTGCCTATTTTCTCCAGTTGCTAACTTCATCTAACCAACCAGGTTAGCAAGTTTCTGACTTTGCACTGGCACAAAGGATATGCATTGTAGTAGCTGCCAGGAGTAAAGGCTGTGTCTGTAACGGCCCAAACTAGGCATCTTCAGACAGTCAGTGACTGCTCTCCAAGCTCCTTTCCCTGTGTGAACTCCAGAGAGACCAGATGCCAGCAAGATGGGCTTGTCTTTTCTTGGATCCCCAGCATCAGGGTAAATGATGCCCTTTCCTGCCTTACAACAGTTGGTTGTCTTAGGCCAATCTAATGTATTATTTTAGGGGCTACACAATTACCCTGAAAGCAAATGGAAAAAAAGAGAGCTAATTGTTCAAGTGGGTTTTTAGCATACATTGACTGTACTTTCCTGACAAATGAGTGCTAATCATGGGGAAAAGGAGTGCTTTTTTTATACTTTATGAGGCTGACACAGCGCACTCTCTGCAGGGTACATTATTCCGAAGACAAACCGCTTCTTACTAGTAATGCAGATCTAGGCTCTAAGCACTTTTAATTTCCCTTTTTCAAAAGCCCCACCTTTAAAAATGTCAGCGCCAAAGCTCCTCAACTCTGGCAAACTCCCACGCATGCATTTGGGGGTAACTATATCCTTAAAAGAGGTGATTTTCTGAGGCTGTTTCTCATGCATTCTAGGGCCAACCCTGGGAAGCTGGGCATAGAGCTTCAGAAGCCTCCTGTTGTGGTAGAAGGACATCTCTTCCTTCCTGGGTTCTCTCTAGACCTCTTCCCCGACCCTGACCCCTCCGTCTGCACCTCCCCACCCCCCACCCCCGCCGAGGCCTCCTGCTGTCCCTGTCCCTACAGACCTGATATCCAGAACAGAGCCTTATCTGCCATGGCACATAACTGAGGAAAAATACCTAACTTAGATACCCTAAGTTCAGGCAACAGAGCGTGAGCAGAATCAGAAAACAGATGCAAACAGTACTTCTAGTGTGGTGTGGGAGCTGAGGAGCGGGCAGACGGGCTCCCCTAGAACTCTGTATGTCATTTTGTCTAAGTTTATGGGACTAGGTGCTTAGCCTCCCTCTGAGGCACATGGTATCACCCCTATTCTCTGAATAAAGATCCTAGATCTGAATATTTGAAATTAGGCAACCAGGTTGTAGAGTCACATATAGGAATAGTCAGTCGCATGTGTAGCCAACTCTATATGCGAGAGAGACAAAGCTACCTGATCATAAAACCCCCGCCCTGCAGAGTTTGTGTACAGTACTCGAGAGAGTCTGGAAAGTAGTATTTAGCTGAAAGTCAAATGTCTGTTAGCGAGAGGGGCAGGAAACACCGATGGCCACAGTCCTTGACACCGTCCCGGTGCCCCTGAGGAGCACCTGTGGAGCAGCCTGCCACGCAGGGGTGGGCTCACGCCTGCATCCTGGTTGCCTACTGCAGCTAAACAGAGCCCTTTCTTGCTCCAGCTTTCGGCAGCCTGACGTAATGCTGGCAGCAGGAAGTTCTAATCCGGAGTGTTTTTGTTTGTTGTGCTTCCTCAGGATTTCCTTGAATCTGGAGACCCCAAAGAAACAAAGATGCTAATCACCAAACAGGCTGACTGGGCTAGAAATATCAACGAGCCTAAAGCTGCAGTGGAGATGTACATCTCAGCAGGAGAACATATCAAGGCCATAGAGATCAGCGGCGACCGTGGCTGGGTCGACACGTGGGTTTTCAGTCCCTGCCCCAAGAGGCATTTGGCAGCATGTCATGTCATGTCAGCTCTTGGTTTTGACTAACAAGGGAAAAAATAATGTTTCTCTAAATATATAATCCAAATGTTATAGTGACTGGGTTTTTGGGAGACACAGAGATTGAACAAAGTGGGCTTTGAGGAGCTTAGTGAGTCCCTGGGGAGAGGTTCGGTGTAGGGGAGGAGTAGGGGAGATACCCAGGCTTTAGAGCTGCCATTGGCTGAGGCTCCTGAGGGGTCAGGCATTGCAATATCTTGCAGGCCTTTGATTCTCCCTCATACCCAAAGCTGTGGACTTTCCATGCCCAGCTTCCAAATGAGGAAACCAAGGCTCAAGGACCAAGTGATCACATGAGACAAAACAGCTGGGAAACCGTGGAGCTGGGTTTCAAACTGAC
Source organism: Hyaena hyaena (assembly GCF_003009895.1). Lineage (NCBI taxonomy): Eukaryota > Metazoa > Chordata > Mammalia > Carnivora > Hyaenidae > Hyaena > Hyaena hyaena. Next base: position 742,867 of record NW_024080688.1, on the reverse strand, counting down.
CGGGCTGACTCCAGTGCCCCTAGCATGTGTGATGGTAGGAACTAAAAAAGAGCAAGAACAGATCTAAGCACATCTGGGAAGGAGACATGAATTCTCACAGGAAGGACTGTGGACGTCTTCTCTTAGGAGGTGATCTTTGCATGACGGGCCTTGACAAATTTTAAGAGGTAGAGGTGGTAGGAACGGGAAGGGCATGAGGCCAAAAGAACAGCACAAACCAGGAGTCGGCTGAGGTTAGAATACACAGGTGGGGGCAAGAGGCTGATGGACGGCTGGCTACAGGCAGGGGGGTCTGGGCTGGCCACCCCGGGAGGGCCTCGGGCGCTAAGTGAGGCATTGAGATTTGCCAGTAGGAGTAAGGACCCTGGTCAGGGCTGTGCTGCTGGAAGCTCACGCAGGCAGTGGGTGTAGAATGGAGGGAAAGCGAGAGGGAAGCAGGCCAGACAGATGGCCAGTGCAGCGCACAGGGGGAAGCCTGGTTGCTGAAGAACTGAGAGAGACGTGGAGGAGCCACAGCCCACAGGACCCAGCGGGACTGGGCCTGCTGGTCAGTGGTGCTATTTTCCAAGGTAGAAAACAGAAGAGGGGTGGGAGTGGAATGGGGCTGCCCAGAGAGAGGATGGATTCAGTCTTGAGACTCTTAGAGCATCAGACCTCCAGAGGGAGGACTTTCTCTTCCCTCAGGGAAAGTAGGCTTCACACTGGTGTGTGTGTGTGTGTGTGTGTGTGTGTGTGTGTGTGTGTGTGTGTACATACAGGTGCACATTGCCATATCTGGCAAAGAACAGGTGAGGGAGTGGCTCCTGAGGGTGCTCATTCTGAGCCCTTAAGCCTTTTGGTTATTCTGCAAGCCACACTGTGGTTCCCAGGCAGTGGTGGCCTAGGCAAGACCTGGGGAAGGAGAGGGCTGGTTAATGACTATGTCATCTCCCTGAACCTCACCATGAATGCCCCTCACAAAGGGACTTTGGTAGGTAACCAATCATCCCATCTTTCTCTTGTGCAAGAATAAAGTTTCTTGAAGACAGAGGCAACAGATCTTGCCCCCAAAGTTATTCTTTTCACAAAAGGAATGTGACAGGAGAGAGCCAGGCAGATTTGTGGCCCTGCCCTCCCCTCTGGTTTTTCATGTCACTTTCATTTGCAACTGACATGTCTCAGGTTACCCTGGAGATACCTAACTAGTTCAGGAAGGAGATATTTAAGCATGTTCCCTCTTTTTCCAGGTCTGGCTGTAAAAGGTGCCTCTTCTCCAGGGACATTTGGTTTGATGGGGTGGGGCTGGGGGGCCTCTAAGGGGTTGGCTGTGCCACCTTTCCCTAAAAATGTGTCCTTTCTCCACTGAGAAGTGTTATTTTTAGATGCCATTATTATTCTAAGTACAGATTGACAGGCCTCCCTGAGCTTGCCTGTCTCTGAGACAGGGATCTGTTACAGCTGCTTCCCCTTCTTTTCTCACAAAGAGTAAGCTGGCTACCCAGCTACCCAGCTACCCTTTCCTCTGAGAGAGCTGGTTTTACTCCAAACCCCGCCTGGCCAGAGGAAACAAATACATTCCATCCATTCCCCCCCCCCCCCCCACTACTCAGTTATCACTGGGAAGAAGTGGTGGCCAGCGATCCCTGTGTCCCCTCACCCATGTTCAGCACCTTGGCCAGCAAGAGAAGCACAGCCAAGATTTCCTGGGGGCCTTTCTTCCAGAGCTCAGAGCAGGCCCCACACATACCTCTTCCTCTGAGATCCTATCAGCTGAAGAATTTTCCTGCTTCTGCCTCTACTTGCCTATGAGAATTCCTGAAACAGTGGTGGAAAGAGCATTCTGCCACTTCCTGGCTTCAGAGCCTTGAGCAGCCTGCTTCATCTTCCACGTAGCTTTTAATCTTCTCGTCTGTAAAATGAGAATTATAGTACTACTTCTTAGGGTAGTGAAGATTCAGTGAGATCATGCATGGGAAAGCTCATGGCGCTATACTTGGTACCAGTAGGTGATTGGTAGATGTTTGTTTCTGTCCCTAGATCCTGCTATATAGATAGTGACTGTGTGAAAGGCACACGAGGTTGGGGAGAACGGTGTCCTTTAGCAGGTGACTTCTCCCAGTCACTGGGCAGTGTTTCTGGATTATGTATTCACTCATTTAATAACTACCCATCAGGCACCGGGGGCCATGGAACCATATTGAGCACTGGGGACATCAACATGAATCAACATGGAGCTCACCCTCAAGGAGACCCAAAAGCCCATGCTGCTGCTTCCTTTGATCAGGTTCCTTTTACAGGAGTCTGTCTCCTCCTTGTGCTCTCATCTCTCCAGGTTAATCGACATTGCCCGTAAACTGGACAAGGCTGAGCGGGAGCCCCTGCTGATGTGTGCTTATTACTTCAAGAAGCTGGATAACCCTGGCTATGCTGCTGAGACCTATCTGAAGATTGGTGACCTGAAGTCCTTGGTTCAGCTGCACGTGGAGACCCAGCGCTGGGATGAGGTGAGGGTTGAGCCTGCCTAGTGGGTCAGGGGGGCCCCACCTGAGTCCTGGGCCATAGGCAGCTTTTTGGGGTTTGGATGGAGAACAGCTGTCCTCATCATGGTAATGAGCATGGACTGGCAACCAGGAGACTAAGCCTCAAGTTCTCTGAGCCAGAATGTCTTAGAGGCCTTTTCAGTGTGAACTTTCCATTTAGTTGCTCATTCAATTGTTCATTCAGAAAGTCTTTAAAAATTTTTTTAAATGTTTATGTATTTTTCAGAGAGACAGAGACAGAGAGAGGCAGAGCTCGAGCAGAGGAGGGGAAGAGAGAAAGGGAGGCACAGAATCCAGAGCAGGCTCCAGGCTCTGAGCTGTCAGCACAGAGCCTGACATGGGGCTCAAACCCATGAACCCTGAGATCATGACCTGAGCCAAAGTCAGAGGGTTAACTGACTGAGCCACCTAGGCACCCCATACAGAAAATCTTCATGCACTGCTGGCTTTGTGCCAGCCCTGTAGAACACAACGTGGATATGAGAGTTAACAGGCCTCAATGTCTGCTGTTGGTCTGAGCTGCTTTTGACCCACACCGCAGGCTGATGGGTCTCTGACACATGTGTAACCTTCAAAACCTGCTGGGTGCCTTTTGACAGAAAATGCCACCCATACTCTTCATGTTCAAGCTGCCAGAGCCTTTTCGTGGGTAGCTCCTTCTCCTCTCTTCCCTGACCTGGACATCTCTGGCATGAGGAGTGGGTGGGAAGAATTAGCCAGGCCCACAGGAAAGATGGCGAGGGCCAGGCTGGCAGATGCAGCCTATGTGTTGCCCACTCTGTGGCTTTACTCCCACCCTCTAGCTCACTGGCTGCCAGTGCCCTAGATCAAAATTCATTCCCAAGAGGATCAGAGGCTGCACCTATGGTCCCCGCTCTACCCTGCCCACCCACTCACCCACCTACTGAGGTCTAGTGTACAGAGTCATAGCAAGACCTTTTCTGAGGAAAGCTGTCTGACTCTTGTCTGCCTTCTGAGTGCCTCCATTTGTTGAGGTGACAAGGTTACTGATGAGAAGAGGTGGGACCAAGGACAGGCAATAATGGCCTCATAAGATAAATTTATTAGGAGATTTCTTGAGCAGCGTACATTACAGCATCTTAGAACCATTAAGTCCTGGGGCACCTGGCTGGTTTGGTCCATGGAGTGTGTGACTTTTGATCTTGGGGTTGTGAGTTTGAGTCCCACATAGGGTGTAGGGATTACTTAGAAAAAAAATTAATAGGGGCACCAGTTGGTTAAGGGTCCAACTCTTGACCTCAGCTTAGGTCTTAAGATCTCAGCTTAGGGTCATGGGTGCAAGCCCTGTGTTGGGCTCTGTGCTGGATGTGAAGCCTACATAGATAGATAGATAGATAGATAGATAGATAGATAGATAGATAGATAGATAGATAGATATACATACATACATAGATACACATACACACACACATACATACATACATATAGATAAAATCTTAAAAAAAAAAAAAAAAGAAAGAAAGAGAAAAGAAAGAAAGGAGAACCACTTAGTCCTAACTGTGCATCAGGCAAACTTCCTCCCTGATGCCACATACTGTCCCCTGTGACTCATTTCCAGTTCTCCTGGCCTGACAGGTGGTTCTGGGGCTTAGATAAAGCAGTCACTGGGTCCTATACAGCACCAAGTCCACAGTCATCTTTGACAGCTAATAAGCAGTGATGATGATAATGTCAATTTTGTTTCCTTAGGTGTCGCCTGCAATTAAAAGAAATCTGTTTGCAGCCCTACAGGAGCCCACGCAAACCCTCAAAATAAAATGTTTCCGATTCTGTGCCGCTTCTGTGGTCCAGAAACAGACTGTGTTGTTATTGAATCCAGTCGCTTGCATATTGCTGTTAATTGCCTTTTGTTTTCAAAGAGCTGATTTGTTTTTGCGTTTCTGGGGGTGGTGGTAGGGGGAGGCACTCTCCCCCCTGAGTTGTCAGGCTGGCAAAATATGACACATCTCTAATGGATTCAGCCAAGTGCCATGTTTTCACGGGGGCTGTCGGGGCTGCTTTATTAAGAATGCATTTGCTCCTTCCTCCAGGCCTTTGCTTTGGGCGAGAAGCATCCTGAGTTTAAGGATGACATCTATGTGCCCTACGCTCAGTGGCTAGCAGAGAACGATCGTTTTGAGGAAGCCCAGAAAGGTAGGCCACACAGACTGACACCTTGCAGAAGGGGCAGGAGACGGCACTGCTGAGACGTACACTTCAGGAAGGCTACCCAGGCCCTCCCATCATAGGCTTGAAGATGGATGACTTCATCCTGGGGATATGACATGTTTCATGGTGAAAGATTGGGGAGTAGTGGAAAGAACATGGGCTTTGGAGCTGGACACACCTGGGTCCATCACTCACTCGCTTGCGGACGTCAGACTCTTCTCTGTCTCTTCTCTTGTCTCTTCTCTGAACAAAAGCACTGCGCATTCAAATATAGCTTCCCACTCAGTCCTCACAACAGCCCTGTGATGTAGGTACTGTTTTCTAGATGAGAAAACAGGTTGGAAGAGGTAAAGGGATTTGCCTGAAGTCTCACAGCAAGGAAGTGCCAGAGAGGGAATTTGAGCCAGGCTGGGGTGGGGACAAAATGTGAGGACTCCCACAGAGTGTCTGGCATGGTCTCACCTGCCACCTTCCTCTGCTGCAAATGGGAACTTGGGTTCTGTTTCTGGCTCAGATAAATGGAGTATCCTCTGCTCTTTGGGATTTCCATTGGTAAAGTGGACTGTACTCCAGGTGTGGCAGCATCTGAGACCGGAGTGAAAGGAAGCACGGAGCTTTAATTGGTGATAATAATTTTAAAACGTGATTGCCTTCTCTGTGTCAGGCACTGGCTGGGCACTTAACTACATAACCCTGCACCTTGCTGGCAGCCCCGCAGAGATGCCAAGGTAACTGTGCCCTGCAAAGTCAGAAAGCTGGGGTTGGACCAGGATCTGTCTGCCTGGGAACCTGATTCCTGTGACTGGGTCTTGCTGCCTACTTAGGAAGTCTTCTAATTGAAGCTGGGTGTGTCATCTTCCATAGCATCTCATTTACACTTCTATATGGTAACAGTTGCCACCTCCGGACACATTGCGGAACAAATGTCTCCCTGTTGGAGCTCCTCAGCTGAAAGCCCCCATTGAAAGACAGCATGTTCTCTTCTGCTTTAGCATTTCCAGAGCACCCAGTTGCTGAAGTATGTGCATGTTTGGGCAAAACACATCAACCTATCCATCTGTCTGTGTCTGCCCTTCCAAGAATCCATCGCCATAGTAACTTGGTACTCAGACAAGAGATTGTAGATGAGACTGGAACAAAGGCCAGACCTTTTCCTTCTCTAAAGCAGAGGATTTGGATCATCTGAGTGCCCATATGTGGGCAAGTATCGCAGCTACAAGTGCTTCCCTGGCAGCCCCCAGTATCCTGAGGGTCTGTCCACATAGTCAAGATTCAGGAAATTTCTGTTAAAAGGATATAGGAACTATTGAGAGATTTTTTTGCATGTTTTCTCAAATGTTTGATTGCTAGAACTGAGCCCTATTTTTCAAGGCTGTCATTAAAAAGCACACAGTTGAAGACTGAGGACTTGAGCTGAACTGGGTTCTGTGACCTTGGGTATGCCACTTTACCTCCCCCTTAGTAAGTCTGTTGTCACCATCCAGCGAGGAACCAGCAACAGAAGCACTCTGTAAACTGCCAAACCTGTCAAAGTGTCAGGTGCTATTAGGGTCACCCCAGATGTCACAAAGCTTTGTCCTGGAACGGGGTGAGGATAAGACCTCACTGATGATGGGCAACAGTGGCGTCCTCAGACTTTGCCCTGCAGTTTGCCCCCTGGGTTTTCCTTTTCTGCCGTGCCTTTCCGAAGTCAGCTGCCTTTTCCCTGCCAAAAAGGAATATATCTCACTGTACTTTTTTTCAGGATGTAGCTTTGGCTATTTATAGCCTTCGGCCTGAGAGGCGCATCCCAGAAACGAAGTGCTGCAGATGCTCCCAATGAGTGTCCTACTTCTAGAGCAGCCCCTCGCGAGCCCCGCACACCCCGTCCCGCTCCCCAAGCCGTGTGTGTGTTTGTGCCCCTCTAGCGTTCCACAAGGCCGGGCGGCAGCAGGAGGCAGTCCAGGTGCTGGAGCAGCTCACACACAATGCCGTGGTGGAGAGCAGATTTAATGACGCCGCCTATTACTACTGGATGCTGTCCATGCAGTGCCTTGATATAGCTCAAGGTAAGCAAACATCGGCCAGGCTGCTTGTTTTCCCCAGCCCTGCTCTGGCACCAAGATAAACATCGAAAGAGCTGGGACGTTTTAATTAAAGCCCTGGGCTTGTTTATTGGGTGTATTGTCCGTAACCCTGTCTTGCAGCAGCATAATCTGGTGTGTCATCTCTTTCCACTTTGCCCATAAATTTAATGATGGTATGAGGGCCATCCTGGGGTTATGGTTGGGAGGTCCTGCCCTGTGTTGCTAATTCAGAACATATCTCTCCCCTGCTACCTGGGAGCCTATAACTGGACCCAGGTGAGCGCTGGTTTAAAAGATAATTTAATTAAATAGAAAGATGAAAAAGAGATCACTTTACAATAACACACTCCAGATTCTCACTCATCCCAGTCAGGAAAATAGTTTCAATGTTGCTTTCTTGAGACTTCCCATGATGCACTGAGGGAGTTCTGAAAGCAGAGGGGACTGGGAGATGTTCTTCACTGGACTAAGGCCAGCATGCTAGAGTGAAGAACACTGGAGTTGAGGCAGCTAGGTGACTTGTAACAAGCACAATTTCTTCCTAAGCTCTATATCCCCATCTGTGGTGTGGAGGTAATCCTATCCTGCTGCCTTTGCAAGGCTGCTGTGAGCCTCACCGAAGCTGTTGTTTGGAAGCTCAGGCCCAGGTGTGAGGTGGCATGTTTCTGTGTGGCCAGTGGCCTATGCCTTGGATGAGGCATGGCACAGGTGGGATGAGTAACGCCGACGCGTGCCCACCCTCCACTCCAGGCTGCCTGATATGTCCAGGTGCCCGTGATCACCTTCTTGCTGCAGCTGGCGCTTCCCCAGTGGAATGACCTGGTGGGTCTGCAGTGTGAGATCTGGGGGAACTTTCAAGAACTGTCCTCAGACTTCTCCTGGCCACATACTCTGCCCAGCCGAGAAGTTTCCTGTCTTGGGATGGTTCCAGGTCCGAAGCAGCACCTTTCCCATCACTGCACCTCTTTGTCACTCTCCCCGGCACAGGCCTGATGTCGGGGGAGAGCTGACACTGGCAATGCTGCCATTGCCTCGCATTTGTAGACACGGCTTGACGCACCTTCCCCTCCTGCCCTACCCCCTCCCGCTCCACACCTCAGACCCTGCCCAGAAGGATGCGATGCTCGACAAGTTCCGCCACTTCCAGCATTTGGCCGAGCTGTACCATGGCTACCATGCCATTCATCAGTACACGGTAAGGAGGCCAGGAGACGGGAGCCCGGTAGGGGTGCTGCCTGCTGAGCCAGGGGCCCAGGCATGGCTTGCAGGGCAGCAGGCCCCTGGATGGGAAGTAAGCCCACCGGGCAGGATGGCTCCTGAGAAATTTGGATCTGCTCCTGGGAGACAGTGTGGGAGTTTGATTTTCCTCAGTGAGCCCCCTTTTTTTGACCTGTAGCGAACTGTTTGCCTCTGAATTAGCGAGCCAGGGCTAGCTTGGGCCTTGCTGGTTGCCAGCTTTAGGTTTGTAAAACTCAGGCCGACTCCGGGTTAGACAGACAGAGACTGTCTCTAAAGTGATGAGGGTGGGCGTTCCACTCTAGTCAGGTGAAGCCCCAGTGCTAACCAGAGGCCCTGAGGTCTCTAGGCCCTGCCACTGAATTGCTGTGTGACCTTGAACAAGCTGACCTTGAGCAATTATTTTCTCTCTCTGGCTCTCAGTTTCCTTCTCTAGAAAGCAAGGGCTGGCTTGATCTCTAGAGGCCCCAATGGTTCTTTTTAGCCACTCCCTGATTCTTTTGCTTAAGCACTTTAAATCTGTCTCCTTACAGTGGGGAACAGGTGATGGGTTGTTACCTGCCTCCTCATTTCGTGTATCCTCAATCCCTCAGCAAATGTCACTAACCTCCTTCAATGTGAGCTTAATCCTGTGCATAAACTAAGAGGATAATTCCAATAACCCACCTTTATTGAGCACTTGCTACTTAGCAAGCAATGTGCTAAAGGCTTTATTGTATCATGTGTATCCTTTCAGTCGTACTGTGACATAAGTAAGTACTGTCATCCCCATTTTACAGATAAGGGGACTGAGATGCTGAACACAGAGATCCCACAGTAAGCAGAAGCCACGATGGGAGCCCAGACAGGCTGGCCCTGGAGCCTGTACTCTTAACTTCTGCTCCTCCACCCCATCTAACTTGGAGAAGGCCAGCCACTGGCTTCACACCCCAGCTCTGCTGTGTGACCTTGGGCAAGTTTACTTTCCTCTGTGCTTCAGCTTCCTTCTCTATAAAATGGGGATGATAACAGTACCTACTTGATGCGCTTGTGAGGATTAAATGAGTTAGTATTGGAAAAGCACTTGGAAGAGAGCCTGGCACAGAGTGGCCCCAGAGAGTGTCAGCTCTTCCTCCTGCCCTGTGCAGAGGCTTCCAACCAGTTTTCCATGGGCCTTCTCCCACAGGCTGAGCATTTCACAGTTCTTTGCCAATCTTTAAAGGCCCTGACTTTTACCCCGGGTCTTTTCCCCACATTTGTGCTGAGCACTCGGCACATTCTTTGTCTCTGAGGAAAGTCTGGCAGGAAGGACTCCTCTACTAGGCAGAGCTGGCTCTCAGTCCTTCATCTCATCTCTTCCCCACACTAGGCTCAGTGGTTTCAAGGAACTTCATTTTCCCTTACGGTCTTTTCAAGGCCCCTCATTTCTGTTAGGTGTTCATATGGAAAGAAGCCACCCTAAAAAAGATCTTAACCTCAACGTCAGCTTGAAAGTCAGGGCCCAGCTCAGTGTTGCTTTGCCTGAGCTACTTCGGAGCCCAGCTCTTTGTCTCCTTTCTGTAACAACTGAGCTCTTCTCCGGACCTACATGCAGCTGTGAGCTTGTGGCACCTTCGTATCAGCTGGGGTATTGGCTGTTCATCCTAGCTGAGGCTTCTTCATTGGGCCATTTCTTCATTCAGTAAATCCCTCCTGTGTGACAGGCCCTGTGCTGAGGCCTTGGGACACCATAGTGAACAAGACATCCCTGCCCCTATGGAACTCAGTCTATGAACAAGCAGTTGTAGTCCAGTTCCTTCAAGGGAAAAGCTTGGAAGACCAGGAGGACTTCCTGGAGGAAGTGACCCTAAGCAAAGAGGAGAGAGATTAGTAAGAATGGGGCAAGGGAAGAGGAGGAGAAGGAATGGCATTCCTGGCAGAGGTCACAGCATGTGCAAGGGCCTCCAGGTCGGTGGTTTTAGGGTTTGGCATCAAAGCCCAGCAGAGTAGACTGGAAAGGGAAGCAGCAGACCTTTCCTGATTATAGTGGCTTCTTTCCCAGAGGAGAGGTGCTAATCTTGAGGACCCTCCCCCCATTCTATTCTTTCTGGGACATTTCTTAGCTTTAACACCTAGTGCGATATAACCAGAGGCAGGCTTCTCCCTGGCTCTTACCCAGAAAAGGATGCTGTCTCAGGTTTTCTTGGGTTCTTGGAACTAACAGAGGCTGTAGAAATTTAAATGAGAGCTAAAGAGAGAATGTTGGGCTCCAAACCCAAGAAGTAGTATAAAGTAAGTCATCACAAATTTAGACCAATTAGGGTCTAAGTCCTGCTGGCTCCCTGACAGTACAGCCTAGCAAGACCCTTCAGGAAATGTCAGTTTATTAGCATGTAAGTGCTTGAGCGGGAGCTGGCCTGCTCTCACCTTGCCATCTAAAGTAGTCTCAGTTTACACACAATGTGCCGGATTCCTTCACAATTATATTCTTAACCTTTTATGGACCCTGTCCTGATAGAAAGTTCCATGTGCTCTACTGCGCTGAGCTCCCGGCAGCCTCCAGGTACAGAAGACCTGTTCGTATGTGTTCGGGCCTGGTCCCGTAGGCCCGTGCAGGTGCTGTGGCGCCTGTTTGGTGGGTGTCATCCAGCGAGGCTGCTGCTGGAGGGCCGAGGAGAGGCATGTGATTCCATGCTCCAGAGAGTTAACTGTGTCCATTTAAAGACGTGCTTATGTCTGGTCATGTCCTAAGTTGCATAAAAGAAAGATCTTCTCTCTCGAGCTAATTGGAGACAACTTGAGCTTGAGGAGATGGAATTATTATCAACCCCAGGGGCAGTGCAGCTTGGGAGAGAGGCATTCTTGGGCTTTGGAAGCAGCCCTGGGTTTGAATCCCAGCTCTGCTCTTTTCTGGCTGGGTAACTTGGGCAAGTCATCTCTCTTGGCCTCAGTTTTTTCATCAGTACAGTGGCAATGACACCACGTCCTCACAGGATTATGTTAAAGACTGCATGAGACAGTGGCTGGAAGGCACCCAGCACACAGTAGGTGCTCATGAAGGGAGACTGCTGCTCTCCTGAAGGAGCGCAGAGTTCCTGGTGTCTGCCGCTCAGTCTGGTGCTGAGGAATTCAATCCCTATTTTCTTTTCTTGCTGCAGGAGGAGCCCTTCAGTTCCCATCTTCCTGAAACCCTCTTCAACATCTCCAGATTCCTGCTGCACAGTCTGACCAAAGACCCCCCCTTGGGCATCTCTAAAGTGTATCCTTTCTCTCACCCCCACCCTCTGTCCCACCTCTCTTGTCTAGTGGACCCTGCGAAGTTCTTCCCAGAGCACTTTCCTGGCAGCAGCTTCCCTATCTCCCATAGCCCTCAGGGAAGAGAGAGAGTTTGTCCTGCTGCTGCTGTTTTGCTGTAGAAGCAGCTCAGCCAGGGAGACCAAGGGGCCAGTGCCAAGGGAAGATTTGTTTTCAGGGCTCTCTGGGCTGCCCCAGCAGTGGGTCTCTAACCAGTACACTACCCGAGCCCTCTCGGAACCCATAAATGAGAGCCTAACTGAAATACAGGAAACACTTGGCATGTCTCTGGGTAGAAGGGTGGTGGGTGTTTGTTCAGCCCGGTGGATGGAGTACCTGCTGTGCCCCACACACTGGGCCAGTCAATAGGTGACAAAGCTGCCATCTAGTAGACAAGGTGACAAGTGTTTGGGCTTAGTTCAGTGGGATGTGTGCTGTGTCCAAGGGTGGAATGCAGCTAAGGCTGGGGTCATGGTCAGGGAAGCCTGTCTGGAGTTGCTGACATCTATCCCATAAGCCACCAGGGAAGATGGTAGAGTAGATGTTCAAGAGAGTACCCAGCACATGGAAAGGCATAGAGGTGGAGTGAGCATGGTATATGAGAGAGAGGGGTGTGGGAGCCAAGCTGGAGATGCAATGGTCTTAGAGCCTCCCTTTGAGTTGGCCTCACCTTCCTCACCTTCCCCAAACCTGTGGAGGCCATTGAGAGGCTCTAAGCAGAAAAGGGGACTGAGGACCCATACGGCCAGAAACGACCAGGATACAACCAAAATCTTTAAAGTCCCGATAGTCAAAATGTCATGATTCTCCTTGTCCTCTTCTAAATCTTATATTCTCTCAGCCCCTTTCCAGCCCCAACCTTACCTTCTTTGTGGGAGGAAAAGGCCTTCCCAGGAGAGGGCTCAGAGGTATTAATTGGTTAGAACTGACTTCTCTAAAGGGTTCCATGCCCATCATTTACATTTCAGGGGAAACTCCCCCCAAATGGAGCTGTGCCTTCATTGACTGAGACCTTTGCAGAGGAGTGGTCAAGGCCACACCTGCCAGGGCCTCAGCACGTGCACCCACCCTTTCCAACAAGTTCTGTACAAGTCAGCAGAGTTTGATTGAACCTCTCCCCTAAGCTTCACCCTATACTGTCCACTGGGGACCTGGAAATGGCTCCTGACACGGTCCCTAACTGGGAGGAGTGATGGCAGAGAAACAGACAAGGAAACTTACCACCATGTAACTCCTGGAGTGGACGGTGCCACGCTGGGGGTGCAGGGGGCAGGAGCATCGGGGAAGAAGAGTGCTGAGGAGGCATGGTACTTGAGGCTTGCCAGGGAGGGGCGGGGAAGGAGGCTCACAAGTGGGGCAAGGGAGGAAGGGCAGGCCTGGCCTGGGCACATTTAGCATTTAAGGTGACCTGGGATCGGGTGTACAGGCTTGTCAGCCTCAGATTGAGGAGCTTGGAGGAGAGCCTCAGAGCCGGGAGGCTGCCCCTCAGAAATGGCTGCAGCTCCCAGTGGAAGTGAGGCAGAGAGAAGTGCTCTGCACCCAGTCACCTCCATGGAGCTGAATCTGAGTGAGCTCCCCAGGCAGTCTGGGACCAGCCTCCTCCCGGTGAGGCTGGAGCAGGATGACACTTGGTGCTGGGCATTGTAGGACCTGGCTGGCAGGCTGGGCGAGGTGGGGAGAGACATTTTGGCCTCATCAGGGTACAAGATGAGCCATCAGCAGGCCCAGAGAACCTAAGCAAGGTTAAAATATTAATGGAAACTGCACTGTCTTTATCTCTGGAAAAATCCCTGTGCTTTGATATCCGAGAAGTATACTTACATCCCACAAATGAGAAAAGCACTTTTCAGGCTCCTGCCCATGCCCTCCTGGCACCAGCACACGCTGTGTTCCAGCCCGGGGCTCACTCCGAGGGTAGGCAGTGCCAGCTCTCAGGCCCAGTGTCCTTAACCCTGTCGTTGGCAGAAAAACACTCTTCACTCTGGCCAAGCAAAGTAAGGCACTGGGTGCCTACAAGCTGGCCCGGCACGCCTATGACAAGCTGCAGGGCCTGCACATTCCCGCCAGGTTCCAGAAATCCATCGAGCTGGGCAGCCTGACCATCCGCTCCAAGCCCTTCCAGGACAGTGAGGTGAGGGCACAGCTCCTCAAGCAGGAGGCTTCTCCTCCTCTTCTTGAACGTCTCCTGCTGCTGTCCTTCCTGGCCTGCATTCTGTTAGAAAGATGGCTACCATGCCCTCAAGCCTCTGGGAACCTCCTCCCCTTCCCAAGCCCTGGTTTGCTCATTCCTTCTGCTTTTCCCTCTCTGCTGCCTCTGTCCTCCACTCAGCCTACTGTGCTCCAGCCACAGCCCCTGGTGCGGGCCCCACAGCCCTGCCCTCCCCTGCTGCCCAGCTCTCCTCTGAGGCTCTGGGTTCGCTGCAGCCCCGCCCAGACTGCTCTGCCTTTAACCCCCCTCTGCTCCTGTGTGCCCAAGTGGCTCTGCCTTCACCTCATCCTAGGATCCTCTGCCCTAGTCCACCTTCCTCTCCATGTATCTGCAGCACAGCTGTGCCCCAGCCCTCTTTCTTCCAACCTGACAGCCTATTGTCTCTTTCACAGTCCCCGCATTCAAGCTCAGAGCAGAGACGTGGCACCAGACAGACCTCGGTTCAGATCCCAACTCCACCGTTTCCTAGCTATGTCTCTATGTCCCTGAGCCTTGGTTTCCCCCTCTATCAAATGGGGACATATAAAAGCTTTCCCACAGGATAAATGAGCCCGCCCAGGTGATGTGCTTAGCACAGTCCCTGATGCACGGTAAGCGGCCGGTGAATGGCGGCTGTGGTGACATCGTTCCTGCTGGAGAGATGTGCTGCTGAGCCCTGCCTGTGGATCTCCCAGAGCAGCGGGGCCCAAATGATGGGGCCTCGGAGGTCTCTGTAGGCCCTTATCCCGAGTCACCACAGCACAGAGCTCTGAGCCAGTGCCCCCTCCCTGCCCACACAGGTGGCCTTTCTTCTTGGCAGCCAGGCCCCAGGGGGCTGAAATCAGAGTGGGGAGCATTTCCTCCCTCGGGGTTTGGCCCTCGGGCAGTTGTGGTTCTTGTGCTTTTATAGGAGCTGGTGCCCTTGTGCTACCGCTGCTCCACCAACAACCCGTTGCTGAACAACCTGGGCAACGTTTGCATCAATTGCCGCCAGCCCTTTGTCTTCTCCGCCTCTTCCTATGGTGAGTCTGGCGTGTGCAGCAGGAGCAGCCGGGGGTGGCTGGGCCCTCTCCACTGCTCCTTGGCCTCACGTGTCCTCAGTCGTAAACTGGGGACGGCGTGACAGCCACCCCACCAGATGCACAGTCACTAAGGGTTCCCAGAAATAGGACCCTGTGCTGCCCAGACTTGAAGCACCCACCCCTCAGAAGCTGGTGTGGGGTTTTGCATAACATAAATACCCCAGATGCCACTGGGCGGGCATTTGGTCTGGGAGGCTAAGATGGGCTCTTAAGTCACAGTTCCTTCTATGTTGACCAAGGATCAGAAGGCCCTTCCAGGTAGCTGGACAGAGGCCGTTTCTGCTCCCTTGGAGAGGAGCCCATCAGCTATTAGGGGGAAGAAGGAGGGGCTAAAGGCCACTGGTTCTCACCCATGCACATCCATGCACATGTGCACATGAATGCATACATGCCTGCTTCCTCCAAACACGCAGTGTTCAAAAGAGGCGGCCCTGCCGTGTCTCCTTGCTTACGGAGAAGCCTGCTGCTGGGTGGGGAAGCGACTGATCCTCCCCCCTCCCCTCATGCTGCCTGGTGAGAGCATCCCAGCCCCTAGCTCCCCCTGAGGCGGCCATCCCACAGCCCCTCCCTGTGCCCTGTCTCCCTAGAGGTGTTGCACCTGGTTGAATTCTACCTGGAAGAGGGGATCACTGATGAAGAAGCTGTCTCCCTCATTGACCTGGAGGCACCAAGACACAAGCATGAGAACAAATGGCAAGAGACCACGAGCAACAGTATCCTGGGTGCTGGGCTGGCCCTCTGTGTGTGCCAGCCAAACACGAGGTCTGGGTGCAAGGCGGGAAGCGGGAAGGCCCCGGGGGGTGGCTGGGCCAGTGGGGGCAAAGCCATGGCAGACTTTGCTGAGTGATTGGAGAGGCCCACATGGTGGCAGGGATGGGGCTGGGAGTGGGCAGAGAGCCGGCCAGGCTTCAGAGGTACAGGAAGGGGACAGTGCATGGCCAACAAGCCCAGAAGAGGCATGTGGAAGAGGAGATGGCACCTTGGCCTTCACCTATGCCTCATTCCTGGGAGGGCCTCCCACCCACCCTAACTCCTAAAAGGTACTGTCTGTGCTTCTGGTTGTGCAGAGCTGAGCAACCCACACAGCATATGATGTCTATCAGTCTTCACAGTCAGGTTACTTTTATGTACAAGAGACAGACAGCACAACTCAGGCCAAGCACACAAGAGGTGTAAAGAAGCCTAGGCCTAGACGGACCCTGCTGGATCCGGGTGCTCGTCCGGCACCCGCGGGAGGCTGTCTTTTGTCCTCTTGGTTCTGCTCTCCTTTGAGTGGCTTCGTTCTTTGACAGCACCCTCCCTGTCCCAGCAGCAGCACCAGCGCTGAACCCCATCAGCCTGACAGTCCTGGGAAAGGGGCCCTCCCAGCATGACAGCAAAACCCCAGGGCACATGAAATTATGGCTGCATGCCAGCCCCCTGCACGCCCACATCAGAGGGTTTGGCCAGCTCGTTACTGCCTGGTGGGACTGCATGTCATACCTAACCTGGCACCAGCAGCCTCCATTGCCCTAGGGCCCTTCCTCGAGGGAACCCCTCTCACCCTGGCCTCACATCAGCTCCTCTGCCACCACCTGGCAGAGGGGGCAGCTCCCTGGGCACCTTCAGCCCAGTCTGGCCGGCCTTAGGGCTTGTAGGAGCTCTCGCCCCCTTCTATGTGAAATATGACCTGCAAGACCATCTCAAGTGCCTACAGACCACATGGTGACTGCGAAGTGTTTCTGCAGGAATTGCCATATTTTCTGGCCGTGGTTTCCAGGGAGGCCCATTATTTCTCCTCCCACCCACAGTAGGCCTGCAGCCTCTGCTTACTAGGTGCTTCTGGTCAGCAGGCCTGCATGGGCCACAGCATGAACTATATGAGGCAGCAAAGGGCCCATCAGAGCCCCTTTCCTGCTTGTGCACTGGGGCCTGGTCCCAGCCTCCGTGTGACAATGGCTGTCTCCTCCCTGGCCTGTGTTCCCTCTAGAAATATTCCAGAGAGTCATAGGGAAACACACCAGGGCCACATCGGGTTCCTGTGAGTCTTGTGTCGGGTGGAGGTTAGGACCTGTGTCCCGCTCAGCCTCGGGTTGTGTCCTTGACGGGACCCCTTCAGATTCCCAGACTCTGCGGCTGGATGAGACCGTGGGCTCTGTGAGAGACGATGACCCATTCACAGCAAAGCTGAGCTTTGAGGTGGGGGCACCTTTCTGAGTGGTGGGCTGTGGAGACACCAAGGCTTGTTGGGAGGGGGGCCCAGATCCCTTCTATACACAGTCCTTGGCATGAAGCAGACTTGCTCCCTGTTAAGGCCGTGGGGAAATTGAGGTGATAGGTTCCCGCTCACTAAAGATGGCTAACAGGAGCCACCTGCTCTGCCAGGGCTCTGTCAGGGCACCTAGCATTGGAAGTTTCTGGACTCCTCCCTGGTTGCCCCCCAAATTCTGGGATCATGACCCATGTGAACATGTCACCCCGGCTGAGTAAGAGCCCCTGGGCCCCCTGCTTCCCACATGCCGCCCGGCAGCAGGGCGGCTCAGAGTTCGTGCCCGTGGTGGTAAGCCGGTCGGTGCTGCGCTCCATGAGTCGTCGAGACGTCCTCATCAAGCGCTGGCCCCCGCCCCTGCAGTGGCAGTACTTCCGCTCGCTCCTGCCCGACGCCTCCATCACCATGTGCCCCTCCTGCTTCCAGGTACTGCGCCTACAGCTCATATGTGCTTACCAGTTTCCTCTTTATGCTGCTCTTCCATTTTGCAAGGGTCCCCCTGGGGAAACCCAGCATCTGGGTGGAGCACAAGTGATCCCAAGGCCAAGCCAAGGCCCCCAGTTGGGAAGAGACTCGGCTGTCCATGGGCCCTCCGTCCTCTCACTTGTACCCCATATGCTATCTGGAGTGGGCTTGCCCCTGACCCTGTGCTGTCTGTACCTGCTTCTAATCTGGGAGGGCCAGCCAAGTGTGATGCACCTTTAAATTTCATTTAGAAAAAAAGGGGGCCTCATGGTGCCTGGGTGGCTCAATGGGTTTGTGAGTTCAAGCCCCATGTCGATCCCTGCTTGGGATTCTGTCTCCCTCTCTCTCTGCCCCTTCCCTGCTTGCATGGTCTCTGTCTCTCTCAAAAATAAATAAATTAATTAAAAAAAAAAAAAGGGGCCTCAGACCCCAGACCTTTCTTCCCCTTTCTTCCAGTCCTCAGACAAAGGTGTTCTGGACCTGTGTTTCCAGCCCTGACTCACTGCCAGGCTTCCTCCCGCTTGGAAGGGCGGGGGGTTGGCACTGGGTCATGACCGTTTCTTCTCAGATGTTCCATTCGGAGGACTACGAGCTGCTGGTGCTTCAACACACCTGCTGCCCCTACTGTCGGAGACGCATCGATGACCCCAGCACGTGACTGGCCCCCTCAGGACCACCGCTCCCACCAGGGCCACCTTGCACTTGGCTGGGCTGTCAAAGGAAGAGTTAAACTGTCAGAAAAAAAAAATCCGTTACTTTCAGAAAGGCTCTGAGTTGTTGGTGGCAGCCTGCTGGAGTCCACAGATCTGTCAGACCATTAACATGTACACTTTGTGAACAGATTGCCTCAATAATTACAAATAAAAGGGCTACTTATTTTCATCAGTGTCTGCATTTTAGCAAATCTTCATATTGTCTGCAACTTAATTTCCTTATGCAAAAGTGCACCTGTTTCTAATTTGATCTGAGAGGAACATTACATTTGCCTGCTCTTAAAATTTAATCTAATCGAAATGGCAATATGGGAATAGGTAGGGGAACGAGTGTTTGTTTATTTTGGTTTCATGGGGCTCTGTCTTGACCAGAAAATAAGGTTCCTGGCTCCAGAGAAGACGGCAAAGAGGGCCTCTCCTCAGAGGTTCTGGAGCCCACCCTCTGCTTCCTGCCTGAGGCCAGGCCCCCCTTCTCTTCCCCATTCCCCAGCCCCACAGAGGCCCCTCCCCTGCTGAGGCTTTCCTCTTGCCTCCAGCTCCTGAAGGCAGTGGGTCTGTTTGAGGTTCCGCTAAGGTTGCTGCCCCTGAGCATCAGCAGTGTCTGATTTGGCTGCTTGAGGGCCTGGAGGGAGAGCTGACATTTATTGGGGTCCTTTGCTTTGCCAGCCGAGTTTCATATGTTGTCTGAGTTCTCACACCAGCCTTCTGATGGAAGGGTTGTGATTTCCATTCTGTAGTCATGGGGGTGGGTGGAGGTGCTGGAGTCCAAGGGCTCACCCAGCCCTAGGTGGAAGCCCCTGATCTGCCCTTCCCTGAGTCTCCTGTGCCCTTCGCCCTCCACACTACCTGTCCCGGAGGTGGCAATGATCCAGTGCTTTATGCAAAGTCCTGACAGCAGGGGAAAGAGAACTGGGCTGTCAGATCAGAAAACCACCCTTGTGATTGGATATTGATACTTTACAGCTCGTCTGTGAAGTGGGCAGAGCGGGACAAATGTCCCCATTGGAGGGGTGAAGACTGAGGCCTGAAGACAGGAGTGGCTGCAGAGGCCGTCCAGTGGTGAGTGCTGAAGCTGGCCCCCTGCCCTCCCCCTTCCTCTCCTGCCTCCCTCTGCATCTCTCTTTGGAGATGATGGAGGAAAATACAGAAAGGGAGCCAGACAGTTGTGCCAACAGAACTCCTCCGTTGAGTGTCTAATTACTTACCATCATGCATGCTCTCTCTCTTGCTAAACATTTATTAATGTGTTAGGATTTCCATTAGCGCATTATTTGAACTGAAATCATTTGCATATGGCTGGGAAAAAGAGAGGAGAGAGAGAAAACAGCCTCAGCCACCCAACAGGCGTCAATCACAGTGACAGATCAGATGGTCTGTGGCTAGAGGCAGGGGGTGGGGGGCCCAGCCTGAGACTCCAGCATGCGTCTTCTCAGCCGAGTAACGCAAAAACCAGGGTGTGCCGTGCCAGGTTCTGCTGTCGCAGGGAAGCACACGGAAGCTGGGGAGGTCTGAGACGGTGGCTTCCTTTCAATCAAACGCTTACTGAGTACCATACACATTGCTAAGCACTCTCCACACATTGTCTTATTTAATCCTCAACAGCCCCCAAGGATGCCCATTAATGCAGATGATGAAACTGAGGCTCAGCAACATTCTCTCCTTTATTCAACAAATACTTACTGAGCCAAGATGGGGTTCACACCCAGGCACAGCTTTCACACCTAAGCATCATGTTCTGCATCTCTCCTGTCCCAGCCTGGACAAGGTCTTGACCGGGCCTGTTCTTTCTCCAAGGCTCACTTTCTCCGTGGATGCAGAAAGGTCCCTTCCAGGGGGACTTTGAGGTTGAGCCTCAGTCTCCATCTGATGAGCCTGATGACCCTTCACATGCTATAACAAGGAAGGCACTGTAGGGACATTGAGATGCCCATTTCACTAAAAGGCCACTGAGGCTGGAGAGAGGCACGGCTGCTGGAGGCCACACAGCTTGGAAGTGGGTCAGGCTGTGACTTGACCTCCCAAGTCCCCAGCGCAACCCATGTTCCTGGAAGGAAGAAGTAAGGAAAAGGGGGGTTGCACAGCCCAGAAAGAGCCCTAGGCCAGGCTTTAGGTAGGCCTGGCTTTAGTCTGGCCACAACCAGCTAGGGGTCCCCATCCACTCCCAGGGAGGCTGCTGAGACCCGGAGGCCCTTTGAGGCTCTTGCACAGGTAGACAGGTGCCCCATCTCCAAGGCTGATGCCTATGGCAGATGACAGGTGACCTTCCATTTGTGCTAGCCCCACCCTCAGGGTAGGTGGGAACCTCAGCAAAGAGGCCTGCACTGGGCAGGGCTCTCACCCTGGGTCAAGCACTTATCCCAGTACTTCACCCAGACTCCAGAACATCTTCCTAGAATGGAACCTAATCATGCTTCTCCCCTGCTTATAACCCTCCCCGCTGCTGGCCAGCCAGCACCCGGATTCCTAGGCCTGCCCTCCCTGGCCTGCCGCTCCACCCCAGGCCTGGGGCTCCCATACCAACTGGCCCCTTTCTTGCTGTGCCTTGGCTCAGCTGTCCCCCTGGCTAGGCTAGGGGGCCTCCCTCCCCCCTCCTGCTCCACACTGTGGTCCCCTGGGATCTCACAGCCCCGGGGCTGGGAGCAGAGCCCTACCTCCCATGGTTCTTTGTGGTGGTGGTGTTTTTTCCCTTTGTCAGCAGGCCCCTGAGCCTGGGAGCTCCTTGAGGGCAGGGGCTGTACAGGATTCATCCCAGTGTCTCTAGCACCAGCCCTGAGCATGGCACGTAGGAAGTGTTTGGCCAATGTTGGGGTAGGGGGAGAGGGAGGAGGGAAGAGGGAGGAAGTGGGACTGGAGGAGAAGAGGAAGGAAGAGGAGGAGAGCAGGTCCATCTCCTTCCTTTCTTCCCTTTGACATTCTCATCTGAGTCTAAGGCCTCACTCAGCAGCAGTGACGCAGCCAGGTGGGGCTAAGCCAGGGAGAGGAGGTAGGGAGGAGGAGGAGGAGGAGGAGAAAGGAAAGGAAAGGGAAGAGGAAGCTGCTGAACCAGCAGCACCTCCGTGCAGAGGCTTACGAGCTATTTGTGTGCTACTGGCTAAGCCCCTAATCCTCCACGGCCGAGTCAGAGGCCTGCACCTGGGCTCCCAGAGGGCCGGGCTCAGGGGAGCTTGGAGATAGGTGCCACCATCTTCAGAGGCAGCCAACCCCAGCCCTCCACCCCCAAAAGCTTGTCCCCAAGCCTGCCTGAGGGGCCAGTGGCTCAGAAAGTCACCCACATTGCGGCTTATCCCTTGGCAAGCTCCCGGACCCCGTCTGGACCACCTGGCATAGAAGAAAGCTCAGGCTGGGGAGTTAGGCTGCCAGTTCACCTCCAGCTCTGCTCAGGAATTAACCCTCTGAGCCCATTTCCTCAGTGCTTAGAGGTTAGGGAGTGAGACCTCCTCATGGGGGGCCGGGAGTTGTGCATCCATTCGACAGATATCTATTGAGTCCTTGCTCCAAGCTGCCAGCTCAGTTACAGTGAGGTCCAGGCCAGGCCAGCCCTGCACTCTGGAGAGAGATGGGCAGTGAGTCAGTAAGGAGACAAGTAAGACCACTGCCGACAGTGATGGGTACTGATTAGAGACAAATGTCATGTGGAGGTGGGGGGTCCTGGCGTGTAGAGCCGGGGCCTCTCCAAGGAGTGCTTTGTAAGCTGAGACCTGAATGAGACTCTAAGAGGCTAATACTGTCAGCAACAGTCATTGATCACTTACACGCAACAGAGTAGGAAACTGAGGCACAGGGAAGGGAGGGGGCCGGGCTGTGCCCAGGCTGCACGGCATCAGAGCCTCAGTCCAGATGTAAGGCTAAGTGTAAAGGGGCCACACCCAACTAAGGGGTACCATGGCACCTAAATGATAAGGTGTGAAGATCTGTGACTGGACCCTGGCAGGAAGGCAGGTCACGTCAAACATGCAGATGGGTTTCCTAGTTCTAGCAAACTGAGGCTGGAGAGGGGAAGCGGGACTTCTCAGGGTGACTCAGGGCCCCAGGCTAGAGTCCAGTGCCACCCCCTGCCTTCAGAGCCACCACTGCTGCCCTAGGCCTGTGTGACTCAGTCTTGTGGCTCTCCCACCAGCCCAGCACAACTTTTTTTTTTTTGTCATTTATACCATGGTGTGAACAACTAGCAGAACTTTCCTGAGAGCTGTCTTTGGTGTAGGGATGGAGGCATGGCCGGGCGGGTGATAGCCCAGGTTTATTATGTGACCTGGGCCACTGACTCACTGCCCACCCTGGACCTCAGCCTCCCCACCAGAGAAATGTAGCAGGAGGGTCAGGGTAGGTGACTTCTCTTGACCTTCTTGCTCACTAGGAGCCTGTTGCTCTGAACAAAGACCATTTTTTGGCTGTTTAAAAAAGGACTCTTTGTCAGGCCTCATAGATTACAGTGCAACGTCACAGTGGTGATGCCTTTAATTCCCCACTGGCCATGGCCCTGTGAGGGAGGATCATTAATCTCAGAGACTTAAGAGAGGGAAGCACTGATTAGATAACCTAGATCTATCTACTCGCTCGATCCACAAATACTTAGCACCTACTATGTGCCAGGCCCTGAGGATACATCAGTGAACAAAACAGAAATTCAGTTCCTTCCAGTGTATGGGAAGTGATTTATGTTTTGCGACGTGCTGAGCACCATGCTCGGCTCTGGGAACCCTGTTGAGAGCTGGCCAGACACCCCCCACCCTGCTGCCCCCTCCCCTCCCCTTGCTCACGTGACAGCCTGCGAGATGGACAAAAAAACGCATGAACAGAACATAAAAGCTTCCAGGCTGTCATAAGTGTTAGGAGGAGGTGAAGGCAAGGTGCTGAGGGTCTATGGTCAAGGGCTCACCCCTGCCAGTGCAGGGCTGCGTGCGGGCCAGTCTTGACCTAGGGAGTCCAGTGCTCCTCCCTCCGTCTGGCTACCAGGGCCACATCAGAATCAAACCCTCCACCTTGACCTCATTAGCGCTGGGCCTAATCACTGAACCAAGTACCTTAAACTGCGAAAGGTCACACGCCAGCAGCCCTGCCACTCCTTCCCTTGAGCGCATCCCCCCCAGTGCACATTTCATCAGCCCTCCACGTGCAAGCCCTGACACCACCCGACAGGCAGGGCTCGGGACCCTCAGGCAGGCTGGAGGGAAAGGGGGGGGGGGCTTTTCTGAGTGACCAGGTCTGGGGGTTTCAGGTGGGAAGAGACTGCACGGATGAGAGTATCAGGGCTGGAAGTCTCAGAGACCAGGACACCACCCTGGCCGGCTCCCTCCCTCAGCCACTGAGCTCATGGCTAGGACTTCCCCTTTGCGGACTGCTCCAATGACAGTGTGCTAGGAGCAGGTCACAATCTGAACTTTCCCGATTTCATTTGTTTCCGTACTTGCTTGTGAGCCCTGCCCCCCCACCCCCCAATGGTGCTGCCTGTGGGCATCGTCCCTCTCTATCATATCTGTCAGAACGGAGCATCTTGCACGCAGCACAGTACATGCTCCATACACACTTGTGGCTGGAGGGTGGTCATCCCGGGCACTGCCGTGTACCCCCCTTCGTCCCTGTGCTCCCCTCATGGATGGGGGGAGCCTCTCAGTGCCCAGCCTCCATTAGCCCCCAGAAGCTGCCTTCGTGGAGTGACCTGTCACACAGCTTCCAAGGCCCGCGGTCCCAGCCCAGCCTACACAGACGTCCCCAGATGTGCCCTGCGTGCGACAGCGTCCAACCAGTTCTTTGTCCAGGCTCGGCCTCGCCTCCACACCGGGCCCAAGCCCGCCTCGCTCACGGCCCTGATCCGGTGCCCAGCACTCCACCGGGCACCGAGCTGCCTCTGGGATGCAAGGCCTTGCTTCAGGAGCCTTAGAGCCTCTGTCCCCTTTCTGCTCCAGTCACCCCCTGCTCTGGTCCCCTCCTCTCTCCCTCACTCCCTCCAATACACCTTTGGGGGCATTCGAGCTACGTTTCTGCCCCTTAAGATCTGGCCAACACTTGTTGGGATGAGCACTGGGTGTTATATGGAAACCAACTTGACAATAAACTATATTAAAAACAAAACAACAAAAGATCTGCCCAAGCCAATGCCCACTACTGTTTGGATAAAACTAGATTCCTCAGCTTGGTATCAAGACCCATAGCCCATGTGAGGCCTCACCCCAGACAAGCCTCGGGCCTCTGTCAGCCCTGGTCTTCAGTCTCCCCTGTTTTCCCTCTTGGCAACTTAGCAAAATACTCCCCTCCCTCAAAGACCCAAACTTCCCCTCCCCGGACACCTCCCCAGGATAAGCAGTCTCCCTTCCCTTGGCCTCATGGAAGCCCCTCCCTGGACCCGGATCTGTCTTTCCCACATCAGGGTCCTCCGCAGCGCATAACCTCCTCCTTTCTGGATCTTTGTATCCCCGGTGGCCTGCACATGAATGTTTAATGAACAAGCAAGTGAGTGAATTCCCATTCTAATACCCATGGAGCTCCTGGTCTGTGCCGGGCTGTGGTCTGGCATGGAGCGTGCTGAAGCTGGCGGGACGTGGCCCCTGCCCTCATAGAGCTCCTAACTTGGTGAGATGGCCTGGTGTTAGGGTCAGGAGGTGACAGGTGGGGAAGAAATAGGTAAGGGCCTGAGAGACTGAGGAGAACCAGAGCCTCCACCCTCAGGTCCAGTGGGGAGGAAGACAGAGTCCTCCGGCATGAAGTGAAGGGGCACGGGCATGGAGCCAGAGAGATGCCAATGCCAGGCCAAGGCCCACAGACTGCGATGGGCAGAGATTCCTGGGGACCAGAAGAGTTGGGGTTGGGCTTCCTGCCTTTTCCCAGGGTCCCCAGTACTTCCCCTCTTTGGCCCCAGGCTTCTTCCTAGAGTCACCTTGGCCCCTCTTGGAAGCCAATTAGGCCCCCAGTTGCAGTAGTGGGGATTAGTATGATTAATAATGCCCCCAATCTCCCAGGTGCTGATTCAGCCAGGAGCTTAGGGAGGGGAGGTCACTTTATAAGGGCCTGGGGGGGGTTAGAGCCCGGAGTCATTCAGCCGGAGCCCTGGGTGGCCACGCTCCGTCCTCTGCAGCACTTTTGGGTCTGAGCCGCCCACCGGGCAAGCCACCAGGACCGCAGCCATGAACGGGACGGAGGGCCCGAACTTCTACGTGCCCTTCTCCAACAAGACGGGTGTGGTGCGCAGCCCCTTCGAGTACCCACAGTACTACCTGGCTGAGCCATGGCAGTTCTCCATGCTGGCCGCCTACATGTTCCTGCTGATCGTGCTTGGCTTCCCCATCAACTTCCTCACGCTCTACGTCACGGTCCAGCACAAGAAGCTGCGCACGCCTCTCAACTACATCCTGCTCAACCTGGCCGTGGCCGACCTCTTCATGGTCTTTGGCGGCTTCACCACCACCCTCTACACCTCTCTGCACGGATACTTTGTCTTCGGGCCCACCGGATGCAATATGGAGGGCTTCTTTGCCACACTGGGCGGTACGAACTGGGGTATGGGGAGTCAGGAGTCGGTGGTGGGGAGGGTGCAAAGGCATTGGAAGAGAACTCCGTATTTGGGGATGGTGATGAAGAGGCCTTCCCCCTCTACACTCATCAGCACTCTCCACTTAATCCACAGACACTGTTAGGAATGATAAGCGAGGCTGCTGTTTACTGAGGGCGGGCATCGGGCACTTTATCTCACGTCGAGTGGTGCCATTGTCTTGCTTTGCATCAGGGAAACAGGATGAAAGAGTCAAGGGTCTTGCTGGGGCCACATTGTGGTGAGCATAGAGCTGTTTCCACCCCACATTTCTGTGGCTCTTTGGGCCGTGTTCTCTTTCTCTCGGAGCAGCTGTGCCTTGTGAGACCCATGCTGGGCACTGGGAACGGAGCCGGACAAGACAGATCTCTGTGCTCAGGGCTTTCAGCCCAGGGCACACGCAGATCATTAGTCCTCCGGCAACTGGACTTTGTGCTAAACAATGGGCTCAGCCTCTCCCCGCTGGCATCTATCTGACCAAGCAGAGAAGGGTCCGCCTGTATGTGGTAGCCCTTTGTCACTCCTTTCTCGTGGCCTGAGACTGGGTGATCTGTGGTCAGTGAAGGTGACAAGCACCCAGTGGTGGCCAGAAGTTCCCCAGGCACGGGGCTGAGACGGTGTCCTAGACAGAGCAGCCCTTGTGGCCGGTGCTGGGCTCTCTCAGCCTCCCTGGTCCTCTCCTGCTTGCCTGAGAGGCCATGTGTCCTCAGAGAAGGGAGACACTCCTGGTCACTGCCCTGCCACATCCCTGCATGTGTCTCTTCCCTCCTCTGTGCCTCGCTGTTCTCTACTAAACAGGATCTGTTATCTCTGCAGCACCCCATCAGTTTTCTAGTCAAAGAGACTATTTGAGTGCACTTTTCAAAGCTACAGATCCCCACACAGGTCTAGTGCCGCCCTAGGGAAGGGGTTTGTTGGAAAGGGATAAGCTCCCCCACACAACAAGGCTGGAGGTGGGCTGAGGAGGCTGAGGCTAGAAAGCAGGGGTGAGACGGAGGCCACATGCAGGCGGGCACGTCTCTGCAGGGCTGGCGTCAGTTCACAGTTATTATCCCAGAGGAATACTTAGTCGTGTTCTGTTTTTCTCTCAGCAATGTCCCGGTTTGCTTGGCAAATTCTATGGCCACCCTCCCGATTGAGTTTCTGGGGTGACGTGCAGGGCGCTTGTCTGAATTCCACCATTCTTTCCTGTTCCTCAGGCAAAACATTGGCCAGCTTTCTGGGGGGACCCACGGGCGCAGGGTATTTCATTCCTCGCCGGGGAGAGACTGATGCACAGAAGGGAGAGAAGGAACCCAGCTCCAACAGGCACTCTGCCTGTCGCCCCACGGAGCACATATTCTTCTGTATAAACTCCCTCCAGGGCCCCTAGTCTAATCATGACCCTGGAAGCTGACTTCCAGTCCTTCGTGAACCCAGAGCTCTAACTGAACTAACTCCTCTTCCTGGAGGACACCCTGCTCACTCTGTGTCTGCATAGCGCCCCCCTGCCTCACAGCGCCTTCACTCCTCTTCTCACACTCGAAGCCCTCTCTTTCCTCAGTCCTGGCCCCAACCCTGCCCTGGGCGGGCTTGCTGGCCGCCCTCTCCCATCCAGGAGTGCCCCCTCCTTGGACAGTGGGGTCCAGGCAGGGGGCATGTTGATTGATAGCTGACTGCCTTGCAGGTGAAATTGCCCTGTGGTCTTTGGTGGTCCTGGCCATCGAGCGGTACGTGGTGGTGTGTAAGCCCATGAGCAACTTCCGCTTTGGGGAGAACCATGCCATAATGGGCGTCGTCTTCACCTGGATCATGGCACTGGCCTGTGCCGCACCCCCCCTCGTGGGTTGGTCCAGGTAATGGCACTAAGCAGAAGGGAAGGGACCCTAGGGCGGGGGTTCTTTGTAGGGTCCTCAGCCAGGACTCAAACCTGGGGCTGTCTCGTTCTGGGCACCGAGCTCATATGCCCCCTACCCCAAACGCCACCCTGGCAGCTCTCCCAGGGGAGGGGTTTAGGGAGGGGAAGAGAGAATCAGACCCTAATGTTGCTCCAGGGGCCAGTCCCACCTCCTGAGCCCCCATGTCAAGGAAAATCCAAGACGCCCCAACCCTTAACCTTGGCTGTGCCCCTAATCCTCAACTAAGCCAGGACCAGATTCCAATCCTCTTTGCCCTATAGGCAACGCCCTCTGACCTTGGGCCTCAGCACCTGGGGAGGCCAAGCCTACCTAGTGCAGGCGGTGGCATTGTAGCCTCTGGGAAGTGCATCCTGTCCAGGCTCTAGTTCATCATCTCCAAACGCGGCTCAGATGAGGGACGGGAGGACAGTGGTTTGGGGTGGACGGGTGACCCTGTGGGTTCCTGGAGGCCTTGCGTCCCTCTGCTTCTGGGAAGTTCCTAATCTCTCTTCCCTTCCCTCCCCTCTCAGCTTCCTGGGGTCAATTTTTTTCTGTCCCTTGTTGAACCTGAGCCCACTGCCTCCAGCCTCTTTCCCTGTTTTCTCCAGTCCTGCCTAGGCCCATCCCCACAGGCACAGCCAGTAGACACTCCCTTGTCACCATTCTCTGAAATCACAGAAACGTCCTAACAACATGGCCCTGGGGTCTCTTGTTTCTAGAAACAGTGCAAAGATCCCTTACTGTGTGCCCATCTTTGCTCTAGAAAATCCCCCTACCCTGTTAGTGAGACCCTAGTTTGTATGAACTGCCTCAAATACAGAGCTGGGGAGCTTTTCCTTTCTCCCCACCAACCTCTGCGAGGCAAGACGCGGGGCCGTCTCATGGTGGCACAGCTGTTTTCACGAGGGGCATCCGAGTCCTCCTCTCAGTTGATCTGATCCTCACAGCCGTGTAGCCACACAGTTATTTTATTATGCCTGTTTTAAACACAGGGAAAGCAGGGCCCAGAGCAAGCCTGGCCACACAGCAGGTGTGTTGGCAGAGCCAGGGCCCGGACCAGCTGCGGTCTGTTTCTCAAGTCCCTCACACGTGGGCCTCCCTTATGCCCTCTCTTACCCCGTCCCCCTCTGGTGCTCAGGTACATCCCTGAAGGCATGCAGTGTTCGTGTGGGATCGACTACTACACGCTCAAGCCGGAGGTCAACAACGAGTCCTTCGTCATCTACATGTTCGTGGTCCACTTCACCATCCCCATGATTGTCATCTTCTTCTGCTACGGACAGCTCGTCTTCACAGTCAAGGAGGTATGGACCTGTGCTGGGTGCAGGGGACACACGCATTGGTTGGGTTGAGCCTGGCCCCGGTCCCAAAGGAGCCGCAGTCTGGACAGCAGCCCTTGTGTCCTTACAGGCTGCAGCCCAGCAGCAGGAGTCCGCCACCACCCAGAAGGCTGAGAAGGAGGTCACTCGCATGGTCATCATCATGGTCATCGCTTTCCTGATCTGCTGGGTGCCCTACGCCAGCGTGGCATTCTACATCTTCACCCACCAGGGCTCCAACTTCGGCCCCATCTTCATGACACTCCCGGCGTTCTTCGCCAAGTCCTCTTCCATCTACAATCCTGTCATCTACATCATGATGAACAAGCAGGTGCCCGCTGGTGGGCCGGGAGGGTCCAGGGGCCCCAGGCTGCAGGCAGTGCCTATGGAGGACAAGCCATGTCCTTGACTGGGCCTCGGTCATTTCACCCCCAAAACCAGGCAGGGACACCAGTATCCGCCCAAGCATCCGAGTCATCTAGGCGAAATGCAGATTCCTGCTGAATCAGAGGCTCAGGGGGAGCCCAGGAACCTGCATTTCTAACAAGCACCCCACCCCCAACCCCCGGTGACTCTCACGCCGGCTCACGTATGAGAAGTGCCTAGTCCAGATGCTTCTGGAGGCCCACTTTAAAACTCAAGTGGTCTAAGTCCCAAGCCTGGGAATGGGGTGGGGCCAGTCTCCACAAAGCTGAGCAAGGAGCTACAGTCTTATTCTGGGGGAGGAAGGGATACAGCAGTGCTTTCACATCGACCGGTGATTTCTCTGTGGAATCCATGCTCCTGTGGGGGAAACACGGTCTCTGGAGTTAGGCAGATTGGTTTCAAATCTCAATTCTTACTTTCTCGCTGAGTGACCCTTGGGAAGTCACTTCCCTTCTCTGGGCTTCAATGTCTTCATTCCTAGAGAGGGCAAAATTCCAAACTCTAGGGCAATATAAGATAACTTACAGAGAGCCCTTGGCACACAGAGGGCCTCATGGGATATCATCGGTAGCAAAGCCCCCTTGGGTTTGGTCCCTGGCATCTCTGGGGCGGGGCCATATGCGCTAAGTTCCCTCCAGGGAGCCAGACTTGGGAGGGGCGTGGAGGCTGAGAGCCAGAAGCAGGAAAGGGGTTGGAGGTAAATCTCGCCAACCACCTCCATTGGCCCTATGCACTTTCGGCGGACCCTGACTCTGACTCATTCTCCTTGCCTTCCAGTTCCGGAACTGCATGCTCACTACCCTCTGCTGTGGCAAGAACCCACTGGGTGATGACGAGGCCTCCACCACCGCCTCTAAGACGGAGACCAGCCAGGTGGCACCGGCCTAAGCCCTGCCAAGGACTCTGTGGTCGACTGTAGGAGCGTCCCATCCCCCATGCCTACCCCCAGCCGCAGCTGCCCCACCAGAAACCGGGCCTGTTGGAGCCAGGTTGCACAGCAGACTCCTGGAGTTAAAAAAAAAAAAAAAAAAAAGAATAACAAGAGAAAAATGAGGCTCCCCCCTCAGCAAGTCCGGCCTGATCTGGAGTCCTGAGTTCCCAAGGGGCTGTGGGTTCTCTGCCCTTCCTCTCCCCAACTCATCTCTCAGGAACACAAGAACTCTTGCTCTCTGGAAAAGTGTCCCAGCTTAGGGATAAATGTCTAGCACAGAGTGGGGCACACAGTAGGTGCTTAATAAATGCTAGATGGATGAAGGAAGGGACGAATGGGAGAATGAATGCAGGAATGAATGGGCAGGGAGAGCAGATCTACCCCCTCAAAACCACCTTAGCAGCAGCAGCTTACCCTCAGCTGATGACCTTGAGCAGTTCCCTTCCCTGGGCCTCACTTTCTTTTCCTGTAAAATGGAAATCCCAAACCCTTGATCCTGCCAACATATGGCTGCTGTGAAGATCAAATGAGATTGTGTGTGCGTGTGTGTGTGTGTGTGTGTGTGTGTGTGTGTGTGTAAGCACCTTGTAAATGGTAAGGAGCTGTACAGATTGTAGTTAACATTATGAATAATATCAATGAATATAATTAATTAATTAATATGATCATCTCTTCTTGATAGTGACCATTTTGAGACTGGGCAAGGCCCTGAGCACCCAGCCTCAGCAGGTTGTTTTGAAATTCACCAGATGTCAAGGCCAGACCAGGGCTGGCGGTCAGTCTGCAGACAGGGACAGTCAAGGGAATGCAGAATGCAGTCCTCAGGACTGATAAAACGACGTCAGGGGACAGGAGTCTGGGGCCAAGGCTCAGGGTCTCACCTCTGATGCGGAGTCCTCAGGCCCCGTGCCCCCCTCATGCAGCCTAGGGAGAGACAGGCCTTTCTGTCAGCTTCCGCAAGCCACCTTCCCTCCTGCCGTGCAGCCACGAGGCTGCAGCAACTCTAGAAGCACAGAGCTTCTAGAAGCCATATTCACCTGCCCACATTTAATGAGGAGCTGAGTCCCCAGGGTCACCCTGTCTCAAAGATCTCAGAAACAAAAAGTGGGAAATTCAGATGGGCCCATCTTCTCTGGGGATGTTCACAGATCCCAGAATCAAGCTCCCTCGCCGTGTGAGCCTGTGTTTAGCTGCAGTCCATTCTCCATTCTGGAGAGTCCTTGCTGCAAAGCCGGTGGGAACTCTGGGGCGTCAGAGTTGTGCTGCCTGTATAACTGCGCCTCCTCCATAACCACGACCGGAAGCTCTAGCTCCCCCCAGGTCTGCCTGGACACCAGGCAAATCGGGGCATTAAAAGCTCAGCTCCTATGCCTGGTGTTAATGGTGGTGGTATTTTTGTTGCTCTCAACCTCTTTATCTGCAGGATTGATTGAAACTGGACAGCAATTTCTGCCTGATCCCTAACCCTGGGATGCTGGGTCTGGGCAACCGGCTGACGCCCCTGGGGGTGTGGGGTGGAGGGAGCATGCCCGGGAATGAGAAAAGCCCCAACTTTGGAGTCACGGAAACCGGGGTGAGCTGTGAAACTGCAACCAAGCCTTGCCATCTCTCTGAGTCTCCTTCTCTGCAAGAGGGAGTCTGAAACTGAGCTTGAGGGGACTGCAGACTTCACGCGGCCAGCCTGCTTCCTGGCGCACCGTAGCCAGTGGGAGACCTCTGACGTTACTGGGCCTCAGCTCAGAGCTGGCCTTACCAAGAACACCATCTGTGAGGGGAGCAAGGATGGAGATAGAGTCCCCAGAGTTACCCTCAGCCTCCAAGGTGGGAAAGGGTGGCTGGAGCCTGAGACAGATGCTCGCCAGTGCCACGAGGGGGTGGGGGGCTGGAGCAGGTAATAGCTGGGATCTCTACTGTTGCCCCTCGAGGTGATCTACTCTGCCTCCCTAGGTGATGTCAGTCAGATTTCTTTGGCTGCAAAGGGCAGGAAATCTAAATAGGGCTGCACCAGAAAGGGGAAATAATGGGGTCCCCAAAACAAAAATCCCAGGGCTTCAGGCACAGCTGGATGCATGTGCTCAGATGTTACTGGACTTCTGTGTCTCCCCCTCTGATTATAGTTTTCTCTGTGTTGGCTTCAGAAGGGGCTACCAGCAGTCCCAAGCTCAGCTAGCCTTGCAGAAAGTGAGCTTCTTTTCCTGAGGGTTCCAGCAAAGGTCCTGGGCAGGCAGGGCTCTCATTGGCCAGGTCTGGGTCACCTGACCACCCCTAATCCTGTCACCAGGTTAAAATGGGGATTCATCCTCTGATTGGCCCAGCTTGAGTCACCTGATTGTCCCTAAGCCTATCACCAGGCTGGGATGGGGATTTAGCCTCTGATTGGCCAGGGCTGGGTCACCTGATCACCCCTGCAGACCCTACGTAAACCAAATGGTCTGAGTGAGGGTGGGGACTGGAAGGAGCCCAGAGGATTCATGGGGGGTGTTGTTACCAGAAGGAAGAGGCCCAGAGACAGGGTGGGCAGAACCAGCAGTGGCCCCGAGGGGCTGGCCTCTAGTGGGTGATGTCCAGCTACCCCAGGCCTCCCTCCCACACCGGGGACACGGGGGAGAAGCTTCCCATGGCTGGTCCCAGACGTCTCACTCTCCATTTCTGATGTGCTGGGCCAGCAGGGCTGTGGGGGGGACATACTTGCTTTGCAGGCAGCCCTGTTTCCTCACGTACCCACCTCAGTCCCCTTATTCTGAGTGGTATCCTTGTTTCAGCCTCATATTCAGAGAAAAAAAAATTAACTCTCAAACCAGAAGTCTCTGTTTTTTATTTCCTGGTAGAGGGGAAATCCTCTTTCCCTCCTTGATTTATAACTGATTTGACAGGCACTTGGGGACATTTGCCACATTTGTCAGCAAAGCGGTGCTGACTTAAGTTGGGTTGAGGGTGTTACCCACCTCATCTCCAGGTTTCTGGAATGCCTCTTGTATGCAATCATGTCCACTGTCAACCTGATCTTAGGAAGCTGACCCCGGGCCAGGATGCGCTGGGGACCCAGAGATGGGTTGGAGATAGCACGTCTCTGGGCTGTGGCCTGGGCAGCCTCGGAACACAGAGCTCTCTCACCCCTGATCTCGCCTCTGGGAGGAGAGAGCATGAACCAAGCCTCGCAGCCCCGGGCCACCACAGAGACAGCAAAGCTGATGGGAGTAGACACCTGCACCCCTGATGTCCCAGGGCGACCCCAGAGAGACAGCAGTGCCCTTCTCAGCCCCACAACCTCACACCATGTCCCTGAACCTTCCTAGGTCTCAGGCCTCTGCACTTGAAAGAGGAGACTCATCTCAGTTGGTAGAATTGTCCATAGAGAGTAACAAGATTGTTGCTATAAAAATTGCACAGTAGACACAATAAATGTGAGTGTCCTTCCCAGAGATGTGAAGCAGGTTCAAAGGAACCTGCACTGGTAGGAGATAGAGTCCTTGGTGGGAGTCAAGAAATTAAAGTAATGGAGGGGCCTCAGGAAAGGGGGAAGCAAGTGACAACTGCCCCCCATATTCATTCCCTTTCTTCCTTTTAGTAATATCACTCCAATTCCAGATGGGCACCAAGCTTCCCAGGGCAGGGCGGCATCTTCCAGTTTCCCTTGCGTCTGCAGTGGTGTGACATTAAGGTCTGGCCAGTGGAGTATACTCAGAAGTATATGAAGTTCTGGGTTGTGCATTTCAGAGAATGGAGGCATCCTTCACTTCTCTTCTTTCCTGTCTGATGGCTGGAATGTGGTCATGATGACCGGAGCTGCAGCAGCTGTCTTGTATCATGAGGTGGAGTCTGTGGGCAGAGAACAGCACAGCATGAGGCAAGAAGGAGATGGGTGGGGTCCCCTATGCTGCCTTTCGGTCCTGTGCAACTTGCACTTGAAGAGTCTCACGAAAGAATGACTTGATAGTTTCTTGTTTAAGCCACAGTTATTTTGGAGTTAGAGCTGGTTTCTTCACTAACACAGAGGGCTTCCAAATTGCAGCCGAGGGTCTGGACTCAGGACGATTGAGTACAGGTCCTCTCTGAACGTTAGCGTCTTCGTGTATCAACAAAATAGTGAATATAAAGTACATACATGGATATAGAACATGGCAGCTATTACCATATCCACCCTGCTCTCTATGCATTTGGTGACTAATGTCACAAATGTCCTGAGGCTACAGGCGCTAGAGTTACACAAAGACACCCTGTCACTGCCGCAGAAAGTTTAAGACGTAATCTTCAGACCTTTGAGAAAGTTCACATGTAGGAGGCCCCCACTGGACGTTCAAAGATGGTAAAACAGTTGGGTCAGCAGAAACTTAAATTCCACACAGGCCTCAGTGGGCATCAGATAAGTACACCGAGCAGCCCGCCCTCCCTCCCGCATCTGATCCTCACACTTATCACTTCCCTGTAAAAAGGCAATCCTCTAGAAGAATTTTTAGATCTGCAGTGCATTTTAGAACTTCTTCCCCTCCAAATGCAAAACTCCATTCTGGCACAGCCTGGGAGTAGGGTTTCACATGAGGCTCGTGGGAAGGTTTATCTCTCCAAGTCTTTCTCTATTTCTCAATTCTTGGAAATTCCCCACAATGCGATCAAAATTGCTGCCCCTGTTGGAGCCAGCACCGTGTGCCTCTTCGCCTCATCTCGCCTCCTGCTCTAACGTGGTTCCTGGAGATGGTTCTCAGGCCTCCCTTCACGCAGCCAGGCTGGGCTCTGGCACCAGGGTTCCGCAGCAGTGGGTGCTGAGCAGCCCCTGTGTGCCAGGCACCGTGCTCTGCACCAGGGATACCACCAGAACAAGCCAGACACAGTCCTGCCTACCCCCGTGGCCCTTCAGAGCTCAGGGGCTAGTGTGGGAGAGTGCTAAGTTAGGGTGCTAGATAGAGGTCCCAGGGGCTGCTGGAGCCAGAGGGGAGGACCCTAACCTCCTATGGGGTCAACGAGGGCTTTTCCAAGCTACATTGAGGCCAAAAGGATGAGTGGGAAACAGTCCAGAAAAGGTAGGCAGGGGTAAAGAAGGGCCTTCTAGACAGTGTATCAGTTAGCTTATGCTGCATGACAAACAACCCCCAAACCTCATGGCTTAAAACAACACACACCATTGTTGTTTGTGACTCTGGGTCAGCCAGGTGGTCCTGCTGACCTGGACTCAGCTTGGTTGATCTCTGCTGGGCTCATTAAAGCATCTGTGGTCAACTGGAGGTTTGGCTATTTGGCCAGCTGTGGGCTCAGTGACAGCAGTGACTGAGCCGTGAGCCTCTGAGCTCCAGGGGGCTAGCCAGGGCTTGTACACATGGGATTAGGACTGGCATGGCCTCACTTCCACCACATACTATTGGTCAAAGCAAGTCACAAGGCCAGCGCAGATTTAAAGAGTGTGAGAGGAGCTGAAAAGTTGCACGCAAATGGACATGGCAATGGGCAGGGGTGACAAATTTGGGGCATTTTTACATCCATCTAACACACACACACACACACACACACACACACACACACACACACACACAAAGGAAACAGGAGAAAGCCCAGCTCTCAACATCTAGCCCATTCCAAGAGCCACAGAGGTTGGACTGTGGGGCTGCAAGGAGAAAGGGGCTCCATAAGCAGGATGAAAGAGGTCAAGCCTCTACTCATGGACAGTGGGGAGCTATGAAGGGTGCTAGGCAAGGGAGGAGTGATATCTGATTTCACTTTAGAACACTTTCATGGCCACCACCTCCCTCAATCCAGACTCTGGTGCTGGAGAGTTCCTGGGAAAATCCCAACAATAAAGGAAGGAAGGAAGAATGAAAAATAAAACAAGTTTGTTTTATTTTTTTTTATTTTTTTTTGTATTATTTTTTTTAATGTTTTATTTTTATTTCTAGGAGAGAGAGAGAGAGACAGCATGAGCAGGGGAGGGTCAGAGAGAGAGGGAGTCACAGATTGAAACAGGCTCCAGGCTCTGAGCCGGCAGTCAGCACAGAGCCCGATGCGGGGCTCGAACCCACGAACCGCGAGATCGTGACCTAAGCGAAAGTCGGACGCTTAACCGACTAAGCCACCCAGGCGCCCCAAAACAAGTTTGTTTTAAACTTGTCCCCTTCAAATCCTACACCCTCCTCAGAGGTAACCAATGCTGTCACTTTGGAGTGAGTCCTTTCAGACCTTCTTCTGTGCCTTCACTTATGTGCACATTCACACACACATATACTTGCACACACTCGCACAAATTCTCTCTTCTCAGAAAGGCAGAGCATATTCGACAGACACATTCGGTTCGTTCGTTCATTCATTCATTCATTTTCTTCTTACCTTCTTTCTATCTCTGCGCCCAACGTTGAGCTCAAACTCACAGCCCTGAGATCACGAGTTGCATGCTCCACTGACTGAGCCAGCCAAGCGTCCCTGTGGCTCGTTCATTTTCACTGCTGTATACTACTCCATGTGACTAGACCACTGTTTATTTGTCTGCTTTTCTCCTGGTGGGTAGTTAGGTTGTTTTGAAATTTTGGTGGAATTGCAGCAAGCATCTTTATCTATTGATGTAAGGGTTTCTCTCAGATTTCTACCCAGAGTGCCATGGGTAGGTGTGAATGTATCTTTAGTTATGTTCAATGTAACTGCATTGCTTTCTAGAGTGGCTCCCAGCTTACTCTCCCTGCGGCTATGTGTTTCTTCACGTGCTGGACACCCAGCATCGATAGGTCTAATTTAAGTATCTGTCATTCTACCAGGTGTGAAATACCACATCATCCTTGTTTTAATTCACCTCATCGTTTCAAATGGCTGCAGAGTTTTCTGCAGAAGGGAGTAGTTCAGCCAAGCCTCCAGTGATTCATTTGGAAGTTAGTTCTCTCTTTTCTTTTTTCTTTTCTAAATAACGTAGCAATTGTTTATTTTCTGACTACTGCACTTCTAGGACAGAGAAGCACAATTGCTGAGCTCAAGGGAATACCTTTCCAAAGCAGACTGCACCCCAATTTACACTCTTAGCAGAGACACTGAGGGCTAGGCTCCCTGCATTCTTGCCTACACTGCCTTCAATTTGAGTCCATTTGATGAGGAGCTAGTATCTCATCATGTTTCAGCTTGAACTTTCCTGAATGCCAAGGAGGTCGAGAATATTCTCTTGTGTTTATTATCAGCCTTTCTGGTGAATTGCCTGTTCGTATTCTTTGTCCATTTTACCAATGGTTGGCCTTGTTTGTGGAGACTTTCGTTAGGCAATTTTATTTAAAAATTCCCCTTCCGTCTCTTAAAAATTCCTTCTTATAAAACAAAACAAGACGAAAGGAAGCCACAGGTTGATTTGGGGGTGGCAGCTCCAGGCAAACCCCACCTGCCAGCCTCCAGCTGCCACTCCTTGAGCGCTGGCTCCCAGCGGTGGCCCGAAACGAGAGCGGCCCTGCGCAGGTGGGATGGGAGGCTCAGTGGCCGCGGCCCCGCCCCAGGTGCGCCCAGTTCCCCATCAGCATCTCCAGGCCCTGTGGGGGCAGGGCGTGCAAGAGGGATCAAGCACCTCAGCACCCAGCATTTTGTCACAGGACCTGAGACCCAGAGACGTCAGTGGACTCGCCCGAGGTCACACAGGAGTGGGTGGCCGAGCTGGGGCTTCGGCACCCGAGGCAGGCCGCCATCAGCAGCTCAGAGCCTCCCAGCCCAATCAGGGGCTAATTGGAGTGGTGGGGCCGGGCTTCGGATACATAAGGGGATCGGGCCGGGCCGGCAGCCTCATGCCTGGGGAGGGCTCCAGCTACCTGCACCTGTGTTCGCATCTACCGGCGCAATGGCTCCCGGGAGCATTGCCTCCAGTGACACCTCAACCTCCTCCGCATCCTTGACCTCCACAGCGGGGTCATCTGGGTTGTCTGACTCTGAAAAGCCAGGTAGGCAGAGGGAGGCAGCTGTCTGAGCCCGAGTGCCCTGGACGTCCTGGACCCCCCTCGCGCCGCCCTGCCCCCTCCCCTGGCCCCGGCGCCCACCCTGGAAGCCGATGGAGTTTTCACCTGCTCGTGGGGCGCAGGGACTGCTGCCCCAGGGAGCCGGGCACGGCCTGGGGGCTGACGCTGACCCAACTCCCAGGAGGGCGGGAGGGCGGGCAGAGTGGCAGCCTCCCAGCTGGAGCCCGTTTCCTGCCGGTGGGGAGGGCCTGCGGCCAGGCTGAGGCTGCAGGGCAGCTAGCTAGAGGGACCGTGCATTTGATGCAAGCCTGGGCCTTGAATTTAGGGCTGCATCCCAATTTTCAATCAACAAACAACGCCTTAGGGGTTCTCTGGATATAAATAGGTTCATTCCCTCCGGGAGCTCCGAGTCTGATGGGCAAGACTGCCTCACTGACAGATGCCGTCTGATCATAGGGCCTGAGCCTTAACACCAGGAATACAGAGGGCTGTAGGAGCCCAGAGGAGTTGCCGTCCCACTCTGGGAGATCAAGGAAGGCTTCCTGGAAGAGGTGACCCTGAAGGAGGGTTACACCTCACCCAGGACGAGAGGGTGAAGCAGGGGAAGAGTCTGAGTGTAGTAAATGCTCCTTCAGAGGTAAAGTTGGAGGGCGGAGTGCAGGTGCAGAGTTGCTCGTCCCGGCTTGGGAAATCAGGGCGGTGTATAAATCATGGTGCTCTGTGGGCCTTGATGCGAGAGCTACCTGGCGACTGCAGGGGATGAAGGCTAACCAGGCAGGAGGAAGAGCATGGGCAAAGGCCCAGAGGCGAGGCGGCTGGGGAGCACCAGGGAGTCGCAAGCCCTCCTCTGGTCGAGGGAAGTGGCATCACAGGAAGGGGGAGCCTCCAGGGCCTCAGCCAGGGCCTTGGGCCCTTACACTGAAGGCAATGGGGAGGTGAGGGATATGAGGAAGAGTGGGAAGAAGGCTGGGGCCCTCGGGGTGGCGGAGGGAGAAGCTCACAAGGAAGGGGTGGAGGGGTGTGGGGGTGAAGGGGAGGGGAGGTGCAGGATGCCCTCCAGGTTCTTGCTTGTGTGTCTGGGTAGGTATGGTGGGGGTCATTCCTGGGAGAGAGGAGATGGAGGGCGAGGTTGGGGAAGCTGTGACTTCTGGTCATCCCAAGACCCAGCAGGCCCTGAATGATGCATAATGAGGAACTGAATTCAGCCTCAGGGACTGGGGAGAGAGGAGACTCAGGCTCCCTAGGACAGGGCCTGGTTCGGGGGAGGCCGAGGAGGGGTTAGAACACTCCCCACGGGCCAGGCTGGAGGACCCTGTAGCTGGGAGGGTGCCGACTTCCTTAGAGACTCTATCCCCACTATACAGATGGGAAGACTGAAGCCAGGAGAGGAGAGTAAAACTCCCAACGTCCTGCGTGTGGCTGACCAGGCCCATTCACGAGCTTTGGCCCCAAAGTGAATATTCCCAGACACTGAGCTCTTCCTGGCCAGGAGGCAGCAGTAGTTGAATTGGATTAGGTCTCTACCTGTACTTGAGATGAGTCTCTGGGTGGGTTACTTTTTTTTTCCCTACTTCGAAATGTGTTTGGGGGAAAATTATATATATATAAAATTATATATATATTATATCATATTATATATATAATTTTATATATATGTGTGTGTGTGTGTTTAACTAATTGATTCCCTTTAAAAAGTCTTTAATTTTTGCAAATTGATCAGAAACCAACATTTCTAATCACATTTAAATCAAGTTTCATATTTAAACCAGTTTTATGCACCTTACTGTGACTGACAGCTTCAAGGATCCTATTTTCTTTTGCAGCTTAAAATATAGCAGCCAACTGAGATATCTCCATAATTCATGTAACATACAATTCACCCATTTAAAGGGTACAGTGTCTGTTAGTATATTCACTGCCGTGTGCTCCTCTCCACGGGCAATTCTAGAATATTTTAATGCCCTTAAAAAGAAAACCTGTGCCCATCACAGTTCTGCCCCTCCCCACCCACCAACCCCAGTCCCTGGGGTTTTATCTAATTGCTTTCTGTCTTGTGATTGTCTCATTCGGGACATTTCCTATACATGAAATCCTATAATAGGTGACTCTTTGTGGCTGGATTCTTGCACCCAACATGTTTCCGAGGAAGTACTTCATTCCTCCTTTTGGCCGGATAATATTCTACTTTATGGTTCATACTGTGCTCTGTTTATCCAGTTCATTTATTTATGGACATTTGGATTGTTACTACTTTTTGGCTATTGTGAATAATGTCGTTAAGAACATTTGTGTACAAATCTGAGCATTTGAGCATACCTTTTCATTTCTCTGGAGTATACGTACCTAGAAGTGGAATTCTCTTAGAGCTTTGTATTTATGAAAACTTTCAAATGCATGCAAAAGTAGACGGAGTGGTAGAGAGGCTCCCACCCACCACCCACCCCACTCCCATCCCTACGTGCACATCTCCGGCTTTGACACTCACCAGTTCATGGCTACTCCATCGCTTCACCTACTGTGTTATTTCAAAGCAAATGCCAGGCTTACCATTTCCTCTGTAAATAGTCCAGCATTTATCTCGAGTTTTTTTTAAAACAATTTTTAATTGATATAATCTATTCGTTATAGGTGTGTAAACTATTATATGCATTATGAAGTGCTTACCATGAGACATGTAATTATCCTCTGTCACCATGCAAAGTTATTACAGTATTATTGACCATATTTTCTATGCTGCACATTAGATCCCCATGATTTATTTATTCCATAACTGGCAGTCTGTGCCTCTTAATCCCCTTCACCTGTTTCATCCATTTCCCTACTCCTCTCTGGCAACCACCAGTTTGTTCTCTGTATGTGAATCTGTTTCCATTTTGTTTTGCTGGTTCATTTTTTTATATTCCACATGTAAGTGAATTAATACAGTCTTTATCATTCTCTGACTTCTTTCACTTAGTGTAATACCTTCTAGGTCCATCTATGTTGTTGCAAATGACAAGATCAGGGCTGAGTAATATTCCACTGTATCTATATACTGTATCTTCTTGAATCCGTTGTCTAATCATGGAAGTGGGTTGCTTCCATATCTTGACTATTGTAAATAATGCTACAATGAACATAGGGATGCATGTATCTTTCTGAACTAGTGTTTTTGTTTTCTTTAGACACATAGGTGGAATAACTTTTGAGGAACCTCCATACTGTTTTCCATAGTGGCTGCACCAGTTTGCATTCCCGACAGCAGTGTGTGGTAGTTTCTTTTTCTCCACATCTTTGCCAACACTTATCTTTAATTTTAGCCATTCTGACCAGTGTGAGGTGCTGTCTCACTGTGGTTTTGATTTGCATTTCCCTGATGATCAGTGATGTTGAGCATCTTTTCATGTTGGCCATTTGTAGATCATTGGAGAAAAGGTCTGTTCAAATTCTCTGCCGTTTTTTAATCAAATTGGGGGTTTCTTTGTTAGTGAGTTGTGGGAATTCTTTATATATTTTGGATATTAACCCCTTACCAGGCATATCACTGGCAAATATCTTCTCCCTTCCAGTAGGCTGCCTTCTCATTTTGTGATGTATCCTTCACTGTGCAAAGCTTTTTAATTTAATGTAGTCTCAATAGTTTATTTTTGCTTCTGCTGCCTTCAGTATTTACCTTTAAAAGATAAAAGCCTCTTAGAAAGTAATTGCAATGCCATCAGCAAACCTGAAAAATATCATCCTTAATATCCCCAAATATTTCCAATGTTCACATTTATCTAATTGCAATTTTTTCCCCAGTTGGAGCCTTTAAGTCCTGTTCTGAGTTTGAGCAAAGGATCCCACATTGCATTTGGCTGAAAGAGCTCTTCACTCTCTTGCATCCCAAGAGCCTTCCCGCTTTTTCTTTTCCTCCTTGTTTATTTGTAGAAGAGCCCAGGCTGTGTGTCCCGGATTGCTCCTCACAGCCTGGGCTTGCTGGTTTCCTCTCTGGGGCCCTCTCACAGAGCCCCTGGATTTCCTGTAAACTGGTAGTTAGATTTAGACAACTGACCTGACAGATTCTGATTTCTAAAAGGACGAATTCCTCCCGTGAATCCTCACGGAGCCCCTGGTGTGTGCCCAGCCCAGCGCCCGTCATGGGGAGACCATGTCCTGACAAGTAGCGTGCCCTGTTCTCGAGCCTCACCGGCTGGCGGGTACTAATGCCGACTAGGGGGCTGTGTGTGACCCCCAGGCCCCTTGCCTACCCACTGTGGGGCCCGCCTGGGGGCTGGGGGCGCCCTGCCAGGCCCGTGTGTTGCTGACTGGGACCGAGGGTGGCCCGGCCAGGGTGACGCCTGGCTGTCCACCCGCAGGCCCGAGCCGTAGTGGCGTCCGAGGGCCACGCCGTCACCCTCCTGTGCTGCGCATGGTTCTGGAGGCGCTGCAGGCCGGAGAGCAGCGCCGGGGCACCTCGGTGGCGGCCATCAAGGTTTTCATCCTGCAGAAGTACCCGACGGTGGACGTCCTACGGCTCAAGTACCTGCTGAAGCAGGCCCTGGCCACCGGCATGCACCGCGGCCTCCTGGTCAGGCCCGCCAACTCCAAGGCCAGGGGGGCCACTGGCAGCTTCAAAGTGAGCCTTCTGGGGCCGGGGTTGGGGCTAAGGGAGGCCCCCGGGGGTGCTTCGGTCCCGCCGCCTCCTTCCTGGCCTCCCCCTGC
Source organism: Hyaena hyaena (assembly GCF_003009895.1). NCBI lineage: Eukaryota > Metazoa > Chordata > Mammalia > Carnivora > Hyaenidae > Hyaena > Hyaena hyaena. Next base: position 700,273 of record NW_024080688.1, on the reverse strand, counting down.
CCAGAGGCCTTCAGCCTCCTGTCTTCTCTTCGTGTCTCTCCTGTGTCTTCTCAGAGGTTCCTCCTCCTCCAGGAAGGCTAGGGCTGCGCCCCATCTGAGACCCCCGCAGGGCCTCAGTGCCCCGCTGCGTCCACCTTCGTCCCCCGGCAGGTGTGTTCGGTGGCCAGGGGCCATCTCAGCTGTTACTTTCTGGGTCCTTGGTGCCCACAGCCCCTTCCTGGAATTCTTCACCACGGACAAGGGACACCCAGCCATGGGCTCCGGATGGTCACTGTCGGGTGTGTTCCCCACGCTCACTGGCTCAAACCCCCAGGCCTCCAAACCAGGGCTGGCACCTCCCTGGGCCCTCACCTCTTTCAAAGGTCCTGGAGGGGAGCCGTCCAGGCACACCCAGAGCTGAGGGCAGATTTGGCACAAAATCGAGCCCCAGGATGGTGCCCATCAGCTGCCACCAGGAAAACCTCAGGGACCCAGACGTGGGGTCTGTCTTGTCATTGCTGGGCCCCAGCACGTGGCAGTTGCTCTAACAGTAACTGGAACACTGGAATATCCTCAGCCTACCATGTCCCAGTCACTGTGGGTGGCTGAGGACAGGAAGTCCCTCATAGAACTCTCGAGTGGAGGTCAGAGCTTGGACACAAGCCATGCCAAGGCCAGGTGCATAGGGTGTGGGGAAGGGGAGCTAGCAAGGGGCACTGTGGGTACAGGTGGCTGGGCTAGGCTGCAGGGCCTGGGAGCCAGTCAGGAAAGTGGGCTGAGGGAGGGGAGGCAGGGAAGGGAGTCTGGTGTGTCACGTAGTTAGGAATGTGTGTGTGCCGGGAGGCGATTTGTTTCTGGTCTTCATGGTAATGAGGAGCCATAAGATTTGGGGGGCAGAGGGAGCAGTGTCCTTAGAGGCGACCTCTAGAAGGACAGAGACCACCTGTTTGCCAAGGGCCCTCCCATCTGCCTGCTGCTCGCTCACTCCCTGAAGTCCCCATTGTAAAGATGGGAAGACGGAGGCCAGTGGGAGAAGACAAGACTAGGCTGAGTTGCACAGGAAGTTACAAACTGAGTTATCAAGGACTTGGAAGGTCCACCCAAGGGGGAGAAATTTGGAAGAGGCAGGGAGGCACGGAGGTGTGAGGCGCGAGGTGGGGGACGGGAAGCAGTCGGAGCCCCAGCGCATGGGGAAAGTGTGTGGGTTCGGAGGTCATTGGAGATTCGTAAGTTAGCATCTCAGAGGCCTGGGGGTCATGGGCGCTGGGCGATTTCCTCCCGGGAGCCTGGCTTTGAGACTTGCAGGCACAGGGTAGGGAGCCTGCCTGTGCTCTCCTGATGGCCGCCTGCGCAGGAGGGGAGAAGACTCCGGTCCCCCAGCTCCTAAGTGGCAACACCCCTCCCTCGAACGGCAATACAGGGATAGAACGTGTCTTTGGCTTGAGGCGTTTGGGAGGTGGTCATGCATCTGCTCTCTGTGCTCTCCGCCTTCTCTGCCCCCTCCCTCTTTTGGAACCAGGCCTTCCTCTCTGAGCCACACGTGGGCTGTAGGGGTGAGACCCCAAGAACCCCTGCTCTCATTCCACCCTGTCCTCTCCTCTACCAGTTAGTTCCCAAGCACAAAAGAAAAGTCCAACCCAGGAAGACCTCCACCATGACAGCCACCAGGAGACCCGGTGAGGCCAAGGAGAAGGGTCACAAGAAACCAAGGGAGGCAAAGAAGGACACCCCCAACTCGGGCGAGATGAAAAAGGGACTCAGGAAGGCAAGAGAGGCGATGATGGGTCCTACCAAACCAGCCAAGGAGAAGGCTCCCAAGAAGGGCAGCCAGACCAAAGACCAGGAGGCAAAACTGAGTGAGGCCAAGAAGGCCTCCCAACAGCCAGACAAGGCTACACAGGCCCTTCCCAGCGCCACTGGCCCGAGAGGAAAGTCAAAGGTCACAGGCAGAAGGAGCAACCAAGGTAGGTATGTGAGTGGGCTGCGAGGAGGGCCTGGGGATAGGGATTTGTGGCAGCCATTGGATGGGAGGTAGGATGGAGGGAGAGACCTGCTCTGCGGAGGGGATTCCTTGTCTAGTAAGTGTGCCTCGAGTGCTTGCCTTCACTGGGAGAGTTGGAGAACCCATGGTAGCTGTGGAGGGTAGGCTTAGGGAAAGGAGAACCCAGAGAGAGGAGGAGCCTGACTCCTCTAAGAGGAATCAGGGGAAGCTTCCTGGAGGAGGTGTCCAAGGGAGGACAACAGGCTGTGCAAAGGCCCAGAGGCATGGAGAAGGTAGAGCTTTTGAGGAAGTGTGTATAGTTCTGTGTGCTGTGTGAGGAGCAGAATGGGGAGCACGTGAAGGGCGGCTGGGAGTGTGGACTGTGCCCAGAGGGCAATGGAGAGCCATGGAAGGACTTGAATGGGGAACAGCTAGGGTACAGAGTATTTTTAATGAATTTATTTATTTGCTTATTTTAAAAAACGTGTTTTAAACAGAGACAGAACGCCAGCAGGGGAGGGACAGAGAGAGAGGGAGACACAGAATCTGAAGCAGGTTCTGGGCTCTACGCTGTCAGCACAGAGCCCGATGCAGGGCTCGAACCCACGAACCAGGATATCGTGATCTGAGCTGAAGTCAGACACTTAAACTGACTGGGCCCCCCAGGCGCCCCCAGGGTATCTTAAAAAAAAAAAAAAAAAAAAAACTATCACAGCCGCCCTGTGGAAGACAGGCTAAAGACTAGAGGCCAATAAAGACCTGTCAGGGGTTTTCATTGTGGGTGAGTGCAGAGCAGGGGGTGTCCCCCGGCTGCCTTGCTGAGGGCGAGAGATGGTCTTCCCTCGTTCCCTCACCCCCCCACCCCATCCCTCAAGAGATGCTGTCGTCGCTAGTTTGCAGGCTAGAGTACCTCGGCCACGCCCCTGGCCCCAGGTCCCATGTTCTGTATGCGTCAGAGTGCGGGCTGGGGCCCCTGCAGCGTCCTGCCCACGGCAGCTCCTCCTGAAAGGGTCCTTCCCACACGCCCTCCCTCCCTCTCTGACAGATGGCGAGGCCCACGGGAAAATGAAAGCTGGGAGCTGGAGTTCAAAATCCACGGTCCCCCAGGTAGGTGCCCGCGTGACTTTCCTGGTCTGGGCATCCCTCCTCTCCCCCCGAGCCCCTGGAGGGGACGGTGGGGCAGGGGCTGACTTTTGTACAAAGGACAGGTACTGTTGTACTTCTGCCCGGCCCCCCAGTGCTCTGAGGACCACCACCCCCGTGCACAAGTAAGAGACAGGCTTAGCGGGGTGGGGTCCCTTGTCTAAAGCCACTGGGAGCTGGGATCTCAGCCCTATTCTCGTGGGTTCTGAGCTCTGTGTGAACCCTGCCCAACTCTCGTCTTGCTCCTGGTTTGCGTTCTCATAGGACAAGAATACTGCTGCGCCATCGGCCAAAAAGAAAGAAAACAAGGTCCTGAAGGAAGTTGTGGCCCGTGGGGCCAAGGCTGCTGCTCTTCCTGGGGCCGGTGGGTCTAAGACCGCGTCCGCACCCCTGGTCAGGAGGACAGAGGCCCCCAAGGGCCCTAGAAGGCCGGGCATGCCCACCAAGGCCTCGTCGTCCAAATTGGCCAGTAAGAAAACAGAAGCTGAAAGCTAGAGCTGGGGTGGAAAAAGGCTGAAATTCTGCTGGAGTTTTTATTCCCCAACACACCTTCACTCTATTTATTTCATTGTAACCTATTTATCAATAAAGGCTTTTTTCCCTCACAAATCGGTGTGGGGAGAGGCTGAGGTCCAGGGATTTGGCCGTCTGTGGCTCAGGCCCACATCGGAACTCCTGCCCTGCAAGGAGACCGGTTGCACAACGTCAAGGGTCCAAGGCAGGTAGGGGCCTGTGGAGGCACGGGAAGGGTGTTAAACCCAGCCTGAGACCTGGAACTGCTTCCTGGAGGAGGCAGCTTTTGGTCTTCAGGACAAGCAGGAGACAGCTGAGGGAAAGGACGCTGCAGGCAGAGGACCCAGCATGTGAGGTGGGGCTGGACGGTGCGGCGGCGGGAGGGGGTTTTGGCTCTGAGAGGAGCGTGAGGTAGGGGTGAGGGGGGAGGGTTGGGGCAGACGAGGAAAGGTAGACTTTCTCTTGGGGGCGGTGGGGTGCCAGGGAGGAGACTAATGTGTGTGTTTAGAAGGAGCCCTCTGGCTGCAGAGAGAAGGCTTAGAGCTGCTGAGAGAGGCCGGGGACCATTCGATGAGCAGCCGGGCCCTGCTCAAATCAGCAGGGGGAGGAGAGAAGCGGTTCCCTGCAGTGGGGACATAGCTGACACGCTCCGGGAGGTCCACGTGGCTCCAGTCCAATGGGGGGGGGGGGGTGGCAGTAACGGGAGATGAGGCCCAGGGTGCTGTGACAACATCTGTGAGACTCTTCCCACGCAGAGGCGGAGTCTGGTCCCTGCCCCTTAAATCTGGGCCCTGTGATTGCTTGAACAGTTGAATACAGTGGAGAGGACATTATGACAGTTTCTGGGCCCTACCTTAAGGGATGGCAGCTTCTACTTTCTGTGTGTAGTGTTGGCTTTGGTAATTGCTCTTAGAATGCCACCACCATGCTGTGGGGGAGCCCAAGCCGCCAGTGGAAAGGAACAGAAGCAGCCCAGTCCTCAGCCCCAGCCGCACTCCCTGACCCGCTGGCCGGCCACAGGAGCGTGCTCCCTTGGGATGGGAACTTCTGGCTGTAGTTAGCTGCCTCGGTTGACCCCATGGCCAAACCCTATCCCGACTGGAGATGCTCAGGCAACAGACGGTAGGGCCCCCTTATCTGCCGTTTTGCTCTGTGTGGTTTCAGTCACCTGTGGTCAACCATGCCCCAGAGTCGGGAGATCTTTCTGACGTATTATCTGAAGGTCGGGAGTAGTCGAACGCTCCGTCAGGGTGCCTACGTCATTCGGCTGACTTCATGTCCCCACATAGGCATTTTGCCATCTCTCATCATCACGAGAAGCACAGTACAAGAAGTTATTTTGAGAGACAACATTCACATAATTATGTTATTAAATATAATATACAGTATATTATTGTAATTGCTCTGTTACTACTTGATCCCTTACTGTGCCTACTTTACAAGTTCATCAAGGGTATGCCTGTCTAGGAAGATATGTAATATATTCAGGGTTGGCAACTGTGCAGTTTCAGGCATCCAGTGGCAGTCTTGCCATGTGTCCCCCACGGAGAAGGAAGAACTACTGTACATGCTGTTGTTTTAAGCCACTGGGCATTGGGGTGGTTTGTTACGCAGCAGTAGATAACCATGACCAGGACTGCAGGGTAGAGCAGGGTTAGATCGGGAAGGGCCTTGTAAACCAGGGCAAGAACTTTGGATTTCGTCGGCTTTTGCTCTAATTGTGAGGAGGAGCCTTTAGAGGGCACTGAGCAGGAGAGTGCAGGGGACATGGGCAGCAGTGGGAGGCCAGCAAGGAGGCCCCCGCAGCAGGGGTCCAGGTGAGGGGGGCTTAGCAGTGGTGGATTCTGGGTAAACATTGAAGCAGGCTGGATGGAATGTGCTGAAGGATTGGATGTAAGAAAGGGGTCACTGTGGGGCGCCTGGGTGGCTCAGTCGGTTAAGCGTCCGACTTCAGCTCAGGTCATGATCTCACAGTTCGTGGGTTCAAGCCCCGCATCGAGCTCTGTGCTGACTGCCAGCTCAGAGCCTGGGGCCTGCTTCACATTCTGTGTCTCCCTCTCTCTCTGACCCTCCCCTGCTCACGCTGTCTCTCTCTCTCTCTCTCTCTCTCTCTCTCTCTGTCAGAAATAAATAAAACACAAAAATTTTTTTAAAAATTTAAAAAAGAAAGGGGTCACTGAGTCTGCAGTCTGGGGTCCACAGAGCCTGGTGACTCCACAGTGACCATTTCCCTGGGTGAGGACTTGGTTTGGGCAGGAGGCTGCTGAGAGGTGGTCCAGTCAAGGGGTGACCACTGAGCCCAGGCAGGGCAGAGAAAGAATGGGTGAATTAGAAGGAAGGAGTAGGTAAACTGGACAGGACTTGGGAGAGAGGGCAGTTGGGATTCAAAGGGAAACCAAGGCAGGCCAGCATCGGGGCATGGGGCAGCTCTCTTCCTGCCTGTGCAAAACCCTACCCTCGCTTCCTCGAATCCCCCATGCAGCTTTTTCTAGCCGCGCCAACAGCTTCCCTGGGTATCTGTAGTGTGGCTGCCAGTGGGGCCCCGAGGGTACGGTGAGCAGATGGCAGGGGCTGGGCCGGCACTTGGTTGGGGAGGGTCTGCTCGTGCCTCTGCTCCTTTCACGGTTGGCAGGGGGTTGTGGGAGGCACCCAGCCAGACTCTGGGGCTGCATTCCAGGGCCTCACCCCTCCATGAGCAAGGAGCGCCTTCATGCTCCTGGCCTGGCAGAGGCCGGACGGCCTCCAGCACCCACCAGACACGGGTGAGTCTCCTCCCTGCTCGAGGACCCTGCGCCGACGCTGTCTGCTTCCCACGACCCTCGGACAGCAAAGGGACGCCAGACGCTGCAAAGCAAGTCTTCAGGGCCCCAGATAAGAACTGTGTGGGTGATTCACAGAAGTCGTCCACCTGCTGTATTGAGAAACAACCCCAGAGGGGTGCCTGGGTGGCTCAGCTGGTTAAGCATCTGACTTTGACTCAGGTCATGATCTCGCAGTTCTTGGGTTCGAGCCCCGCGTCAGGCTCTGTGCTGACAGCTCGGAGCCTGGAGCCTGCTTTGGATTCTGTGTCTCCCTCTCTCTCTCTGACCCTCCCCCGCTCACGCTCTGTGTCTCTCCCTCTCAAAAATAAATAAACATTAAAAAAAAAAAAAAACAGAAACCAGAGATTTCCTCCATGCGCAAATGTGTTGCGAAACTTCAAGAAGGAGTTGCATGTTAATCAGGCATGAAAACAGGCTGCAGAATATTTAATGACACAGAAAGATGTTACTGACATATTGCACAAAATGGTGTGTACACCCTGGTCTCGAATTTTACCCAGCCCCCGACCCAGGCAGGCGCACAATCTGGACCGACATTCTCTGAGACGTTGACCTTGGGTGGGTTCGCATAGCTTTATTTTCTAAGTGCTTTTTGTACTTCCTGACATTTCTGCAGGAAGCCTGGATTCGTTCTCAAATCACACCCAGAAAAAAAAAAAATCTCTATCAAATATGTCAATAACTTAAATTAGAAAATCTGCTTAATAAAAAGGAATCAGTGCTCAGAATAGAAAATTTGAAAAGATAAAGAATCTGTCCCCACCCAGAAGCCAGGACAGGAGAAGGCTATTTTTAAAGCTAAAAATTGTTTATTTTTCTTTTCTCACTTCTCTTCTCTCATTAATTCTAGAACTGGTATTTGTGGGATTTTGTTTCAATTGTATGAATTTTTCTGTCCTAGTTCTGATTCTTGATAAACGTATGCTTAGTTCCCCCCATTATGATGGAAAAATAATGAACTGAGTAGCTTCAAATTTGGAGCTAGTTCACTAATGACCTCTTCCTGGGGGGTGGCATGAAGCCCCACCCCACCCCGGCCCCGGGCCTGGAGCCAGCTGGGAGGGCTGGGGCTTCTGGGTCAGTGCTGACCACCAGGAGGAACAGCTTGCCCCGGGCTACACCGGCCTTGAGGAAGCTGCATCTGTCCTCACATGAAACAACGACGAGATATTCAAGGGGCATGTGTAAACATCAGCTGTCTTCCTGGGACGCTCACCTTGACCTCCCCACACATTTGGGGTTCACTGTGGAGACCGTATGGAGGAAGCACAAAAGAGAAGAATGAGGAGGCCATGCAACCTGGTTTGTGTCCACACTTGGCTGTTCCCTGGTTACATGACCTCGGTGCCAGGTCGGCGGGGGGGGGGGGGGGGGGGGGGGGGGGGGGGGGGGAATATTCTGTACCTCACGGGCCTGTTATAAAGGTAAGTAGGAGCACGACCTGCACAGGGGTAGGTGGCACATAACAGCTATGACATCTTCCTGGAGGTCCCGTGGGCCAGGCCCAGGGCCAGCAGACATTGTCCCACTGAGCCCTGCTGGGGCCTTCCCAGAACTAAGTCAGGTGTCTGCCCAGCCTCGTCAGGAGGAAGGCCGAGTCAGGGCTCTAAACCTGGCTGCCCCCTCCTTTTTACTACAAGCGCACACTTCCGCCTCGGCCGTCTCAGGATGAAGGCTGGAGCCCACGGCAGGTTTTCCCATCAGGCTTTTATTATAAAGAAGGTTCCAGAGCTTCCCAGCCCCCCTTCAGCCCAGCCCCCATGGGCTCAGGGCCAGTCGCAGTGCTGGCCAGGTGTGCCGCAGGGGAGCTGGGCCAGCCACGGGGGGTCGCTTCTGACAGGAACAGAGTGGGTGACATTTTTCAGGCCCTTGGGGGGGGGGTCTCCGCCAGGTCTGCCTGTCCTCTGGAACAGTCATTTCCAGTGTTGTGTGGGGAGCCCCTGGGGACCCCTCCCCGGGTCCTCTGCACAAGCGGCAGCTATTCACAGTTGGCGCGTGAGAAGTTTTTTAATATATAAAAGCTTTAAAAAAAAAAAGTGGTGCTATCTTTAGAAACACTTCCAGCAAGATCACGTAGCCCAGCTACAGCCTTGGTGCAACTCAGCCCCCTCCCCGCCCTCCAGCCCCTGTCCCCTTGTCCTCGGCCACCCCCGCTGGTGCGAAAGCCCACGGAGCCTGTCCATGGGCCGTGGGCACGGCCCACTCCACCAGCAGCCGCCCGAGCAACCACAATCTGACGCTGCTTGAAACCATGTGCCACCAGGGTCCTCTCTGGGTGACAGAAGACGGAGATGGCATTGTGGTGGTCGGAGCAGAAACCAATCCAGGGCTGGTTCAAGGAAGCCTCCCCTCTGCCACATTGGATGAGGTAGTGTTTCCGGCTGCGGCCTCTGGGCAGGGGCTCCGCTCTGCTCGAGGGCGCTGGGCCATGTCGGGCGGGACTTCAGCAGCAGCAGTTGTGGTGGCTGAGCTGGGGGGGGGGCTCTGTCCAGGCTGTGCTGGGGGTGGGGGGACGGCAGGAGCCCAACCAGGCACTGGCTGCAGCTTTCACGTCCCCAGCCCAGAGACCCAGTCTGGGGGGCAGGTGGGAGGGGACAGAGCGAGGCACCCCAGGGGCGGGGGCTGGGGGGCTCCTCTGCCGGGCTCAGAGAGGCCCCCCCCCCCCAGAAGCTGGCTCTGCTCAGTCCTCCGCCCGCTGCAGACGGAGGCGTGGGGATCGAAGTGCGGGGCAGGTGTCCCTCCCCAGCACCGCCTCGCACAGGCTCAGGCCTCACTGTAGCACTCATAGATGTTGTCTTCCATCAGAGCCACCACCTGCTCGAACTTGTGCTGCAGCTGGGTCCTCCTGGCCGTGGGGTTCGCCTCCAAGGCGGTCATAATCTGAAGGGGAAGCAAGGGGCCACTGGGTCACAGCCCAAGGCCCTGGGCCCCAGAAGCCCCCACCTCAGTGGGGGGACAAACCACACACTGCCTGGATTTCCATTGCCAGCAACCAGCACCCGGAGGACAAGTGTCCCAGGATGTGAATACTTGAGCCGGAACCTCTCCTGGGGTTTTCCTGAGCAGAGTGGAGGTAGGCAGGGCTCAAGTGGGGAGGGAGGGGGCGCCATGACCCCAGGGCCCCCAGGGGTACCCACCTGTGTGCGATATCTCTTGGCATATTTGTAGATCTCGGCCATGGCCACATTGGTGTTGAACTCGTTCTGGTATTTCTACAAGGAGGATGGGGGTGGGGCGGGGTAGTCAACCCACCCTTCAAAACAGGCCCTGGCCCAGCCCCGGTGCTTACACACAACCCCCCGCTTCCCACAGCCCTTCCCTGGGGCTCAGGGCCCCTTCCTGAGGTTCAGGGCTCCTCCCTGGGGTTCAAGGCCCCTCCCCAGGGCTCAGGGCCCCTCCCCAGGGCTCAGGGCCCGTCTGGAGCCCGCCGCACCCGAGACTCCTCGGCCAGGTGCGCGTTCATCTCCTGCTCGCTGAGCGGCGTCATGTCGTGGATCTGCTTGTAGTAGCGCTGCACGATCTTCCGGTATTCAGGGATCTCCTTGGCATAGAGCAGCTTGTTGGTCGGAGAATCCTGGGCAGAGAGGGGCCGGGGGGGGGGGGTATAAGGCAGCCAGTGGAGACCAGATAGATTTGTCTATTTCTGGACACGCCCTCGTCCCTCCTCCACACTCCGCTTTGGAAAGGGGCTCTTGACCCCCTCTCTGGGCTGCCCTTTGCACGGAACTCCGCAGAACTCCTGATTTCCTATGGCACTGGCAGAGGGACGACCTGAAGGCGGACCCGCTTCCGTTAGGGGGAAAAGAGCACACAGGCTGTTTCGTTTGTATCCTTGCTTAGGGTTATGGGCCTTGGTGGCTAAGATTGCTGGAAGCCCGACTGCTGGCTCAGTGGAATATTTCCCACCGCATGTTTCCAACGCCCGAAGCAGAACGTGCCAAGTACGCTCCCAGTTCTTTGTCACGGGCATCCTGCCTGCAGAGACCGTATGTGAGAAGTGATGGCATTCTCTCGCGCACACGGCCTCTGAAAGTCATGGGCTGAAGGTAGGGCCGTGCCCCCGCCGTCCCGCAGTGCCTGGTCTAATTATACCATCTCATTAATGTTCAAAGCAGCCGGCTCTGTTCCATGCGTCCCTGCCCTTGGCCAGGTCGTTCCTCTGCCTAGAATGCCACTCTCCCTCCTCTCCACTCTTGAAAACCAGCCAGATCTTCCCCCTGCACACAGCTCTCGGGGATGTCCCTCCCACGGGCATCTCAGAGGCCTTGGTCACCCGTTCTCCTCTGCCCGCTTTCACTCCGTGCCCTCTTGGACGGCTCTTGACCCTCAGGACTGCTGCTTGGAGCTTCTTATCTCCTTCATGACACTGAACCTGACCAAGCAGGTTTCCCACCTTGGTGCTGACTTCCCCGGGCCTGGCTCTATGGCCTGAATGCTGGAAGGTGGTGCTGGGCACACCAGAGGCAGGTGCAGACTTTCTGACCACAGGGGCAGTTGCTGGGTGTCTGCCCCTGTTGGAAGGTGCCTGCTCATCCCACGTCCCCCCAGCTCTGAGCTCCTCGGGTTCCCCTCCCAGGACGATCTGCGGCCCAGGCACCCGCCTCAGCACCCCCTTCCACCCCGGGAGCAGCAGACCTTGCCCAGCTGAAGGTCGGAGATGGAGCACGCGTCAATGAAAGCCTGAGCGATGACAGAGAGACAGGCGTCGATGTGGTCGGTCTTGTCGATGTCAAAGACAAACTGGGGGTTTTTCAGAATGTTCACCCAGAACCGGAGAGGAAGGCTGTGGGACGGGGATGACGGAGGTGGTGTGAGACCACCCTGAGTGGAGGGGCGGCAAAGGAAGTAGTCGTGGAGGGGGTTCGGAGGAGGGAGGCAGCCAGGCCCCCTGGGACTGGCTGGCTTTACCCCCCAGGCCAGAGAGGCTCAGACCCAAGGCGGAGCCTGGGTTTTGCTCATCCACACACGGGGTTGGTGACCATCTTCGGCAGCCGCAGCAGCAGCGGGGCGCAGAGCCAGGGCTCCCTCATGTAGCGGGGCAGGACGCTGGGGCGGGAGCCCCAGGGCCAGACTACCTTCCCGTCTGCTCCCAACCCCCACAGAACCTTCGGCTCTCACAGCAGAGCCTCAAGCCAAGTCCTGGTTCTCATTAGAAGAACCCCCCCCAACCCCGCCCTGCTGGGCGGCACATGGCTCCTCCTCCCAGCCCTTGCACGGCAGCAGGAAGTCCACCGTGAGCTGGGGCCCCTGAGCAGCCAGGAAGGGCTGAGGGAGGGCAGGGCCCAGAGAGGACTGGTACTGCTCCCAGCCCAGGGCCACCCACTGACTCAGCAGCCTGGACTGCAGGACCCTCCCCTCGAGTTCTGAGAAGCCCCTGCAGCCGCACAGAAACTTCTAGGCTGTGTCATTTTTCCTGAGGGTCAGGCTCAAGTTTTCAACAAGTTGTGAGGTTCTGTGACCTGGAACGCCAAGAAAGCCCTGCCTTAAAGGAAAGCTACACACTGGGAAGAGGAATCAGATCGCGTGGGTTTGAGCCTGGTTCGGCCATTGCGAGGGCTGCGTGATCGCGGGTGGGCCCTGCTTTGTGAGCCTCCACATTCTTATCTGTAAGATGGAGCTGATGGTACCCACTCAAGAGGGGTGGAAGAGAAGAAGGATGGTAAGGGTAAAACTTCTATAATGCGTGCTTCTGGTTAATTCTTACAGTTAAGGTGGATTCCTTTTATTGCCATGGTTTTACAGCTGGGAAAACTAAAGCACAGAGAGGTGAAGTCACTTATCAGAGGTCACACAGCTAGGAAGCAGCAAAAGAGGAACCGAATCCCGGCAGGTGGGCTGAGGGCGCAGGCTCTGACCCCCTGCACCCTTGCTGCCCACCCCTGCCTGCCCGCCTGCCGCCCACACCCCACTGGTCCACCAACCTGTTGGTCTTCCAGATGTGCAGCGTGTCGGGGTCCGAGATACCCCTCTTCTCAGCCTGCTCCTCCAGGAAGTCAAAGAAGTACTTGACAGCCAGTGGTGGTTTGTCTTCACGGATGCTCAGGATGGCCTTGAACAGGTCATCCAGAAACTTCTGCAGTGTGCCCTGTGGAGGAGCAGGGTGGCTCCCATCAGCCCAGGACCACTTGGGGAGGGTGAGTGTGTGCTCCGGTAGCTCCAGGGAGCCCGATGTGTTCAAGGTGGTGCATGGGAAAGCCACATACTATCAGGCTGGTCACCTATCCTCTTAGGACCTTGTTTTCCTGTCTGTGAAATGGGTCAGTGAAATTTGCCTCTCCGGGGTACTGAAAGGATTAATCCAGGTACTGGAGCACGAAGCGGGGAACTGATAGCTCTGGGGTGATGATTCTGCCACCTGAGCTGTGTGACCCTGGGGACAGTACTGACCCCTCTGGGCCTCTGCTGCCCTGTTGGCTGATAGAGAAGTTGTCTGTCTGGCACCTCGCAGGGCTGTGAGCAAATCCCTCCCCAGGAGCAGCACACAGCCTTCCGCCTCTCATGCCAGGAGCCCTTCCGGCCCCACGTAACTCTCCCCGCAACCCACCCCTGGGCATGGGTGCACAGCTGGCCTGTCAGCAGGGAGGCCCACCTTGGTGGACAGCAGGCGTGTCAGGTAGATCTCCGGTAGCACTTTCTTGCGGTGGCTCTGCCGGTGTGACTTCTTGGGCTCTGCCAGCTCGTCCGTGGGCAGCACCTAGGAGGCCAGGGAGGAGGTCAGCCCAGCATCGGGCCCCATCCTTGGCCAGCCTGGGGGCGGGCCTGGCTGCCCACGTGCTTGGTGCTGCACAAGGGATGAGCGTGGTTCTGGGACCCAGCCTTGCGCCCCAGTCCCCAGCCTTTCCCGGGGCTGGGAACGCTCTCCCCAGAGGCCGGGGTGGCAGAAAGCCCAGTCCACACCCGATGAGGGCGGGCGCCCCCAGGGCCAGAGGCCGGGCACTCACCAGATGGAAATACTTCTCCGTGTCCAAGTCTTTCACTGTGAGAGGGAAAACACAATAAATAAACAGGAGAGAGGAGGGGAGTGAGAAACAGAAATGGAGACATAAAGATGGAGACAGGCAGAGAGAGAGAGGTCCAAAGCAAAACCTGGAGAAAGAGCAAGAGAGACAGAAAAACGCAGAAAGAGGTGAGAGAGAGAGAGAGAGATCTAGAGAGACACACAGAGAATGAGACAGAGAAAGAGGCAGTGAGAAACAGACATGTACAAGAAAGGAGAAACAGGGACAGAGAGAGAGAGACAGTCAACAGACGGGGGAGACCCCCAGAGGAGAAAAAGATGGCTGCCCTCACCCCTCCACTGCCCCACCCTGACCTCTTAAGCTGTGGAGAGAGACCCAAGACCCTGCTCCTGACCTCAGGAGGGGACCCTGAGATGACAGGAGCTGAGGACCCCAGACCTGGCTGCTGGGCCTAGGGAGCGTGAGGGTGTGGCTGGGGTGGGACTGAGGCAGGGCCACAGCATAAAGCCTGGAGGGCATGCCAGTTTTCCCCCCCACCCGCAGCCTGGCTGCTGCCCAGACCCCTTGCAACCACATCCCGCCCCTTGGGGGCCTCTCTCGGGCCGCCTTCAGGACACCAGCCTGAGGAGGCCTGACCACAGGCCCTGCCCAAGCTGTGATGCCCCAACCAAGGAGACCATCACCCAGCATGGCCCTGCCTCTTAAAGCCTCAGTTTCCCTATGAGGATTGCTCATAAAGTGCCCAGGCCCGGCCTAGACACCCTCCCCATGTCCACGGGTGCTACCTCGGCCCAGCGTGTTGTCCTTCTTGTCTGTGAGGCTCATGGCCAGGGAGGCGCCTTCAGGGATCTGACCGGAGGGGAGAGGCCGAGGTCAGAGGTCAGAAGTTAGGGAGGGTGGAAGTGGGGGCTGGGGGGGCTGGGGACCCCACCTTGTAGTGGGCCAGCGTGTTGAGCTTCTTGCGGCCATCTTCCACCACTGAGGTGTCATCCAGGTCCCGGAGGATATAGCTCTGCGTGCTTGAGGCAAACCACTCTGGGGGCAGGGAGCAGGGGGTCAGGACCAGGGAGCTGGCCGGAGGGGATGGCACTAGCCTGGGCCACGCAGGGAGAGGCCTCTTGCTCTCTCTGTGGAACCCGGGGCAAGCCATGCCTCCCTCTGAGCCTCTATTTTTCCATCTGTAAAATGGGGAGGAGGAAAAAGATCCAGGGGAGAGGGTACGGTGGGCACAGAGCAGCAGGTTTGGAAATGTCCTCATCTTTGGCTTTGTTACTTTACTGTCGCTGATGAAATAAGTAAAGGCACCATGTGTGAAAGGGATCACGTACCTTCTATGACCCCACTGTCCTTAGGTACTGACTCTGCCCTTCCAGGATCTGGGTGACTGAGTGACTGCCCAACCTCATCACAGAGCTGATCCTGGCTCCTGCACACAGCCCGGGTAAGCTCCCTGCTATGAACAGTCACTGCGCCTAGTTATTATCGCAGCCTGGTGCTTGGAATGGGGCCTGGCCCAGACCAAGTGTTCTGAAGAGCCTGTGATCATAGAACGAATGTTCTCAGCTTTTTGGCCCAACTAGCACTCCTCTGCAGCCTTCAAAACCCACTCCAACTTCCCTGCCTCGAGGAAGCCTTTCCTGAATACTTTTTGCTGGTGTTTGCAGCTTGCTCACACTGCAGGACCCGTCTCCCTGCCAGAGTAGGGGGCTCCCTGGTGATGGGCGTCTCGGCTGATCACCTATCTCCAGGTCCCGGTGCCACCATTAATGTGCATTTGCCGAGGGAAAGGAGTGTACAACCAAGGCAAGGGACCACCCTCACTGGAGCAGCCCGATGCCGCCGCCCGCCGCCCGGCTCCTGCCCACCGAGGTCAACGTCCTCCGCGCGTGGCCACTGAGAATAGGGCACATTCTTGCAGAAGGCTTCCAGAATCTTCTCTTTCACCTGTGTCAGCGTGTCTGTGTCCATGGCCCGCACACTCAGCGAGTCCATGCCACAGCCCTGGAAGGACACGTTCAGGTTCTGCACGAGAGGAGAGGAGACAGTCAGCAAGTCCCTACCCTCGCTAGCCAGGGCCCAGGCAAGGCAATGGCCAGCCCTGGGCGGCGGGTCATGACTGAAGTAGGGAGGCTCCGGGCCTGTGGGTTCCCTTCCCTGTCCGCCTGGGAGGTGGTACCCGGCTGCCGGCCCCGCCCCCTCACCCTGCCGGCCCCGCCCACTCACCCGGGGCTTGGCCTCTATGTTCTCCCGAAGCAGCCACTCCTCGTTGAGTGTGTAGCGGGCCTTGCCCGTGATGGCATCAATGGAGCCCTTGTTGATCTGCTGCTTGATGGCACACAGGAGCAGGAAGAATGGCTCCCCAACTGTTTCCTGGGGTGCGCACAGGGCCGTCAGAGGTCCTGCCTGCCCGGCCCAGCCCCCACTCCTCCCTGCCCCCCTCTCTGCTCCGGGCCCCAAGCCTTTGGCCCTGGTGTGTCCCACCTGGAATGCCTTCACCCCTTCTCCTAACACCTCCACGCTGCTTGTGTAATGTTCTCCTTCTGGATCCTGGTGCCCTTCTCCGTCTCTCCCCACCTCCTGTCCCCTCCCTTTCCCCCTCCCCCCCATCTCCATGGACCCGAAGGTGAAAACCACTGGCTGTGGGCCATTCACCAACTCTCCCAGGTATGGGATATTCCCCTCACTGCCCTGCGTCAGAGCGGACACAATCCGCCTGCCCAGGGCCACCCAGCGGGGAGGTAGCAGAGCCAGACTCGAGTCCCCGGATGGGCCAGCTCCCAAGCCCGTGACTCTGCTAAGCCGCCCAGGGTGACTTTAGGGAGAACTAGAACCCCGAATGTGGTGTCAAATCACAAGCTGGTGAGTAGAGTCTGGGGCCCGGCTGGGCCTCAGACCCCAGCCTTCCTGCTAAGCCCTTAGACCTGAGTTTAGGGTCACTTCTTCCAGGAATCCACCTTGAGCCCTCTAACTGGGTCCGAGGCGTCTGCGGTTGAGTGTCACTGTGTCACCTGTCGCTCTGTATTCTAATTGCCATTTCCAAACCTGGCCCCTCTAAGCCTGGAGGAATCTTAAGGGGCCGGGACTGGGCCTGATTTATCGTCTGAACTCAGAGCTGGGGCCCAAAGGCACGCAAGGGAGGGTTTGATGACCAAGAAAACAATCTTCTGGAACGAAGCCCCCTGACAAGGCCTCTGCTCTGCCCTGAGCCCCTGCAGGAAGCCAGGCCAGGCCTTCCCTGAGCCTCAGTTCCCCTATCTGTATAATGGACCCTAAAGGACTCCCCCTGCTCCCTGGGCCCCTCTTTCCTCCTCTGCACGAAGATGACTGAGTCGACATGAGGATACAGTGAAGTCGGATCCACGACGCTCATCCTAATGAAGGCCTGGGAGGGGGAGGGCCCTGCCGCCCCTCCTCACCCGCAGACAGCTGTACATGCAGATGGACATCCAGTTGGTGAGCATCTTCTCGACCACCGACTCCGTGCGCCGCAGCATGAGCTTCGGGTTCTTGGCGGCCGAGGCGTCGATGAGGTCCACCAGCAGCTCCTTCATGATGCCCGTGTAGTACTCGAGCTTTCCGTGGAGCGCGATGGTCAGCAGCGAGGCCAGGCTGCACCTGCGGCGGGAGGGGGCCATCACTGCCGGGCTCCCGAGGCCCTGCGGCCGGGGAGCGTCAGGAAGGGGCTCCGGCGCCGCCCTGCGGCCCGGCCATCTCTGGTATGCGCCTGCGCAGTGGCGCCTGGCAGGCGGGTGAGCGCAGCCCCGCCCCCTGGAGGGAGGGCCGCTTTCTCTAATGTCCACCGTAGCCACCGTGCCCCGAGCCTCCACCTTGGGCACCCGGGCCCCAGAAAGGCAGGCAGGTGGGGGCCTGGCGGGCAGGCTGATTCGCACGCTGCCCCAGCCTTGGGTCTGGCCAGGCCCCCGCCCCTCTCCTCCAGCCTCGCGGCCTGACCTGTCGCGCACCGCGAAGTCTTTCTGCTGCTCCAGCGCGTGCACGAAGACAATGAGAAAGTGCCTGTTGTTGAGCAACGAGGAGAACAGACCGATCCCCTCTTCCATGTTGGGCCGGCAGCTTTCCGGGATCTGCGGGAGCAATCGGTGCTGGGGTGTCCACAGGGGTGTGGTGCCTCTACCAGGCCTGGGAGTCAGCACTTAAAATGCCCTGAAGGGTTCCTTGAATGGCTCCTGGGACGGGGAGCTCACCACCTTTCCCTTAACTCCCCCTGACTGAGAATAATGGCTCAATGGAGCTGAAAAATGGGGCTCACAAAAGGTCACAAAAGGCCTGGAGGTAACCCAGAGTCCCTTACGTGAGAACCTCCCCTTTTCCATTCTCTAAGCAGCAGGTGGAGCAGGATGTCCAGAAGGGCCCAGTCCTCTCCCCTCACTACCTGGCTTGGGGTCAGCACTTACAACACCCTGAATGGACACTTGAATGCCTCCTGGGATGGAGGGGTCACTATGTTCCGATAACGGACTCCTCCCAACTCCTGGTGATCAGGATCAGATGAACGGGCAAGTGGGGCCCAGAGAGGGGAGGGGTGGCTCTGAGGTGTGCACCTGCATGGGGTACTCACCTTCCATTCTCCCAGCAGCGGGTGGGTCTCCTGCACCGGCGCGCTGCCCTGGGAGTTGAGGGTCTGGGAGGGCAGCACGTAACGTTCTTCATAGAGGGAGGAACACTGTAGGGCAGAGCACCCCCAGCATCTCAGCAGGGCCGCAGTGGCCCCGAGTGGCTCGCAAGGGCTGCTCAACCAATGCAAAGGGGTGCTTCAAACAGGAAGAGACAGTAGGCCATGGCCGGGGCCTTCAGGGTCCAGAGGCCCAAGGGTCTTCACAGGGGAAAGGAAGGGGCAGAACCTCATGCCGCGAGCTGGGGCAGCGCCCAAGGTTTAAGAGGGAGCAAACGTAGCTCAGTGTGGAACGGGTGGAACGGGCGAAAGTGCAGAGAGGCCGGCGGGAACTACAGGGTGGCCCTGTGAGGGCGACTGCAGGGTGAGCAGTGTCCACGGGGCAAGAGGCGGGGCACCGGACCCCAGCACACGTGCTCTGGTCAGGCCCGGGAAGGGGGGGCAGGGCGGCAGTCCCCGGGACGCCAAGAGGGCTGGGAGGCTTGAGGTAGAGTCCAGTGGGCACAAGGGGGGGAGGTGGAGACCCAGAGCCTGACCCGGGAGGGGCCCACCAGGGCTGCGAGAGGCGGGTGGGGCACAGGGGGCCAGGAGAGCCCCCTCAGTGAAGGGAGAGGCAGCCCCCCCCCCGGAGAGTGGGGCTAAGAGCCGCCTTCCATATGGACAGTTAAACATCAAATGAATAGAGAAGAAAAGTAAGGGGAGGAACTGGGACCCCCTCCCTTGGCAGGTGAAGGGGCAGGCGGCCAGGGCTGCCATAAGTGTGTGTACAGGTTACGCACTGCTCAAAGGGCCCACGTAGCACCAAGTTTTTGCATTTGCTTAAAAGTGCCCTCTAGGTTGGCATGGCTCAGAAGGAGATCCAGGAGCCCCTGAGGAGAGGGGCAAGGGCGCCGGCTGACCTTAGGGAAGAAGGTGCGGGTCACAAAGTGCTTATACTCCAGGAATGGGATGCCCTGACTTCGGTTCAGCTCCTTGGTCAGATCAGTCATGTCTGTCTGCAGCTCAGCAAAGCCTGGTGGATAGGCAGTTGAATACATCTTGAACTCATGCCTCAGATGGGAAAGCCAAGGTCCAGTGTCCCGTACAGCCCCCGCCCGCTACCTTTCCGGATTTCCTCTCGGATCTGAGATTCCATCTCCTCCATTTGTAGCAGCGTCTTCTGCCAGTAGCGCTCTGCACGGCGGCTCTTGGTACAGAAGACAAACAGGGCTGCAGACGGTAGAGAGGGGGTCAGGCCTGGAAAGCCCTTTGGAAAACCTTTGGTGGTGGTTGGGGCACCTGGGGGGGCTCAGTCGGTTAAGCATCCAACTTCAGCTCAGGTCACGATCTCACAGTTCGTGAGTTCGAGCCCCTCATCGGGCGCTGTGCTGACAGCTCAGAGTCTGGTGCCTGCTTTGGATTCTGTATTTCCCTCTCTGTCTGCTCCTCTCCTGCTCACACTCTCTCAAAAATAAATAAACATTAA
Source organism: Hyaena hyaena (assembly GCF_003009895.1). NCBI lineage: Eukaryota > Metazoa > Chordata > Mammalia > Carnivora > Hyaenidae > Hyaena > Hyaena hyaena. The sequence continues at coordinate 680,781 of NW_024080688.1, read as the reverse complement.
AAAAATTTTTTTAAAGTAAATCTTTGGTGGTACATGGCAGTGAGCAGGGCCTGGGCCTGGAGCAAGAGGTGCTGCTGGCTTCCTGTGCCTCAGGGCAGGGTGCAGGAAGGTGGGGTGGGCCCTGCACCTATGGTCCTCCCCTCCCTGATGGGCCGAAAACTCCTACGGGGTAAAGGGCTGGGAATGCCCAGGAAAATAACTCTGATGTCCCATTCTTATAAAAAGTGTGGGGTGTGTGGGTGTGTTTAAACAGGAGTAAACATTAAAAAATAAAGGTAGTGGGTCAAACACTTAGAAAGTGAACATGAAGAGTAAGACAGAAGTAGTAAAATTAATGAAAATATGATAATTAGCTAAGAGATACATAAAAACAGATGTAAAGTATATCATCAAAAATAAAAAATGGGGGAGAGTAAAAATACAAAGCTGTGGAACATGCTCAAAATTAACTTATCAACTTAAAGGAGACTGTTGGCTCAGTGGGTTAAGTGTCTGACTTCAGCTCAGGTCATGATCTCACTTTTCAGGAGTTTGAGCCCTGCATTGGGCTCTGTGCTGATGGCTCAGAGCCTGGAGCCTGCTTCGGATTCTGTGTCTCCTTCTCTCTCTGCCCCACCCCTAATCATGCTCTGTCTCTCTCTCAAAAATAAACATTAAAAAGAAATGTTTTTAAGTGACTATTAAAACCAAAGATATTATATGTGGTAACCTTGCAGTTACCACAAAGAAAAAAACATATAAAATACACACACACAAAAAACAAATCTAAAGAAAGCTATCAGGCCGCAAGGGAAGAGAGCAGAAAAAAGGAACAGAAGCTATAAAAACAGCCAGAGAATAACAAAACAACAATAAGTACATAGCTATCAATAATTACTTTAAATATAAATGGACTGAATTCTCCAATGAAAAGACATGGATGGATGAATGGATACAAACAAAAACAAGACGCAACTATCTGTTGCCCACAAGAGACTCAGAAGTGTGTGGATACAAACTGAAGGTGAAAAGAATATCCCATGCAAATGGAAGTGAAAAAAAGCTTGAGGTAGCAATACTTCCATCAGATGCAATAGATTTTAAAACAAAGAGTCAATCGAACCAGAGAATATAACATTTGTAAATATTTCTGCACCCAACATAGAAGCACCTAATGATACAAGGCAAATATTAACAGGCCTAAAGGGAGAAGGAGTCAACAACACAATAATATGGGCTTTAACACCCCACTTACATTGATGGATAGACCATCCAGACAGAAAATCAGTAAGGAAGCATCATCCTTAAATGACACACTGGACCAGCTGAACTTAACAGATATATACAGAACACTCCATCCAAAAATAGTAAGGAGCACCTTGCTCAGTCTGGGTGGCTTAGCTGGTTGAGAATCTGAGTCTTGATTTTGGCTCAGGTCATGATCTCACAGTCATGAGATCAAGCCCCTTATTGGCCTCTGGATGGGGCCTGGAGCCTGCTTAAGATTCTCTCTCTCCCTTTCCCTCTGCCCTTCCCCTGATCACACACCCTTTCTCCCTCTCAAAATAAAATAAAATCTCGGGGCACCTGGGTGGCTCAGTCGGTTAAGCATCCGACCTTGAGTCAGGTCATGATCTCTCAGTCCGTGGGTTCAAGCCCTTCATCAGGCTCTGTACTGACAGTGCAGAGCCTGGAAACTGCTTCAAGTTCTGTGTCTCCCTCTCACTCTGCCCCCCCCCCACACACACACACACACACACACACACACACACACTCTCTCTCTCTCTCTCTCTCTCTCTCTCTCTCTCAAAAATGAATAAACATTAACAAAATTTAAAATAAAATCTCAAAAACAGCAAAATACATATTCTTTTCAAGTGCACATGGAACATTCTATAGGATAGGTCACATATTAGGCTACAAAACAAGTCTTAATAAATTTAAGAAAACTGAAGTCATACCAACCATCTCTTCTGACCACAACAGCATGAAACTAGAAATTAATTACCAGTAGAAAATGGGAAAAGGCACAAACATGTAGAGATGAAACAACATGTTACTGAACAGCCAATGAGTAAATGAAGAAACCAAAGAGGAAATGAAAAAATACATGCAGAAGAATAAAAAAGGAAGCAGGGCAGTCCAAAATCTTTGGTACGCAGCAAAAGCCACTGTAAGAGGGAAGTTTGTTAGTAATACACAGGCCTCCTTCAGGAAACAAAAGAAATCTCAAATGACCTAACTTTAAAGGAACTAGAAAAAGAACAAAGCCCAAAGTTAGTAGAAGGAAGGAAATAGAGATCAGAGAAGGCAGAAATGAAATAGACTAAAAAACAATAGGACCAATCAATGAAACCAAGAGCTAGTTCTTGGATAAGAAACAAAATTGACAAACCTTTCGCCAGGCTCATCCAGGAAAAAGAGGACTAAATGAAATCAGAAATGAGAACTGAGAAATTGCAACTGATGCCACAGAAATACAAAAGATAAGAGAACACTGTATATTATATACCAACAAATTAGACAAACTAGAGAAAAAGGACAAATTCCTAGAAATACACAACCTTTTAAGACTGAATCATTAAAAAGAAAATCTGAACATACTGATTACTAGTAATAAAATTAAATCATTAATTTAGAAACTCTCCAAAAAACAGAAGTCCACATCCAAATGGCTTTACAGGTGATTTCTAGCAAACATTTAAAAAGTTAATACCAGTTCTCCTGATATTATTCCAAACAATTGAAGAGAAAGGAATACTTCCAAGCTCATTTTATGAAGTCAAAACCAGAGACTACAAAAAAAAAAGAAAAGAAAATTACAGGCCAAAATCACTGATGAACAAAGGTGCAAAAAATAAATCTGCAAAAACATTAGCAAACCAAATTCAACAATACATTAAAAAGATTGTACACCATGGGGGTGCCTGGGTGGCTCAGTCAGTTAAGCGTCTGACTCTTGATTTCGCTTCAGGTCATGATCTCACAGTTCATGGGATCAAGCCCCACATCAGGCTCTGCTTGGGATTCTCTTTCTCTCTGCCTCTCTCCCACTCACACTCTCTCAATCTTTCTTTCTCTCAGAATAAATAAATAAACTTAATGAAGGCTAGAAATCACATGATCATGTCAATGGACGCAGAAAGAACAACTGACAAAATTCAACATCTACTTATGATAAAAACTCTCAGCAAAGTAGGCATAGTGGGAATGTACCTCAACATAATAAAGGCCAGGACAAACCCACAGCTAATATCAAACTCAATGGTGAAAAGCTGAGAGCATTTCCTCTAAGATCAGGAAGGAGGCCCATTCTCATCAATCTTATTCAACATAGCATTTAGAAGTCCTAGCCATTGCAATTAGGCAAGAAAAAGAAATAAAAGGCATCCACATTTGAAAGGAAGAAGTAAAATGTCACTGTTTACAGATGACGTAACATATATAGAAAACCTTAAAGATGCCACCAAAAAACTATTACAACTACTACATGGATTCAGTTAAGTTGCAGGATACAAAGTGAATATATGGAAATCTATTGTGTTTCTATATACTAATAAAGAATGATTCAGAAAAAGAAATAAGAAAACAATACCATTTACAATTGCACCAAAAAGAATAAGATGCCTAGGAATAAATTTAATCACAGGAGTAAGAAATCTGTACTCTGAAAAGTGTAAGACATTGATGAGAAAAACTGAAGATGACACATACATGAAAGGAAAGATCTACCACACACGTACATTGGAGGAATTATTGTTAAAATGCCCACACTACCCAAAGCAATCTACAGATTCAGTTCAAGTCCTATCAAAATACCAATGTTATATTTCACAGAACTGGAATAAATTATCCTAAAATTTGTAAGAAACCACAAAAGACTCCAAACGGTCAATGCAATCTTGAGAAAGAAGAACAAAGCAGGAGGTATCACGCTCCCAGACTTCAAACTGTACCACAAAGCTATTGTAAGCAAAATAGTATGGTAAAAGGCATATGGACCAATGGACTAGAATAGAGTCCACAAATAAACTCATCCTGGCACGGTCAATTAATCTTCAACAAAGGAGGCAAGAAAAGACAATGGGGAAAAGACGGTCTCTTCACTAAATGGTGTTGGGAAATCTTGGCAGCCACATGCAAAAAGAATGAAACCAGACCACTGTCTTATACCATATACAAAAATAAAGTCAAAATGAATTAAAGATTTAAATGTGAGGCTTGAAACCATAAAACTTCTAGAAGAGAACATAAGCAGTAAACGAGTGGACATCAGTCTCAGCAATATTTTTTTGGATATGTCTCCTCAGGTGAGGGCAACAAAAGCAAAAATAAACAGATGGGACTACATCAAACTAAAAAGCTTTTGGACGGTGAAGGAAACCATCCACAAAATAAAAGGGCAGCCTATTAAATGGAAGATGATACTTGCAAATGATACGTCCAATAAAATGCTGATATCCAAAATATATAGAGACTCATAAAACTGAATAACAAAAACCAAACAACCCGATTAGCAAATGGGCAGAGGACCTGAGTAGACATTTCTCCAAAGAAGACATCCAGATGGCCAGCAGACACATGTAAAGATGCTCAATGTGACTCATCATCAGGGAAATACACATCAAAACCACAATGAGGTAGCACCTCACAGCTGTCAGAATGGCTTGTATCAAAATGACAAGAAACAACAAGTGTCAGCAAGAATGTGGAGAAAAGGGAGCCCTGGTAAGCTGCTGGTGGAAATATAAATTGATGCAGCCACTATGGACCACAGTATGGAGGGTCCTCAAAGATAAAAATAGAACTCTCCTAGGACCCAGCAATTCCACTTCTGGGTATTTACCTGAAGAAAACAAAAATACTAATTCAAAAAGATACATGCATCCCTATTTTCACTGCAGCATTATTTACAATAGCCAAGATGTGTAAGTATGCTGAGTGTCCATGGATAAATGAACGGATAAAGAAGTTGTGGTATAGAGATACAATGAAATATTACCCAGCCGTAAAAAAGAATGAAATCTTGCCATTTGTGACAACATAGATGGACCTACAGGCTATTACACTAAGAAATAAGTCGACAGAGGAAGACAAATGCTCTGTGATTTCACTTATATGTGGAATCTAAAAAAAAAAAAAAAAAAAACACTCAGATACAGAGAACAATCTGGTGGTTGCGAGGGATGTGGAGGAATGGGTGAAATAGGTAAAGGGGATTAAGAGGTACAAACTTCCACTAATAAAACACGTAAGTTTTGGGGATGTAATGTACAACATAGGGAATACAGTCAATAACATTATAATAACTTTGTATAGTGACAGAAGGTAACTATATCAAAATACTGAATCACTATATTATGCACCTGAAACTAACATAATACTGTATGTCAATTAAAAACAACAACAACAGGGGTCTCCCAGGGTCAGGATCCTTGCCAGGTGCGGTGGTGCACACCTGTAGTCCCAGGCCCTCGAGAAGCTGAGGCAGGAGGAAGGCTTGAGCCCAGGAGTTCTGGGCTGTAGGGTGCTAAGCCGGTCAGGGGTCCGCACTAAGTTCGGCATCAACACGGTGACCTCCGGGGAGCGGGGGACCAGGAGGGACCACCAGTTTGCCTAAGGAGGGGTGAGCCGGCCCAGGTTGGAAATAGAGCAGGTCAAAAAAAAAAAAAACGGGGGTAAACAGTGACTTTCTTTGGGTGAGAGAATTATGGGCGATTTCTTCTCTTTCTGCTTTTTATCATTTTCCATTCTTTCAACAAGGACCAGGTGTTAACTTGTGAATTATGAAGCATTTAAAAGATTACACAGTAGTATTATATTATAATCCCTTCCTGGGGTGGGGAAGAGGGGAATACACACACACACACACACACACACACACAGCTGACCCTTGGACAACTGGGTTTGAACTATGCAGGTCCACTTACCAGCAGATTTTTAAAAATAAATACAGTGTGTACTGTAAATGTGTGGTTTTTTTTAATGTTTTATTTATTTCTAGGAGAGAGAGAGAGAGAGACAGCATGAGCAGGGGAGGGTCAGAGAGAGAGGGAGCCACAAAATCCAAAGCAGGCTCCAGGCTCTGAGCTGTCAGCACAGAGTTGATGCTGGGCTTGAACCCATGAGACGTGAGATCATGACCTGAGCTGAAGTCGGATGCCCAATGACTGCACCACCCAGGCGCCCCAACATTTTCTTTTTACTAGTTTACTTTATGGTAAGAATACAGTTTATAATGCATATAAATACGAAATATGTATTGATTGTTTATGTTATTGGTAAGGCTTCCAGAAACAGGAGACTATTAGTTGTTAAGTTTTGGGGGAATCAAAAGTTATACATAGACTTTGGACTGGTGGGGGGGGGTCAGCGCCCCAGCTGCATGCTCAAGGATCAACTGTATCACCTTTATAACCATTAGTTTAATAGTAGGAAAGCCTACCAAATATGTAGGTTAAACTTCCTTTGTAAGCTCCTTTAGTAGCTCCTTATTGGTTAGAGGACAAGGTTCCAAGCGCCCTTGCCAGGCACGGAGGGCCCGCAGCCTGGACGCAGCCCTTCCCCAGCATCTATCATCTTCCACCCATCCGGGCCATAGCCAGGGCCCAGCTCTCAGTGGGTCACCCACCATCACACCTTTGTTCAAGCCGTATCTCCAGCCCACCATTCTGCTATCTGCCCATCTTCTGCCCATGCAAAGTCATGGGGCTGCAGCAAGGTGGGGGCTGGTCTGGCCCCCAAGGCGTCGCGAGGGTAAGTCTCCTTACCGACCACAGAGAGCAGCAGCAGCACACTGCAGATGACGATGGACACGATGATGGCGGTCTCACTGCCCCCCAGCTGCAGCGTGGCAATGGTCTGGTTGAAGTTCCCCACCTGGATCTGGGCAGAGGTGGGAGGAGGGGCTTGTAGCTTCCCCGGACTCACACGCTGGCTCCTCTCCTCACTAGCTGTGGGGTCCTGGGCAAGTCACCTAACCTCTTGGAACCTCAGATGCCACATCTATAAACACAAAGAGAACCGTGCCCACCTCCTGGGGATGTGGTGAGGGCTACATCAGATGGTGCTTGGCGAGCTCTGGCACAGAGCGAGACTCCGTGTGGGCTGGGATTGGTAGGGGGGAGGCCAGGGGCAGCACAGTGCTCAGGTCCTGGCTGCTGTCCCCAAGTAAATGGAGGACAGTCTGATGACCAGGGGAACAGGCCAAGTCTGAGCATTCAGAAAGCATACCTGGGACTGGGGTGCAGGTGAAAGGGGGGCTTTGCCAGTCAGACCCGTCCTGGGCAGCGTGTTGCTGCCTGATAGGGAGAGAGCTTCCCATCCCAGGAATTGTGCAAACAGGTACAGCATAGAAAAGCTCTCATTTCTGGGCCCCTCTGCACTCCTCCTGTTTCCCTCCCCTGGTGACTTTGCACGTGACTGGCAGCCCGGACTCAGGGTGGAGCATCATGTGGAACATGGCCTCAGACAGTCCAGCCCCATCAGGCCCATCTGGGCCGATTGCTGCCCTGGAGCAGGTCATGAAGTTCTTGAGCCTCATCTGTCAAGAGGGGATGGAAAGCTGCGCTTTGCTCCCCTTGCCTCGTCCACTGAGCATGGAGATGCTTAGCTCTGATACGCTGGGGGAGGGGCAGGCACTCAAGCAGATGGGGCCGGTGGGGGGCAAGCCTGCCTCCGCCTGGGGCGCCCCGTTCACTCACTGTGATGGGCAGCTGGCCCTCGGCCGTGCCCAGGGACTCGTTGACCGAGCAGTGGATGACTCTGTCCGAGACGATCTGGATGTCACAGGCTACTTGGCCTATCCTGATCCGGTACTCGTGGCTTTCGAGCCCCAGGCCGTCCTGCTCCTTCTGCGGGCACAGAGCGGGGGTGCTCGCAAGGTGGGCTCAGCGCCCGGCCCGCCCACGCCCGCACTGGTACCCGCCGGCACCCACGTGGATGACCAGGGTGAGGGGCTCCCCGGGGTGGTGCTTGATCCACTTCTCCCTCTTGGCCGTGGAGAACTGCGGGTCCGGGAGATAGTCCAGGCTGAACCTGCTGTCCCGCCGCGCCTCCTGGGGGTCCAGCAGCTCCTCAGCCACAGCCGCCTCGTCGGTGTAGGCCCTTCCATTGATGAAGAAGTCCACCGGTGCCGATGCATTGCTCAGGGCCCCGGGGGACGGGCAGGTGATGAGGGTGGAGTTGAGAACCTTGCAGAGCTGGTAGGGAAGGGCCAGGGCCGGGTTGAAGATGGACAGACGGGCATGGAGAAATGGGGGGTGGGGATTGAGGTTTAAGGTGGCAGAGAGAGAGGGAGAGACAGAGAGGTCAGACAGACGCAGCAGAGTGAGGGCGCGTCAGGGCTATGGCCGCTCCCCGCCTGCCCTGGGCCTAGACCTCACCGTGGGCTCCCGGCCGATGTGGTGCACGGCCATGGACACGTTCTGCACCATGTGGAAACGCTCGCCAGCCACCGTGATGGTCCTGCCGCCACTGCGGGTACAGCGAGCCCTGTCAACCCCGCCGCAGCCCTGCAGAGCCAGCCCGGCCTGAGGTGGGGGCCCGGGGTCTCACCTGACGGGGCTGCGGCGGGGGCTGATGGCCGTGATGACCGGGTTCTGCATGTACTGGAAGGTGAGGCTGCTGCGCACACAGCCCCGGCGCTCAAAGCGCACGCACACCGGCACAGCGGCTGGCAGAGCGCCCTCGGGCACCGTGCAGGTGATGCTGGTGTCTGTGCGTCTGGGGGAGGGCAGTGGCACTGTCAGCGTGGCCCCCACCTCCCACGGCTTGCTCCTGCCTGTCCCGTCGCCCAGGGCACCGGCCTCCTCAACTGGCCTCAGCCTGGCCTCCTGCCCCCTTGCATGTCCCCACCGCCATGCCCTTGCTCAGGCTGTCCTCCCCACCTTCAACACCTTCCCTTTTCCCCCAGCCCTGCCCGTGTGTGCCAGTTCTGCCCCGTCCCACCTCACCAACAAGCCTTCCCAGAGTCCCTCTCTCAAGTGCCGCCACCAGTGAGGAGTGGCTCTGAAGCACCCACTTTCCCCCCAAATCTCAGATGCTTCTGTTTCCTGCGGGAGTGTCTGCTTTCCCGATAGCTGAGACTTTGCTGGGCTCTTCTTGGTATCCGCAGCGATGCCCATCAAGGGGCCCAGTACACAGTAAGTGCATAATAAAGACAGTGGTACTTCATCATGAGGTTCTGGACCACACCCCTGGGCCAGCCAGAGGATCTCAGAATGTGTACGACCATCACATTTTTTTAACGCAGAGGTCACTTATGGAGCTCCTACTGTATGCCGGGCACAGAGTACTACTCACAATTACTGTTCTTACCAGATGAGGAGACTGAGGCTCAGAGAAGGGAAGGGGCTTGGCCAAGGGGACACAGCCAGTGAATACTCGAGTGGTGCAGGGACGTCACTCCACCCTTCCAGCCCCCCAGCCCTCCAGGTTCCCTGGTCACGAAGAGGTGGCCCAGGCCCAGGGGCTTACACGAGCTCCGTGCAGGGCTCTGTGTCGTTCACCAGGACATGGAGCTCAGAGCCCACGTGGAGGTCGGTGCCGTGGATTGTGATCCTGGTGCCCCCCGCCTTGGGGCCCTTGTCGGGCTCTAGGGATTGAACCAGGGGCAGCTGTGGGGAGGAAGACAGGTGGTCAGGCCTCAGGCCATCCCCAGGTGTGCGCCTGGTGGGGTGGGCAGGAAGGGGGGGCACGGCCTCCCTTACCACATACGAGAAGCGCTCCCGTGACTTGCCCTCTTTAGAGGCGTTCACCGTCACCACGTCCGAGAATGCCTCTGGGGCCGGCCCCGTAGCGCACACAATCCTGGGGGAGGCAGCTTCGGTCAGGGGAGCAGAGGGCTCTCGGGCTGGGTAGGCAGCACCCGGGTTCTCCCTTGAATAACGGCCCCCCCCACTGCACCCCGAAGGTGTGTGAGCTTGCCACCCTTGCCCTCAGCCCCCTGCCTCTCCCACTCACAGCCGGGCCAGCCGGCGGCAGCACCCACATAAAACACAGAAACCACTCCCCATCAGCTGGGCAACAGCCACTCGGAACCCCGATGTCACTCTGATGCCAGGCTCTTCCCCAGGACTCCCCACCCCATGACTTTCCCACAATCCTACAACTGTGTGACAAGGGGCTTAGATAAGATGGTCTATCGGGATCTGAACATTCTCCAGCCATGAGGACATGTGCGGGGCTGGTAGACTGGCGGCTTTTCTGCAAGCTTGACTTAGAGCTCCGCCCTCCCCCGAAGGAAACGCAGCTCACCCCCTGCTTTTCTAGAGCCCCTCTGGGCCAGGCCCCACAGCGGTAGCCCCACCTTTCGTGAACTGCAAGGCTTTTGTTGCTTTTTTAAAAAATTGGCGCAAGGCTTCTGTAGAAGTCCGGCCATTCTGGGGGAACCTGGGGGGCTTCCCAGAGCAGCAGGTGTTGAAGTGGGAACTTGAAGGACAGGGAGACGTGTCCAGAGTAGAAAAGGGCAGGATGCACGGGGGGGGGGGGGGGGGGGGGGGGGGCGAGGGCAGAGGTGCAGCTGCACTGCTGGGAGGGGTGGAGGGGGCGCTCGAGGTCATTCAGAACAGCCCTGGGGACGACCACTACTNTGGGAACTTGAAGGACAGGGAGACGTGTCCAGAGTAGAGCAGGGCACTTGAGGAGGGTGGGATGGCGGGGGGGGGGGGGGGGAGGGCAGAGGTGCAGCTGCACTGCTGGGAGGGGTGGAGGGGGCGCTCGAGGTCATTCAGAACAGCCCTGGGGACGACCACTACTCACTCCTCCGACACCGTGTATCTGTCCGCCAGGGGCTCACAGGCCACGCTGCCAATCCACACACCACGGGCCACGTCACTAAGCCGCCGGCCTAGGTTCCTGCCTCGGATGGTCAACAGGGTCCCACCATCCAAGGGGCCACTCAGGGGCTCAATCTGCCAGGTCACCAGAGGACGAATGAAGTTCTGAGGCTCAGGGTGTCAGCATCTTCCCCACGGTCTGCTGCTGCGCACACCCGGGGGGGGAGGAGGGGGTGCGGAGGCCCTGAGGGGCGGGACCGCTGCTGGCCGGACAGGTCACCGGCGCTGCCAGTGAGGATGTGCATGTGCGGTACTGAGCCCACATGGGTCTGGGGATGGGAGTGGGGGGGTGCTCCCGGGGACAGCGCGGTGTGCTCCCAGTGGCCCTGTCTGACCACGTGATCCTGCATCCCAGCCCGAGCTGACTGGGTCAGGGCCAACGAGAGTCCTTCCACCAGACTTTTTCTTCGCTAAAACTCAGGCTTGACATCAGCAAGGTTTCCCGGACCTCCCCACCCGGGAGCCTGGGCGGCTCTGTCAGTTAAGCGTCCGACTTCGGCTCGGGTCAGGACCTCACGGTTTGTGGGTTCAAGTTCCGCATGGGGCTGTCTGCTGTCAGCACGGAGCCCGCTTCAGATGCTCCGTCCCCCCCACCCCCTCCCTTGCTTGCTCTCTTTCTCTCTCTTTCAAAAATAAACATTAAAAGAAACACAACTAGAGACTAGCTCCAGCGACCCTTCCAGCCCAGACTCCCTGCTTCATTCTATTTTTCTCCACAGCACTTATCACCTCCTATATATAAATTATTTAGTTCCTCACTTATTTCTGCCCCCCCTCCTCCCCCACTAAACATTAGCTCCGCACTGGGCGTGGCACAATGCCTGTTCAGTGCTGCCTCTCCAGCACCCAGGGGCCTGGCACCCAGCGGGCGCTCCCTAGGGGATACTGCATGCATGCGCCAAACACGCGTCACAGGTCTGAGAGCCCGTGTGGGGTGCTGTGTGCGGCACGTGTAGGCCTGGGGGTGCTCACCGTGCGGATCTCGGGGGCGGGGCAGGCGCCGGGCAGGGGTTGCAGGGGCCCTCGCAGGCGACAGCCGTCACTCCACACGCACAGGTGTCCCAGGTCCTCCCGGCCCAGGCACTGGGAGCAGTCAGGGCTGCCCATGGCGCAGTTATAGACCTCCACTGGGAGAGACACGGACACCACGTGGGTCAGCACCCCGTCCCCACTGCCCTCTGCATTCACGCACCACCACCCCCAGGGCCTCTGCTGAGCACAGAGCAGCCATAGCAGTATATCTGTCCTCGCCATGATTCTCCCGGGTGGGAGCTCTTTATTAGCTCCACTTGACAGGTAAGAGACTGAGGCTCAGAGGGGAGCAATGACTTGCCCAAGGTCACAGAGCCTGTGAGTGGCAGGCCCGAGATGCACACCCAGGCCTGGGTGGTCTGTTTACCCACCAGTGGGGCTCGGGGATTCTGGGGACTCACTGGGCCATGTGGGCACCAGGGCCTCAGACCCTCCAAGAAGCCCAAGCAGGAGTATAGCAGGGGGGCTCTTCACCCCTCCATGGTGGGGATGTGGGGGGCCCCCATGTCCACTAGGGATATCGGAGGCTCCCCATAAACTCTTAGAGAATTGATTCAAGATGTGTAAGAACAGTGATGACACCGATCGCCATTTGGGGGTGCCAAGTGTGCCCCAGACAACTGTGACATCTGTATGCATGGTCCCAGCAAACCGTCACCAAGCCTTCTGTAACAGGGCCTGCACCTCATGTCACACAGGGGTGATGAGGCTCAGAAAGGGAAGGCCAAGCAAGTGCCTGAGGCTGCGCGGCCATCGGCGTAGAGGCATCTGGCCCACAGCAGCCGCTCAGTAAGTACCGAGTGACCAGGTACAGAACAGCCAGGCTGGGATCCGAGACCCTGGGCGTTAGGGAAAAACAGGGTGGGATACCTGTGACGGCGCGGCAAGCACTGGGTAAGTCTCCCAAGGCAGAGCCCCACCCATTAGGGCTGAATCCCCTGTGGCCACAGGGGGTATGCAGGGGCTCCCACCTGTTATGGGGTCAGGGCTGTCCAGGAATCGGGCTGGCTGCCCCTTTAGTTGGAGGCTGAGTGCAAACATCTGGCTCTTCTGGGTCGTGTGCAGCTGCGGAAGGACAAGAAAGAACATGAGGGGTGTGAGGGTGGCTCAGTCTCTGCTGGTGGGGGGGATGGAAGTCATGGAGACAGAAGAGGGCAGGGCTGTTGAGGATAAGGGGATGGAAAGGAGGAGGGGACAAGGTAGGAAGGGAGGAGTACAGCGTCTAGACTTAAGGACCCCCGCCCCCACCCCCCCCACCCTGAGCCACACCACTTACCACCACCTGGCTGCAGTGTACAGCAGACTCATTTATCCATACGGCTTCAAAGATCTCCTCGGGCCCAAAGTTACATTCCAGGGCTGCACCCTGGGAGAAACAGGGTTGCCGAGGAGACACAGATCAGCACCCACTGCCCTCCAACTCCATCAGGACTTCATGGGCTGCTGCCCAGAGGAGTGGGCTGAGCCCTTCTATCAGGCCCCTGCCCTCCAGAATGTCCCTCCTGGCCTTCAAGTCCAGTGTCGGAAGGAGGGAGGCAAGGGGTACACGACCACCTAGAACCCGGCCTCGGGCTGTCCGTGCCACTGAAACCCTCACGGACACCTCCCCCCCCCCCCCCCCCCCCCCCCCCCCCCCCCCCCCCCTCCAGTGGCCTAAGTCAATAGCCGTTCACTTGGCTCATAAAAATCCAATTCTTTAGCACGACTGACATTCAAGGTTCATCCAGTGAGTTCCCACCTGCTCTTTAACTCTAACTGCCCCCCACCTCTGTTGCCCAAGGCCGATGCCCCAGCCATAGCGGGACACCCTTTCACATGGCACAGGCTGCCCTGCCCCTGGGCCTTTGCCCATACCATTCCTCCTCCCTAAACAACTTGTCTCTGCCTTAGCTGCCCAGCAGAACATGACACAGCCTTCAAAATCCAGCTCAAATTGCCCCCTGTTCGAAAGACTCCCCAGAGCCCCCCCTGAAATTAGGTGGGTGCCCCTCATTTGATCATCCATTCACTCATTTAGCAACAAATATTTGGGTGCATGTTAGGGGCTCTAGGAAGCTCCTAACCACCCCTCATATGTTGAGGACCACTCTTCTCCCCCTGCCCATGCTCTTTGTACACTGGGAAGGCCTAGGGCTGGGCCTCAGCCCCTGTGACATCTCCAAGGGTAGCGGGTGGCAGTGAAAGGGCTCAGGTCCCATCAGTTTGAATCCCACCCTCTGGTACTTCCTACCTATACACCCCTGTGCAGGCGGCTCTCCTCTCTGAGCCTTGGTTTCCTAAATTTCGCAAGGGAAACACACTTTCCTACCCTGCAAGGTTGCTGGGGAAACTGCAGATCATGTATCTTTAGTGGGCTGCACACTGTGGGCAGCTAATATATGCTGGCTGTTAGTATGCAGGAGGTACTCAATGAATGTTTGTTGACTAAAGAAACAGGGCCCAACTCCCATCTTATCTTGCCGAGCACAGGCCTCCAGGGAACAGTACTGATAAATACTTGCTGACTGAACTCAGGTTTCGCGTGTGTTAGTCCGGCCTCATGGCAGGACTTCCTGTTTATGGCTCTGTCGTTAGCGCATGTAACACCCTGAGGAGAAAGCAGGTCAGCGCACCCCTCCCCCCAGCCTGTCCCCTCTCCCCTGGTGCTGACACAGGAAGGTGGCTACTGACAGGGAGCCGGGAGGGGGTCAGCTCAGGCCCCGGCCACTCGGGATGGGGACGGCAGGCCCAGCGTGTCCTGAGGCTCCCCAGGGTAGGGGCTCAGCAAACAGGCAGGGGGCTCTGCACGTTCCCGCCGTTCGTGTTCTGGAAGCAGGCCCAGGGCCAGGAGGGCCAGGATCACTGAGGCACAGTGAGGGCAGACACATGCCTCCCGGCTACGGGACCTGAGCCCAGGGCTCCCCACACCGGGCTCCTGTGGCCCCAGGGAGAAGCACTGCCCCCCCAGCACCAGCCCAGGCCCCTCCACCCTCCTGAGGCTCTGCTCCAAGCCCTGCAGGGGGGAGTCTGAGGGCTGAGGGCACCCGCCCCTCCCAGAGCTCCAGCCTCAGCTACCCGGCAGCCTGGCGCATCCCAGATGCCCGGCACGTGGCCCCCACGTGTGACAGCTGTCACAGGCCTCCGCTCCCCCTCAGAAGCAACAGATGGTGAGTCCCCAGGAGCTGGGGAGGGGGACGGCTGGCACACTTCCAGAACTCGTCAACGCTTCCCACCCGAGATGCTCTTCCAGGAGGGACCCAGAAAGGAGCTGAATCTCCTCCTCCCAGTGTGTGGGTGAGGGGGTGAGGGCAGGCTGTAGGGGGGACCACTCTCTCGGGAGTCCAGGGCTAGGGTGCAAGTCCAGCCATATGCTGTGCACCTAGAGTCACCTACTTCCCCTTTCTGGGTCTCATTTTCCCTATCTGGATAATGGGAAGACGGCAGCACGGGGGCTCTCTGGACGTGCCTCAGGTGACACGCGTCAGACGTGAACTGAGGAAGCGTGTGCAGAATCGCCACTCAGCCCGGGGGTGGGGCCGCTGGGACACGGACAGTGCCCACCCTGGGGCTGGGGCCTCACCATCCACTTCCCTTTCCTCCTCCCCTGGCACCCACAGTGGGGCTTTCTCAGACACAACCTAGTGGCTCAGAGGAATGAACTGAGGTGTGGGTGGCGGACCCAGAGCACGGACCCCACCCGGAACGGGCTCCTGCCTCCACCTACCTGGAAGGCAGCGTTGGCCAGAAGCACCGGGATGCTCTGTGAGCTGCCTGTGGGCATGGGTGCCAGGCGTGAGGGCAGGACCTGCGGGCAGTCCTGAGGGCTCTGCGGGCAAAACACAAGGGGGTGAGGGGGATGCAGGAGCATTTCAGAAGAGTCGGGGTTCACGGCCATGCCAGCCTCCTATTGCAGCCTGCACAGTGAGAAAGCACCGGTAATAAAATCACAGCCGCCGCCACCCCTGAGGGCAATGTGCCTCATGCCTCCCACACACCGTCTCCTTTGACCCTCATGACAAGCCTACAGGCAGGTTTTATCAGCCCCATTTTACAGATGATGAAACTGAGTCACCGCGATGATGTAAGCTGCCCCATGACGGAGCCAGTCCCGCCGTGGTTGCTCCAGGGCATATCTTGCAGAGGAGGTCAGGGGGCTGGGACTGAGGGCAGGGCCCCCTCCCCATCTCTGGGCCTCATCTTTCCCAACTATAAAATGAGGGGCCGCACCCATTCTCCATTCTCTGAGACTAAGCCCAGCTCTGAAATGCGGTTTCCAGGGTGACACGTGTTAAATGATTCAGAAAAAAGAAACTCCAAACTTCTGGACAGCCCACGGGAAATGGGCTACGAAGACCTGGGGACCACGAGGCTCCACACCCCTCCCCACTTCTGCAGGTGAGCGTCCCAGCCTCCGGGCAGACGCACCAGCCCCCAGCGAGTCCCAGGCAGGCCTGGGCATCAGTGTTCTCATGTTGGCAGTACAGCCACTGAGGCTGTAGGGGTGCAGGGGCCACTTCAGAAAAGGAAAGAAGTTAGGGACCCCTGGGTGGCTCAGCCAGTTGAATGTCTGACTTTGGCTCAGGTCATGATCTCACGGCTCGGTTCATGAGTTTGAGCCCCACATTGGGCTCACTGCTGTCAGCTCACTGTGCTTGGACCCTCTGTCCCCCTCTCTCTGCCCCTGGCCCACTCTCTGTCTCCCTCAAAATAAACAAACATTAAAAAAAAAAATGGAAAGCGGTTAGGGGCGCCTGGGTGGCTCAGTCAGCTAAGCATCCGACTTTGGCTCAGGTCATCATCTCATGACTCATGAGTTCGAGCTCCCGTCAGGCTCTCTGCTGTCTGCTTCAGATCCTCTGCCTCTGCCTCTCTCTCTCTGCCCCTCCACCACTCGTGCACGCTAGCACACACTCTCTCTCTCAAAAATAAACAAACATGCAGACCTGAGGGCCCTGGGGGGCCATGTCCTGCCTCCTCACACTGAGCCTGACCTGCTGAGACCCTGAGAGAAGGGGAGACCAGGGGCCCTGCAGCTGCCAGACCCATACCAAAGGCTGACCCTTCCGGCCCAGAGCGCTTCCTGCCCTGCTCTCCTCATGCTCAAGTCTGACTGGGAACAGATTTGGAAACACAATGACCTTGAGGTCAGCCGGCCAGGGCACAGGCCTCCAAGGATAGACTTTGGAGGCCCCACTGGGACTTTTCTCCTTACTGTCAGTCAGACAGGGAGCTCCCCGAGGAGAACCTCAGGGCTCAGCACAACACAACACTGGACCCTGGGAAGGTGCCAGTGACCATGCCAATATCGGGGACGGTCACCAGCTCACACAGCCCTCACTGTGCTTGCAAACACTTCTACGCACCCCACAGCATATTCGCTCACCAAACCCTAACTCCCAACAACCCTTTGAGTTAAGTATAATCATTATACCCATTTTACAGACGAGGAAATCGGGGCACAGAGAAGCAGAGCAGTTTGCCCACGATGGAATGGGCAGCACACGAGGCCTCCAGGTGTCCAGACTGCCTGCCGACCGCCAGGCCACAGACCTGGGCCAGGCTGGTCCGTTCCCCCGGGGGCAGTGCCTGGTGCGGCCCACAGAGGCCTTGGCCAGAGAAGCAACACAGCCGGGCCTGAGCTGACTGTTCTGTGGGGCTGGGCGGGAGGAGCTCATGTCCGGCTCAGTGTGCGCGCACACACGCCCCTGGCCATCTGGGCCGCCGTCTTGCGCGGCCGTCTTGCGCGGCCTCGTGTATAAACCCCATGGAATTTCAGGGAGTGGAACCCACATGTTTGCAATCAGTTTTCATGGCTGCTGCCAGTTCTGCCTTGCAGCTGGCTGGGGGCTCTGTGGCTCTGGCCTCCCAGCGCCACCCCGCTGGTGGGTAGGCTATCGACAGGAGGGGCTGTAGGGTGAGGGTCAGAGCAGGGGGAGTCTCCACCTGAGGGACCCCCCCCAAGCAAATGATGTGGAAGCATCCCGTTCTCCTTAATCCCTGTCTATGATCCCATGGCTTTGTGTGCTTGTACCCATTCTACAGAGTGGAGCCAAGCCTGGCACACCTTTGCCCTCCTTCGGTACCTCCCCACAGAGTTGGCCAGCCCTGCCCAGGGCCAGCTGGTGTGTCTGCTGCTGGCCCCATCCCCCACCATCAGCCTCCAAGTCTGGCTTGGCCTTTGGGGAACTTCCCCCACAGGCCTGTGGTTTGGGAAGACTAAGTCCATTCCCCAGCCCCAGGAATAGGCCGGTGTCCCAGGCCTGCCTCGGCCTTAGCAATTGGTTCAGGGAGTGTACGTGACCCTAGTGCAGCCAGTAGCAGGCAGCTCGGGGACTTCCGTCGAACCAATAGGAAAGAGAAGCTCTTCTTGTTTGCTGGGGCTGCCAGGAAATCAGGAGTCTGCCTGGAGCTGCAGAGGCCAACTTGCTACCCAGAGGGGAGGGCTGTCTGAGCACGAAGCCCAAGCAGAGGGGCAGGGAGCCCCGACAACATGGTCGGAACTCCTGGATCCAGCTATACCTGAAGGTGATGCCACCCCCCCAGATTTCACACTCACATGAGTCAGTTAATTCTGTTGGGGCCAAGGCTACTTTGAACTAGGGTTCCCCAGTGCAACCAGAGGACATGGGCCTCCCTGTCCCATCCAAGCCAAGCCATCGACACCTCAGAAGGAGGCTGAGTGGCTTCTCCTCTTTGCCCGAGTGCAGCACAGGGCACAGCCTGCAGGCTCAGGAAGCCCTGGCCAATCAACCACACTCCAGGCAGAGGAATCAGGACAGATGCTGAGTCAGCAGTGCCCAGAGCCACAATCAACCCAGGCGGGAGCCCAGCAGGTGCTGTGTCACAGAGGGCCTCACCTGTCCCCACACTGGGACTCATAGACCCTCTCGCTGTCTCTCCCACATTAAAGTACAAGAAGTGGTGTCCCAACCCAGCAGGGCTGGCCCAGACCCTAAAC
The DNA here is from genome assembly GCF_003009895.1 of Hyaena hyaena. NCBI lineage: Eukaryota > Metazoa > Chordata > Mammalia > Carnivora > Hyaenidae > Hyaena > Hyaena hyaena. The sequence goes on along the minus strand of NW_024080688.1, from coordinate 661,995 downwards.
CCATCTCACCCGGTCCCTTTCCACCGTTCTATGCCCTCACCAGCCCCCACACTGCCCCTTGTTCCTACCAAACGACTCTCCCCACTGGCTCCTAAGGAAGTGCAATTTCACAGTGGCATCCATGCCAGGCTCCCCAGGAAGGGGCCCGCCGTCCCACCTCTCCTCCCCTCCTCCAAACCCTGCACCCTCTTCCTGGCATCCTCCCCCCCCTCCACTTCCTCCCTCTGCACTAGGGAATGGGACAGTGACAGGAGGCTCAGCCCCTAGCACCTCCCCAGGGACACCTCTCTGGCCTGGCCCAAGTCCTGCCATCTCCTCCCAGCTGTCGAGGGGCGCAGGCAGATGCAGACTCCCCTGCCTACCACCCAGCATGGCGCCCGCAGGGCTGACACGGAAATAAATGCCACCTAGAGTATCAGTCAGAGACTTCTGCGGGCCTGGGGAGGGGGCTGCCTCTTCTCCTGCTAGATCACCAGAGTCCTCTAAGACAGACCCCTCTGTGCCCCCACGCCAGCCCCCGGCTCCCAGAGCTGCAGACCTGGGGGAGATGGGTTATGGGGTGCTGCCCCAGACACTCCTCCAGGCTGGTGAGCTCTATGCATCTGTCAGGACCCTGCACACAGGGCCCCTCCCAGAGAAGTGCCCCCTGGGCCACCCGGCAAAGTGGCCACCAGCTCCTGAGAAGCATGGTGGCCCTTTCATGAGTACCTACTATGTGCCACAGATGGAGGTGTTGCATCACAGATGCAATTCCAGATTCTCGGCACGGCAATGCAAGGCCATTGTATAGTAGTAAAATGGACAATTACGCGGTAAGTAAAATAGGAGATGAGGAAACAGGCAACAGAGAGGTTGGGTAGCTTGCCCAGGATCACACAGCCACAACTCACACCTCAGGCTCTTGGCTCATGATGGAGAGGGCATCCTTCCCAGGGCCTAGTGCAGACCCAGGCATACAAAGGGTGCCCAATAAATGCTGAGTCTCTGGGTCCTCCTCAACAGCACTCAGGCTACCAGCACGAATGCTTTACATTCACATTCACTGAGTCCCAACTACGCACCCATCCCTGGGTGGGGGGCTGGAAGACGGGGACCCCAAAAAAGAGGAGTCCTGGTTGGCCCAGATCCCAATGCAGGGGCCTGGGGGCCTCCCCTACGGTTTGGCCCCACAGACTCCACCGGCTCTCTCTCCCAGGGCCAGAAGGGTCCGTTTGCTGAGGTAAGCTCCGGGACAGCCCTCTTCAAAGCAGTTCAGGGGCTCAGGCAGGAGGTGCAGAGATGAGGATTCCAGGCGTGGACCAAAGAGCCCTCCTCCACCTCTGCACACGGATCTGCACCTGCTCGCGGGATTCCTGATGAGATTCTCTGGGCCCAGACGCTGGGGCTTCAGATGCTCTGGGGACTGGGGCCACTTCCCTGGGACACATGCAAGGACCATATTGGCTACCTCAGTTGTCCCATCTGGAAAGTGGGCAGGAACATCCCCTTCCTGGGGAGAGGAGCCTCAGGCATGACTCAGTGCCTCACCCTGACCCCTCACAGCCCTGATACAAGACACAGGGTCCAGCACCCAGGTCTGAGAGGGGATGGGCTGAGGTCTCGGACCCTTGGCACCCTCCCCCACCCCAGTCTAGCCATCCCACCTGGCTGAGCGTGACCACCCCAGCCGAAGCCTCAGGAATCCCATTTGGTCATCCCTGGTACAAGGCTAGGATGGCCTCAGAGCCTTTTTGGGCAAAGGGAGAAGGCCACCTTGCAAGGGAACACGCCGCAGAAACCAACCAGCCGCAAGGTATGCGGCATTTGCATTTGTACACCCCCAACAGTCCCCACGTCTCCCCGCCACGCCCACCCTGGTGTTACTGACTCAATGCAGCCCTCCCACAGCACCCGGGGAGGGGTGAGGGGTCTGGATCCTGGCCAGCGGAGAATCAGCCTGTGGAGCTCAAGGGACCAGCATAGGCAACAGCGACGGGAGCATGTGGTTCCTGAGGCCAGCTCACCTCCGCGGCCCAAGGAGAGCCACGGTACCACCTGGCCCACCACCAACTCCTGATCTGGGGAAGGAGAACATGGGCTCCAAGCCACAGGGGCTTGGATCCAAGGTCCCAGTCTGGTATCTCCTGGCCTCAGGGACAGGTGCCTGATCCCACAGGGGTGCTGAAAACGTTACAGGTAAAATTTAAAACTGGTCAGTGCTGACACGGTGTGTAGAAAGGGGCCTTCCTACTGCAGGTGGGCCTTTGAACTGGCTCAGGCTTCCGGGAGGCAGCTGAGTTAAAGACGTAAAAATACCGCCACGCCTTCACCCTGACGTGCCATTTCTAGGAATTTGTCTCCAGGGAACAAGCAGGGACGCACACCGCGCCCTCTCTATATTAGAGCACAACTGAGAAACGGGAAGTGATCGGTCCGTCCAGCGACAGGGGATTGGTTAAGCGTGCTGTTATGTGATGAGCCCAGCACAGCTGTTAAATCTGGTGCCAGGAAGAAAATGTAATGATGTGGAAATGTTCTCAACATATTAAAAAAAATAAAAATAAAAAAAGGCAATGAAGCAGGCAGAGGGCACCCCCCCAGGCCTAACTTACCGTGGGATTTGGTGAGGCCGCACACCGTGACTGGTTGGAGACACAGGCATGCTGCTGGGCGCACCAGAAACAAGGCCACTGTGCCGACAGGCAGCTGGTGCAGCTGGAAGGCGAGGGGCCTCTCAGGCACTTGGCTCCCCATCCCTCACTTCACCCCTACCCCCAGGAACGGGGACCTGAGAGGCAGATCCCGGCAGAGGGGAGAAAGGTCTCCTGCAACCTCAGGGGATAGGGCACTGTGTAAGATAGTGAGCTCCCTGCTATGAGAGGCATGCAAGGAGGAAAGAGACAAGCAGGGCCTTTAGGAGACTCAGTTAAGTGTAATCAAAGCGCTTCTCCCTGCCCCGGCAGCTTGAGTGCCCACAGAAGCCAGGTAAGGGTGATATGGGTTTAGTGCACAATAAATGAGCCAGCAAGTGAACAAGCCAGGGTCCCGCCAGCCTCTAGGACACCACCGCTTTTCTTCCGAGGGCCTTCCTGAGAGCAGAGACCCTTCCCTGTGCCTCCTCCCACCCCCCGGAGGCAGGCCCCCCGACCCACTCACGCTGCGTGCGGGTACACTTGTCCGATGCGGCTGCAGTCGTAGATGGTGAAGTTGGCCCTGACGATGTTCCGCCCGTTGACCCTCACGGACATCTCAACAATCACGTGATCTAGAATGGACCAGGGGGACGAGGGAGAGAAGGACAAAGGGGTAGGGAGTCTCCCGGACCCCCACGCCTGACATTCCACCATCACACCCCTGCAGGGCTGTACTCACAGCCCAGTGAGCGAGGTGCTTACCCTGGTGGGGCGGGAAGGGCGGGAACTGGTCCCTTGGCAGGAGGTTGCAGTAGGCGATCTGGTGGCCAAAGGCAGGGCCCGGGACCCGGGCCACAGTGCGGATGTCGTTCCCATAGTCACAGGTCATGTCCATGCCGCTGAGGCTGGGCAGGCTGCCCGAGACCTGCAGGATCATGCCCTGGGGGCCAGGGACCCTCAGCTTGGAGGGGGCTGGGCAGGCCTTTCCCCTCAGGGCTCCGCCCCCACCCTAGTGACCCTGGGACGAGGGGTGACAGGTGGCCAGGACTCCAGGCCAGAGGGCTAATATCCCACACGGGGCTCACAAGGCCTCCGTTTCCCCATCTGCAAAATGAAACTGACCATCTTATAGTAGTCAAGGAGGCTTTGCATGATCTGTTTTTTTTTTTGCATGAATGAATAAATGAATAAATGGATGGACAAACCCATGCCCTGTCTGCCTGAGGATCTAAGGCCTGTGAAGGGCTCTGTGATGTATAATAATGGGGACAGGGGTGCAGAGGAGCCCCAGACCCCATCTGGCCCATTAGAACCGCCATCTATCTCCCCCTGCTGATAGATGAGGACAGCCAGCCTCAGAGAGGTCACCGGGGCAGGGCTGAGTGGGGCCCAGGCTATCTGCCCTCAGCCCTCCCCAGACCGCCTGCTGTGGGCAGGGAGGGGGCCGTGGCAGCTCTGGGCCCTCCTGAGCTCAGGCGACACAGATGCACCTCCACATTGCAGGTGCATCTGATCTGTTTCTGAGCACAAGAAATAGCAGCCTGGCCCTTGGTGGTCCCTCTGCCCCCTCCCTGTACTGGGCCTGGGAAGAGGTAGGGGGTCGGGACTACTCTCCTTGTATCCTCCAACTCGACCCCTCCCTCCTGAGAGTCTGGATCCTGCCCCCCATTGAGCTCAAATCCCAGCTCTGCTACTCCCTAGCTGCATGACCACGAGCAAGTCACTTTACCTCTCTGTGCCTCGATTTCCTCATCTGAAAAATGGGGATGTTCAGAGCATCGACTTCATAGAGTTGTAGGAGCACTAACAGGGCATCAGGCACACGGCAAGTGCCAGCACTCAGCAAGTGCTCAGCAAAGCCCAGTCATTCTCGCTCCTTGCCTCCAGGTCCCTGGGGCACCGCGGGCAGGAGTCCTTTCCTCACAGGGCTTGGAGGCCAGGTGAAGGGCAGCTTCCCACCCTGGGACCCCTCCCCACCCCGAGCTGAGTCCCGACTCCCCCGTGACTCACTGGATACTCCTGGTGCACGTCGATCTCTGCAGGCAGGACGGTCATGGCGGGACAGCGGCCGGGGCCCTCGCTGGCGCTGGTCCAGAAGTGCTGCTGGCTGGAGTTGGCGCAGTCCCGCTGCAGGGTGCACCTGGAGCGGGCGGCACAGGTCAGGACCCGGGAGGGCCCCTGCCCCAGCCGCGGCCCGGACCCCGCCCCCGGAGCCTCACCGCGTCTCCAGGGCACACCAGCCACAGTAGGCGTCCGCTGCACCCACGCAGTCCCCGCAGGTGGTGTGCACGGCACAGGCAGCGACTTTCACCCTGGCCATCTGGAAGCAGAGGCGAGGGAATCGGCAATGGCAGGGGCCACAGGGGGCTGTTCAACAGGGGAAAGGTGGGGAAATGGGGCTTCCCTGCCGAAGTGGTGCGTTCCCTGGGAGGGGGTACGAGGGGACAATGGTGCTCCTGCTGGGAGGCAGAGGGGAAGAAAGCCGGCAAGTCCTAGGGCCCCGTCCCCGGGCTCCGCCTTACCTGGTGGGACGTCATCAGATAAAGGTAACCAGGGTCTGCTGGGTCAAACTGCATGACGTGGTGCACAGGCTCCCCGTAGGCCACTGTCACCACCCGCCTGCTCACCACCTGCATGCTCTCGTTCAGGTTGATCTGCGGGGGGTTGGGGGTGGCGTCAGGGTGACGGGGGGGGGGTGCCCCTGGAAGCGGGGACCTGTCTCAGGCTTGGGGTCTCAGCCTCATTCTCTCATAGGCCTGCTGGGACTGGTGGGAAATCACGGACAGGTAAGGGGGGCAGCGGGTTTGGCATCCACACCTTTGCCTCTGCTGTGGCCCCGCCGGGAACTCCCTCCCTGATTGATCTTCTCCAACTCATCCAGCCCTGGGAACAACTCCAGGCTTTACGGTTTACAAAAGATGCTCAGGGCAGCAATCTGGCATCACGCCTCAGAGCAGGGATGTGGGTTTGAATTCCAGCTTTGACATTTAGGTTCGGAACAAACATACAGGCTGTCACCACCTCTCTGGGAGCCTTGGCTTCCTGACTGATGGGACCAATGATGGCACCCGCCCCTCAGGACCATGGGAAGCACAAATGGAGAAGATGCCTGCCACGTGCGGAGGGAGCCACACTCCTCATTCGTCCCCTCTTATGCCCATTTCACAGATGAGGAGTCAGAAGCCCAGAGAGGCTACAGACTTGGTGAGGGTCATAAAATGAAGACACTTCGGGGTCACAATGCAAGCCCAGGCCTGTCTGACCCCACAGTCAAAGGACAAGGCTAGAGGGTGGGGTCTATGGTCCTGACAGGAGGAAGCCCAGGACCAGCTGAGGCCTGGAAGCTTCTCTGGCCCTGAGAGCCCCTCTGCACATCCCACTGAGAACAGACAGTGGCCACCAGAGCCCCATCAAACTTCGTTCTTTTTTAGCTGGCTCCTTATGTTTCCAACCCACCGCCTTGTCTAAGGCCCCGCCAGGCCCTGACTCGTGACCAGAGGTCTAGCTGCCTCCCTGGGCTTCCAACTTGCTTGGCCTCCTCTGTAGGCTCCAACCCTTCGGCAGCTCCCGCCTGCTTATGAACAAACTTGTTCTGGTATTCAAAGCCCCGACAACCAACCCCAGTTTACTCCACCAGGCTCACTTCCACCCATTCAACCCAACACAGGCATTGCAGCCTGTAGGCCTTTCTCCACACCATGCTCCCCACTGGAGTATTTCTCTTCCTCCCCTTTCGGCCGGGATCTGTCCTCCCAGGGCCTCCTCTGGAAGAGTTTCTCAAGTGCCCTCCATACACCCAGGCTCCCACAGGCTCTGTTTCAGCCCAAGACATCACCTGTCCCAGGTGGCCTCTGGTAGAGTCTGCCCAGCAGCTTGGCCCTTGCTCAGTCTCCGACCCGCCTCTGCCCCAGGCACCCGGCAGACTTGGTTTATTTCCACTCCTTGAAACATCTATTGAGCACTGACAGTGCTCCAGCGCCTGGGCTAGGTGCTGTGATCTTAGCCCCGAGCAGGGAAGGCCCAGAGGGAGAAGGCGGTGCACAGCGCAGGGTGGTGGGTAAAGAGGTCTGGGATGAGGGGTCATGGCCGCTGGCCCAGCTCTCACTGTGTGACTCTGGGCAGTAATTCCCCCTCTTTGAGGTTCAGTGTCCTCATCTGGGAAATGGGAATCCTGGCACTACCTGCCTCACAGGGCACAGCAGACTCTGACCACAGCCTGGGATGGCCCAGCTCATTTCCCTCATGCCAGATGAGGAAACGGAGGCTCAGGGTGAGAAGCAGCCACACCCAGGCCACACAGCTGGGACCAGCAGAGCCAGGATCCAAATCCACATATCTGACCTCAAAATATGAGTCTCACTGCCTAAGGACCCTCACTGGGGTTTCGGGGGCTGAGAAAGATGCCCCCCGTCCGCTCCCTGCTCCCACACCTGCACCTCCCTGCCACTGCTAGCGGGTCAGCTAACGTCCTGGGTCCAGGCGGCCAGGGCTCCAGTCCCCAGCCTACCCCCGGCCCGTGGCAGCCCCCCAGGCAGCTGACGGAATTGAGTTATCAGATCTGAATTGGTGAGGCTGCGGCCTGGCGCATGCCGGAGCTGTGCCAGGCAGCTGACTTTCCTGACAGGCAGAGGCGGGAGGTGGCTGGGAGGAGGCCAGCCCAGGCCTTCACCTGGGGGCCCCGCCCAGGCCCCGGAAAGTCCTTCCAACCCTGTGGTGGGGACACCAGAGGCCACTCACCCTTCCCAGCTCCAGGAATCTCGGGGCCAGGCATTAATACTCCCCAAAACCAGTTATCTTGGTCAGGGAGGTTTTCGGACGGCAGCCAGCCAGGTGGGGGGGGGAGGCCAGCAATGAGGGCCCCCATCTGGCAGACTGTGGCCTTCGCCAGCAAGGCCTAACAACAGTCTCATGAGCCAGGGCTTACAACCCTCCCTAGAGGGGGAAACTGAGGCCCAGAGAAACAAAGTGCATTGCCCAATGTCAAGTAGCCAGCAAGGGGCAGAGCCTGGAGAGACTTGAACTCAGATACCTCTGCTTCAAAGCCCAAGTCCTAAAGAGCAGAGAGAAGGGTGCCCTCTCAGGCTGGGCCTCCCTCCTCTGCAGGACAAGCACTTTGCATTATGAGCAAGAGTAGAAGACACAGATGTGAAAACTGCTTTGTAAACCGTATGGTACCAGGCAAACCAGAGAGAACGAAGGTTGCTATTAGAGCTGTAGAGGCTGCCTGTGCAGCCTACCCAGGCTCAGCCTCCCCCTCTCCACCCCTGCAGACTCCCCACCCTGACCCCCCAGCCCTACCTTGAGCAGCCGCCCAGTGACTGTGCCCAGGAAGACCACTGTGTAGTTGCTGACGCTGGCCACGGCCACGGAGGAGAGGCCCGGGGCCCGGAACACGGGCGTGGCCTTCAGGGGCTGCAGGACAGACAGCGGGTGCTGCAGGTGGGCAGCCCCGCAGTCCAGTTGCTCCGGCTGCAGCTGCAAGAGAAGCTGTATGTCAGACCTTGGCTCTAGAACCTTCTTCGGCTCCCTGCCCACACTGTGTGTCAGACATCAGCATCAGAGCTCTAAAATCTTGCTGCTGCTTTAGGTGCCCCAGTCGGGGCTGAGGCCCAAACACAAGCAGGACCCTGTCCCTGACTGCAGACTGACCCCTGACCTCAGCTGCGGTCCCAGAACTGCCGGAGGAGGTGTTGTCTCAGGTAGTAAGAGCCATACAGGAAAAGTTCTGGGGAAAGTACAGGGACGGAGTCAAGAAGAGCCGGCAACAGGCAAGGTCAGGAGGCCAGGAAGGTGAGGACAGGGTGAGGCCTGCACACCCCCATGACCTTGGAGCTGCCCCTCCTGACTGGCCACAGTGGGCAGAGCAGAGAAGCCCACCCCAGGCCACTGGAGGCCATCCTCTGCTTCAGCTTACCTTCTCCTACTCAAGAGGTGTCCCTCCTGCCTCGGCTGGGTCTCCACAGCAACGGGGGGTGGGGGGGTGGGGGGAGGGGAGGGAACGGGGTTCCTTCTCCCAGGTGCCTTGCCGTGACCTTGGCACCACCATCCCGATTCCCAGCAGCTCTCCAGACCCCGGACTGAGGCCCTCCCCTCCTTCCCCAAGATACACGTCCCCACCCACCCACATCACAGATGGGCAAACCAAGGCAAGGCGAGTCCAAAAGGCACAGCCCTGCCATCCACGTCAGCCCAGGGCCACCCCCAGTGGTGACTCAGTCCCACACAGACACATGAGGCTGGTGACCCCAGTCCCCAGTCACTCCGTGGACTCATTCCCACCTTCCCCCGTGTCTTGTGGCTCCTTCCAAATGGTCCTCGTGCAGTTTGCACAAAGATACGGAACAGGCCTCCAGGGAGCACCTTTGAGAAGATAGCTGCCCAAATCCTCAAGGATGGTTCAGGGGAGTAGATGGGGACACAACCTCAGCGGCCAGCAGGACTGAGCATGAACATAATGGCACATCACCCAGGAGAGTGGCCCCCACCCCTCAGGGACACCACAAATCTGTCTGGATTATGACGGAAAGACAGCTGGCTGAGAAAAGTCACAGGTTATCATCGAGCCGTTTTGGTAAAGCCGGTGCACACATGGTAAGGTGACAGTCATGATGGCAGACACAGTAACGGGCTGTGTTTACTGAGAACTGAGACTGTACCAGGCCTGTGCATCGACTCCCAAAATCCTGGCAGCCCTCTAGGGTCTCATGTCACAGATGGGGAAACTGAGGCTCACAGGGAAGGGCCTGCTCTGGATCAGCTGCAATGTCCTATCTCTATGAGCGAAAACTGGCAGCAGGCTTGAGACACAGCTCAAGCCCCTGGAGGCTGGGCTGTGGGCAATGGCGTCTCTGAGCAGGGATTCAGAAGGTCACCAGAATGTAGCATCGGAACTGGCCTTAGGGTGCAGACTTAGGGTCATTTTGTTGTGGTTTTAAAAAAACTTTTTTTAAATGTTTATTCATTTTTGAGAGAGAAAGAGAGAGAGAGAGAGGGAGGGAGAGAGAACGTGCACAAGTTGGGGAGGGGGAAAGAGAGGGAGACACACAATCTGAAGCAGGCTCCAGGTTCCAAGCTGTCAGCACAGAGTCTGAGTGGGGCTTGAACCCACGAACTGAGAGATCGTGACCTGAGCAGAAGCTGGACTGAGCCACCCAGGTGCCTCTGTTGTGGATTTTTTTAATTTTGAATTTCTCATTTGTACTTTTTGCAAGCCTAAGCCACTGGTGATGTGCCTGTATGGGGTTTGCTCAAAAGCTCAGCTAATTTTCAAAAACAAACAATAAAGACCAGGCCCACCTGTCTTGGCAAATACACACAGTTTGGGGTCCCACAGGCTTCTAGGTGGGCGCTGCATCCCTGGGGGCCAGGCCCTGAGCCCAGGGAGTGGGGGTGGAGCTGGGGCTGCCAGGGGCCAGGACCCGAGAGTAGGTGGTCTTCCCCAGGATGGCTGGGGGGTGGGGGGGAGCGGGCAGGCCCCCTCACTTCTTCGAGCCTCAGTTTATTCAACTGTTAGGTAGGCACATCTTTGGCCTCCCACACGAGGACGGGGACGAGATCGTCCACCGTGAAGCACCTGCACTGAATGCAAGGTGTCGGCTGCCGCAGCCGCCATTTCAGATACGACTGTCACTAACATGATTATTGTAACGTGAACTTTGGAACAAATCCCACCTGCTTCTAAAGCCTTCCAGCCGGATGGCCCAGAAGCACTTCAAGGCAGCCCCCCACCCAGGGGCCTCTCCCAGCCCCTCTGGTCTGGGCCCGCTCTGGCCTCAACCTGTTCCCCTGAACAAGGGAGCCCTTTAAAAATAAATGCAAAGAAGTGGGGGCCTGGCTGGCTCAGTCGCTTAAGCATCCGGCTGCTGCGGCTCAGGTCATGATCTCATAGTTCGTGAGTTTGAGTCCCACATAGGGCTCTGTGCTGACAGCTCAGGGCCTGGAGCCTGTTTCAGATTCTGTGTCTCTGTCTCTCTCTGTCCCTCCCCCACTTATTCTCTCTGTCTCTGTCTCTCTCTCTCAAATAAAAGGTTAACATTTGTTTTAAAATATATTTTAACCCCATTCTGGGGCACCTGAATGGTTCAGTCGGTTAAGTGTCCAACTTCAGCTCAGGTCATGATTTCACCATTCACGAGTTCAAGGCCCATGTCAGGGTCTGTGCTGACAGCTCGGAGCCTGGAGCCTGCTTCAGATTCTGTGTCTCCCTCTCTCTCTGCCCCTCCCCCACTCATGCTCTGTCTCTCTCTCTCTCTCTCTCTCTCTCTCTCTCAAAAATAAACAAACATTAAAACAATTTTTTTAATTAAAAAAAATGCAAAGAGGTCTCCCTCTCCCTGAAACCTTTCCTGGTTTACACAACACTCAGAAAAAACACTGAATCCTAATCCTCCCCTCAGGGGCTCTGAGCCCTTCTAAGCCCATCCCATGCCCTCCTCCACTCCAGCCACTTGGGCCTGTGTCTGTTCCTCAAACCCTGGGCCCTGCCTCAGGGTCTTTGCCCCTGCTCCCTCTGCTCAGAGTGCCATTGCCCAGACTGTCACAAAACTGGCTCCTTCTCGTCCTTTAGCTTCAGACCTATCCCGCCTGACTTCATTCTGTGTCCCCGCGGTGGGGGCCAGCCGTGGAAGGAGGGTGCTGAACCGTTTCCCCGGCTGCCTCTCCGGGTCCCGGGCTTACCCCTCGCAATCCTGCGGCTGCAGGGAAGAGGTGAGGGGGACTCTGTCAGCAGAGCAGATAGGACAGTGGGCACTTGGGCCCGAGGCCTGCCAGGAGGCAAGCTTCTCTTCGGGGTTAGGAACCTTCCTCACTGAATATGGATTACCTGCGTCATGAAATAATAAGCTGTTTTAAAATTAAAATGGTAAACGCTTGCCTGGGGGCCACGGTTTTGCTCCCGGAGCTCCGGAGCAGCTCCGAGAGAGGGGGAGAGGAGGGGTGGGGAGGCCTGGAGGCCCTGGATGACACGTCTGGGTTTTCTGCCCTGGGCCTTGCAGTGGGGGAGCCCAGCCGGCCCGGGGACAGCCAGACAAGACACCCAGATCTGGGTGATTTGCGGGCTGGGTGGCCGAGAGGATGAGGCAGGAACGCGCTTGCGAACCCAGCTCCCGCCTGCCCGCCCTGACGTTCACAAGCCATTAATTCTGTACCGAAGGAATTTTCTAAAAAGCCTTTCCTCCAACTTTTTTTTTTCTTATCCTAAAAATAAAATCTAAAAAAAATTTTTTTAAAGGAGAAGTAACCCCTGTCAGCTGCTCTGAATGATCTGCGCTCCGAGGGGGGAAATCACAAGGCTGCAAACCGGCTCAAAAGTGGAAGCTGGAAGACACGTCCCCCAAGCCGGTGGGCTGGGGGAGGGGGCTGCAGGCCTGGGAAGGAGGGCACAGCCTTGGGGACAGACGCGACAGCTGTCCAAGTGTGGCCTCAGCTGAACTTGGTCTCCAGGGGCGGTGAGCTCCACGGGCTGAAAATACCACCCATGACACAGCCTGAAATTCCTCCCTAGCACCGGCCTTCCTTCAAGTCTCACTCTGTGCAGCCCTTTCAAAACACAAACTCCGCTGGGAGCCGGGGAGGCCCGGCCCATCCCTGCGGCCCCTCCAATCCAGACCAGCGGCCTTTCTAGGCACAAAAAAACGGCTAACTTCTCCCTGGCCTAACACCCTTCTCCAGCTCCAGCTGTCCTCAGGAGCAGGCCTGGCATTCAAGGCCTTTGGATCTGGTTCCAAAAGCTGGAGCTTCAAGTCTTGCTCTTTTCCTCTGTCCGAACCTCTGCTCTGACCACACCAACCTCTGCAATTCCTCAAATGTGGCCACACCTTCCCACCAGGGCTCCTGATCCTTCATAATGTTATTCCCTTAGCCACCAATGCCCTTCCCACACCTCTGAGCCCTCATACTTCCCCTGACCCATCAGTTCCCCGTCTTGACCCATGCAATTCCCTTTGCCAGACATGCCCAGGCAGCAAGTTTTTCAACAGCTTTCAAGACATGACTCAAAAAAAAAAAAAAAGAAAGAAAATAAAAAGAAAAGAAAAGAAAAAATATCCCCTCTTCTGTGACGGCATTGTGCTGGTCATCACTTTCATTTATCATGATAGCATAAACATGAGCTTCTCCAGGATGGAGACTGAGCTCCAGAGTGAGTGTTTCCTAAAGAAATGAGACTAATTTTTGACTAAAGTGTGATTGACTGTATTCAGCTGCTGCTTTTCCAGAGATTGAGAACAACACTTGCCATGCTGGGTGCTAGAGAACGAGACCAACATATGGGCCAACTGCATGCCTAGTGTATGTGTGTGTGTGTGGCAACACAGGGGAGTTGAGTGTTCAGGCCCACGCAGCACCTGGCTGCTACTTTTGGTTCCTCTAAGAACCTCAGTTTATCCCTCTCCGAAACGGGATGAGCAATAGCAGGCTGCTGGTCTCAGCTTTTTCCTGAGAGCAGGACACACCCTCCCTCTTCAGCTAGCTGCCTCCTGGGGCCAAAGCTCAGCTCTGCCCACTTTCCCATTAAAACTCTGACATATTGATTTCACTACCAACTGTAATTGTGTTGACTTTCTCTCCCCAGGAAGCCAGTAGGAGCAGGAGCTTCAAGTGCCCAGTTTCTCAGGCCTCTGCATCCTGCCTGCGAACCCCCCACCAAACCTCAGCCCCACCGCAGGCGGCTCCGAGGAGGATGAGGCGGCGATGGTGGCCCGGCGTGGCAGGCTGCAAGGCTCCGTGGCTCCGCCCCGGGCACAGACGACGCCAGCTGTTGGCGCTAGGTACTTGGGAACCCAGGGCACTTTTCCGCCTCAAGTCCTTGATTGTTATTGAACCGAGACCCCAGGAAAGCCAAGTTAAACTGTGAGGAGCTGGAAGCGCACAATCGCTTTTGGGTATTAAAAAATACACCTGGCCTGGGGCTGGACCAAGCCCCTAGACACCCTCCACAGTGGCCAAAGGGAGTTTGTAAAATCGCAAAGCACTAAATGCAATGTGGGATCCTGGAAAAGAAAAAGAATATTCATGGAGTAAAGTCTGGAGTTGAGTTGAGAGGAGAGTACTTAGCTGCTTTCTTAGTTTCGACAGATGTGCCACAGAACATGGAAACCTCAGCACTGGGGACAGCAGAGGGAGGGCACAGGAGCCATCGGCACTATCTTTGTACCTTTCCTACAAATCTAAAATTATTCCAAAATAAAAAGTTTATTTAAAAAAACAAAACAAAACAAAACAGGGGTACCTGGGTGGCTCAGTTGATTTAAGCGTCCAATTTCAGCTCAGGTCGTGATCTCAAGGTTCTTGGGTTCGAGTCTCATGTCGGGCTCTGTGCTGACAGCTCGGAGTCTGGGGCCTATTTCAGATTCTGTGTATGTGTGTCTCTCTCTCTCTGCCCCTCCCTCCCTCTCTCTTTCTTTCTCTCTCTCAAAAATAAACAAACATTAAAAAAATTAAAAAAAAAAAAAACACAAACCAACCTGTGTCCCCTCTGAAGTTCAACAGCCTTCAGTGGATCCCTAATGCCCTCAGTATAAACCCGAACTTTGCTCCTGGGCTCTCAAGCCCCTGCTCCACCTGCCACTCCCCACCCCTTCCCGGGCTGCCCTCAATGCCGCCCCCTGCCAACTCCTCCTTCAGCTTGGACAGCCAAGGAGGGTGAATTCTCCCTCAGGACCTTGCCCCGGAGACAAGGGCCAGAGGAGAGGGAGCAAGCAAGGCCGGGCCGGGTGGTCATGGGTCCACAAGCAGCCTGCAGGAGGCCACAAAAGCCATTAAACTCTGCAGGATTGTTGCTTCCCACAAAGCCCCTCCCCCACCCTTGTTCAGAAGCCCTGAGGATAAAGGGGGAAGCGTTCTCAAGGTCACCACCAGCACACAGGTCTGGATTTGAAGCCACACTTGTGACTCCAAACCCAAGCTCCCTGCTTCCAACTTTAGCGCGTGCAGCTTCTCGGAAACCGCAGCTAATGGGCTCTGGCTCCACCGAGCTGACTCCTCCACTGACGGTAAACTGAGTCATGGAAAGAGCCATGGGCCTACTGTGTGCTGGCCCAGGGAGGAAGCAGGATGGACCTGGCTCTAACGGGCATCTGGCAATGGCCCCCACACCAAAAAGGAAGCTGCCTCCTGCCTGGGAAGGAAATACCAGCACCTCCCAGGGGGTGATCAAGATGCTTACTTCCTGGAGGGGTGGGCAGGGACAGAATGTCCAACTGGGCCACAGAGCAGCAGTCAAGAGGCCTGGCTCTGAGCTAGAGGAGAAATCAAGGCAGAGAGAGGGCCAGAGGCTTCCTCGGGACACACAGTGCCATCATCCCTACCTGACCCCAGGCTGCCTGAGTCAGGCAGGAAAAACCTAGAAGTAGCAATGGACACAGCGGCTACTTGGGTAGGCCCTTCCCGAGTTTCAGGGAGCCCACCTCTGCGTCCCTGACCCCTCTCTGGAGGAGGCGGGGCTCTGAACTCATCAAGGCAAGCTGAGCACCCTCTGGAAGGGTCGTGCCAACCAGCCAGCCAGGCCGTCCTGAGCAGGACATGTCTGTCTAGCCACTACTGGCACCCAGACCCTGCTGCCACGCTGGACCCAGACTGGAGGGACAGCCCCCAGGCTGAGATCAGGGGCCTGGCTGGACTAAAGCCCTGCTGTGTGTAGAGCCCAAGCAGAGCTACCTTATAGGCCACACTCTTGTTGTGTTCCCATTTTACAGACAGAAACTGAGGCTCCTGATGTACCAAGTCATTACTCACTATGGGAGGCAGCATCCTGTCTGAGCCTCAGTCTCCACATCTGTAAAGTGGGAACAGTAACAGCACCCTCCCTAGAGAGCTGCTGGAAAGGGCTCAGCTCACAGCAGCTCTCGATACGGGCCACTGCAGATACTCAGTAAATGTTTCCAATTAGCTGGGCAGGTCACACTGGAGCCTGGCAGGGCAGACGGCCGCACCGCTTCCCGAAGTCCAGTGTCTCCCCTCACCCACCGCGGGGATGGCTGCTGGGAGCTCGGCCGAGGCCTGCTCGGCTCAGGCCTGCCCGGGAACTACTACCACAGCCGCTGACTCAAGCAGCCATTGTTTTGTTAGCTGGACACGGCCCCCCAGACACCCGGCTCCCCCTTCTTGAAGCTGTTTCTTATTCTGGCCCAGCCTGGCCCCATTTCCAGCCCTCCCCGCCTCCCCTCACAACCCTCCTCCCCGGGGGTCCCAGAGGAACACAGTGTGGGATGGGCAGCCAGCTAGGACTCTTCCCTTTTCTCCCTTTTCCCTGGCCGAGGGAAGTCACTCCCGCTCGCCAGCTCTAATGGGAGGTGGGGGGGGGGGGCGGGCAGAGTGCTGTGGCTCCAGCCCCTCCTTTCCCTGGAACAGTTTCTGTCCCAGCCTCTTCCCCTGGAGGGGGTGCAGGCCAAGAGAAGCTCAGAGCCGCGGCTGCCTCTCTGGGACACATTTGGCCTTCTTCCTTCTGGGGCCAAGGGGCCCTGGAGACTGGAACTCACACCCGGCGCCCCATCCCCTGGGTGCTGGCCTCTGTCCCAGAGGAGGAGACCGACTGTGGGCACGGCTGAGGGGACGGAGCTGGCTTGAGGCCCTGGGCAAACATCTCTGGGCTGGGTCCCATGTGCCGGCGACACAGAGGGGACACATTGGTCCCTCTCTCCAGCTGCCCACATCCCAGTTCAGCGACCACCCCCAAGTCAGGAGGGGACAGCTCTAATAACCATACAGTAGTGTAAACAACGCACTGGTAAGACGCAGCCTCGGTTTCCTTTGTGCCCCTGCCCGTGCAGCCTCATTGAACCCTGATGAGTTGGTGCTACTTTATAGCAAAGGATGCTGAGGTGCACAGCAGTGACTTGTCCAGCGTTACACAGCCAGAAGGGCCTCGAACCTAGGTAGGCTGGCTCCAGAGTCCTCGCCCTCAACCCCAGCTGCTCCCCCCGGTGCCCTGCTGGGCGCTGCCAACGGCTGCTGGGGGTCCTGGGGCTGGAGAGGCCCTGGGGGGCACGCCAGGGAAGCTGAGGCCAGTGAAGGAGCCGGCTGCTTCTGGAGACCCAGATGTTGGACGGGCCCCGAGTGGGGCATGGGGTCAGAGGTGACCGCAGGACGCCACGCAGCTCCGTTCCCGGGCCTGGCCTCCAATTCAAGGCCTCTGCCCACTGCCCCCCCATTATTTACCGATCAGAGCAGAAAGCACTACATGATTAACGCCCCGCTGGGGCCTCGCTGGGCCTCATAATGGAGCTCGAGCTTCCTCCCTCCTCCAGCGTGTGATTTATCGCGTTTCAGGGCGAAGGATGGCGGGCTGGGAGGGGCCAACCCCGCTGGTCCAGCAGATCTCGGATCTCGGTGGCATCGAGTGTCAGCGGGAGAGTGGGCGGTGCAGGGGCCCATCCGGGCCGCCTGTTGGGTTCAGCCCTGGCCCAAACACGGGCTTTGAAAAGAAGACAGAGGCCACACTGCTGGGGTAGCCAGGATCCAAGTGCACGTGGCTGGCGCCCGGAGACTTCCCAGACCTGTCCCCACGCAGCACCGGCTGGTTTCCATGGCAATCCCCACACCGTTGTCAGAGCTGGAGAGGCCCATGGGAGTCACCTGGTCCAGCCACAGTGGGGGCTCTGGGAGACAGCCTCCTGCTTCTGCCAGCACCTAGCAGGGATGATAAGGGGCCAGCAGCTACGGAGTCCCTTCTAGAACCAGACCAACTGTGTCTCACTCTTCCCCCAAAGCCCTGACAGCTCCCTGCGGCCCACAGGACAGCATCCCAGTCCTTGGCCTGCACCCCAGACCCCACACACTCCAAGCTTCGTCTCTGCCTGCCACCCAAGCCATGTTCTACCCCATCTCTGGGCCTCTGCCTCTGCCTGAACTCCTTCCCCAGTCCCATCTGCCATAGCTCCAACACCGCCTCCTCCAGGAAGCCTTCCTTGACTCTCTCAGAAGAGGCTGGTCGGTGCGTAGCCTTGGTTGCTACATATCTTCTGTCACGATCTCCTCCCTGACTATCTGGGAGCCCCTGGAGGGAAGGGGCAGAGTCCGATTCATCCCTTTTTGTGGGCCGCCATGTAACAGAGCTGGGTCCCCTCCTGTACTGCCACATTCTAGAGAAGCCTCCACCAAGGGCAGACAGGAGACGCAGCTCAGGAGGTGCTGGGCTCTGGTAGGAGAAGACAGAGGCAGCTGCGGTCCCGGGAAACAGGAGCCCTACACCTGGGACCACGCTGGGCACTGGGGCTCCCTGGGAAGCTCTCACTCCTCCTCACAGCGGCCCCAGCGGGGCTAGAGCTCACCTGGGGGTCCGTTTCTTCACCTTTAAAATAGACCCATGCCTGGGGGGCTCAGTCGCTCGGCTCAGGTCATGCTCTCACGGGTGTGTGGGTTCGAACCCATGTAGGAATCTGTGCTGACAGCTTGGAGCCTGAAGCCTGCTTCTGATTCTAGGGCTCTCTCTTTCTCTCTTTCTCTGCCCTTCCCCTGCTTACTTGCTCTTGTACTCTCTCTCTCTCTCAAAAAAACAAACATTAAAAAAAAAAAAACCAGACCCATTCACCTCTCCCCACTGTGACCTTGAAGGCCCCTTTGGATCACATCCCTTCAGTCATTGTTTTGGGAGGAACCAAGGAGTAAAGGTGATGAGCATAAGCTCTGCAGCCAGATAACCTACTCTACCCTCTACCTTTTCCCCACTGTGTGACCTCAGGCAAGTCACCCAACCTCTCTGGGCTTCTGTTTCCCCTTTCTGTAGATTAGGGATAACACTCATCTCATTCTGTTTCTGGGAGATTAAGAAAAGATGGACTATATATAAAGAGCTTTTGCAATATGCCTGACACAAAATAAGTTCCCAAGAAATAACAGCATTCATAGCAATGATAATGATGCTGGTGGAAGCCGTCTGTCAGTGAGCGCCTCCTTGCCACCCCATAGCCCAACTCAGATCGGGAGACTGAGGTCCAGAAAGCGTATGGGGTCCCTCATCGCCAAGGGCTCAGGCTTTCAGGCTCCTCTTCCACACACCCCATGTCTGTTCTGCCTCCAACAAACAGAACACAGAATCTGGCCAGTTTCCTTAATCTTCTTGAAAACCAGCAGCCATGGGCCAGCAGAGCTGACTCCCGTAGAGTGTTCTTGCAGGGGGCTGATGATGACTCACACAGCCTCGGCTGAACACCAGGCTGCCCCGTTCTTCCCTATGCTGAACCCATTCTACAGATGAGGAAATGGAGGACCAGAGGAGGTGAGTGACTTGCCAGAGGCCACAGCTAGGAGGGTGCAGAGCCAGGATTTGAACTCAGGGAGTCGGTGCCAGGGCCCAGCACTCACGTGCCGCCCCAGCCTGCCTGGGTGTGGCAGGTCCTAACTGTGGTTAAGGCCGAGAAGGAACCTCCATCTGCTCTCCTAGCAAACTCTGGATGGTGAGGTACTGCCCTGGAGGAGAGGCAGCTTGCCCAGCCCCAGTACCCAGCTGGCATGGTCCAGGGTGGGGGTCAGTGTTGAAAGAGATTGTCAAGTCATCATTCACACTGACTGCATCCCTCACTTGCACACTCAAAGGGCCAGGAGGCTCACTCCTTCCAGAGCCCAAAGGATCACATTCTTAGTGATGAATGCGACTGGTGCTTCCCCGCCTTGCCCACTTCCTCAAAAGGCCTGATGGGCCCCAGCCTCGACAGATGCCCCGGCCAGCCTCACCCCACTCTGGAACTGAATCACCACAGTGTTAGCCCCCAGCTTCCATCCGGGGCCTGTGTGGTGTGTTGCCACGAGACGGTTTTCTACGAAGGGCCCCGCCCAAGTCTGCATGGGACAAGGGCCCTCGGAAAACTCCCGGCTGCGAGCTCACAGCCAACACGTGCCGTCACCCAGCATGGACTCTGGGGCCAGACAAGCCGATCTGCAGATCCCCACTCCTGCTAACCAGCTGTGTGGCCCTGGGCTTCAGTTTCCCCATCTGTAACAGTACTTCCTGCCGCATGGCAGGGGGAGCTTTGAGATCAAACACATTGGTGCTCATGAAGGGCCAACACAGTGAGCCCACTGGGACCTGGGAGTTCAGCGATGATTATTATTCAGCCCCAGAGAGCCGACGGGGCACCTCCCCTCCACACACCCCTCAGGTCCATCAGGTGCTCAGCCATCAGCAGTGACACCATGCCCACTCTGTCCATGACAACCTCTGCCTTCCTGCCTCTGAGCTCACTCAGCTGGGGCGGCCCTGGGCACACCTGCATCTCACCCCACTGTCCTGACCACCTAGGTCACTTAAGGACCTGGTGTGGTCCCATCTCCTCCAAGACGCTGGCCCCCCTCCTCAAGCACTCCCTGCTCTGCTGGCTGTTTCACAGGCCAAGCACACTTTTCTCAGAGGTAGTTTTCCCCCTCCTGTTACTAATACCTCCACCTGCCCCTTCCTGTGTTGTGCATGTGAGATTTTAATCTGCCCACATCCTCAGAGGGAGGCACTGCCCCATTTTATGATGAGGAAGCAGGAGGCCCAGAGAGGGTAAATGACTCTCCCTGGATCACACAGCTCGTGGGCAGGAGAATGGGACTCAATATCTTACACCTGGGAATCAGGACTGGTGACATCACCAGGGAGCACTGGCATATTGACCATCGCCTGGCCCACGGCCTGTCTGTCTCTCTGGGCTAGAATATCATCACGGCCAACCCAGGATCATGCCAGAACCCCCTAGAACCACCAGCCGTCTGCTCGTGCCATCGGCCACGAGGACTCCCAGCCCCCAACCCAACTCCAAATGTAAAGCCCATCTTGGAAGCTTTGTCTCCCTCCACCTCCACCCAGCATTTCAGCCCCTAAATTGGTTCAGAAAACGCCTTCTTGACGATGAGCATCCACCCACTGCATGCCAGTTTAAAACAGCCTGAGGGTTTTTTTTTCCACCTTTACTATAAAAAGACACCTTGAAAATGCAGCATTGGCATTTCCCTGTTGGTTTTCCTTTGGGTTTAAAAAAACAAATATCATGGTCACTCAAAGGTTAAGTGGAAAGATTTGGGGAAGAGAGTTAGACTCAGCCTGCCCTTGCCTTGCTGAGGGACTCTGTGCCTCGCTTTCCCCCATCGACTGTACACAGCAACTTCCCAATTCGCTTCTGCCGCGAACGTGAATTGAGGAAAGGGATCCAAGCTACGTGCAATGGAGGACAATTTCCTCACTCAGAATCACGCAACAGCCCCAGATAATGCCCCAAACGGCCAAGGACAAAGCTGGGGCCCCCTGAAGGCTGGGGTTGGGGGTAGTTGACAAGGTTCCCTGCGTCTGACCTCACGTCCTGGCAGCTCCTGATTCCTGGATGGAAGGGGGCAGCAGAGGCTAAGATTCATTGTCTTAACAGTGGACGGCAAACGATAAAGCTCACCGGGTGAGAAGCTGCAATGTCTGGGATCGCTCTGGCCAAGGCTCTGGACCATAGGGTCAAAAGACCCCCAAAACAAGAGTGAAAGGCTGGGCTTCCAGAGGCCCCCATGCACCTTGACTGGAGGTCAGATGTCACAGAAGAACAGGTGGAAGGGCAGGGTCCAGTCCCCAGTGCCTGCCCCACTGAGACCAGCCGGTGCTGGAGAAGTCAGGCCAGATGGGTCTGGGAGAGAAAGGGATTCCAGGCCCCTAGAACTTGGCCGACACCCCAGAACCAAATTCATCCTTCCCCCAGAGGCACCGATTGCATGCCTTGCTCCACCAGTACCCACTTCCACCCTGATGCCTGGCCGGATTGAGCAGCCTCCTTCCCTACCCTGTCCATCCTCACCTCTGGGGCTGCATCCCCGCACCCAAACCTGTCCTGAACCCGCCGCCTCCCTCTGTGCCTGCAGATCAGGCCCTGCACAGCCCCCGAGCGCAAGGCCTGACACAGGCCTCCACCATGGCACCCAGTGCCCACCAAGGGACCGGGCACACAGCAGGTGCTCAAGAAATATTTGAGTCAGTGAGCGAACCTCTAGCCTGGAA
Organism: Hyaena hyaena; assembly: GCF_003009895.1. NCBI lineage: Eukaryota > Metazoa > Chordata > Mammalia > Carnivora > Hyaenidae > Hyaena > Hyaena hyaena. The sequence goes on along the minus strand of NW_024080688.1, from coordinate 640,434 downwards.
GATGGCACCAGCCCTCCAACCACTCACCCTGCCTCTCGTCTTCCCCCTCACCAGCCACCCAGGGGCTCACTAAAATAAATGTATTAAAAATAATCACAGTATGGTTGACCTTTATTTTTTTATGTTTATTTATTTTTGAGAGAAAGAGAGACAGAGCATGAGTGGGGGAAGGGCAGAGAAAGAGGGAGATATAGAATCCGAAGCATGTTCTAGGCACTGAGCTGACAGCACAGAGCCCAACGTGGGGCTTGAACCCATGAACCCTGAGATCATGACCTGAGCCGAAGTTGGACGCTTAACCAACTGAGCCACCCAGGCGCCCCATAGTACAGTTGACCTTTAAACAATGTTGGTTTGAACTGCATGGACCCACTTACATGTAGATTTTTACAGCACAGTACTGTGCTTGCTCTTCCTTCTGATTTTAATGTCTTTTTTTCCTCTAGCTTACTTTATTGTGAGAATACGGTATATAATACACATGGCATACAGAATATATGTTAATAACTGTTTATGTTATTGGTAAGGCTCCCAGTCAACAGGAGGCTATTAGTAGTTAAGTTTGGGGGAGTCAAAAGTTATTTGCAGATTTTCGACTGTGCAGAGGCTCCGCACCCCTAACCCCTGAGTTATTCAAGGGTCAAATGTAATTGCAAACATGCGTGCTGGGCATTCTACTAAGAATTTTACAGGTATTAGGTCATTTAATCCCCACAACAGTCCTACGAGGTAAGTACTTTATTATTGCTCCCATTCTACAGAGGGGGAAAGTGAGGTGCTCATTGAAAATTTTTTTTAATGTTTATTTTTGAGAGAGAGTGTGAGTGGGGAAGGGGCAGAGAGAGAGGGAGACACAGAATCTGAAACAGGCTCCAAGCTGGCAGCAAGGAGTCTGACGCGGGGCTCAAACTCACAAACCAGGGAGGTGGCGACCTGAGCCAAGTTCAGCCATGTAACCGACTGAGTGGCGTGCTCCCCTGGCCTTCATGACTCCCACGTCCCCAGGATACAGTCCCAGCTCTACAGCACGGCTTCTCTACACCTGCAAGCCCCGCCCACTTCCCCCAGCCCTTCTCTCCCCGTCTCCCCCTCCCCCCCCCCCCACAGGGACCACCCTCAGTTGCTCCCGCTGTGCTTGCCGTGTCCTCCCTCCAGGCTTCCACGCTTCGGCAGGGGCTGTTCCCTCTGCCTGGACCCTTTCATCGTCCCCTGTCAGCTTCACGTGGCTGACCCCTGCTCACCCACCCGCCTCTGCGGGGAAGGACCTCCCCGAGAAGCTGTGGTGTCGTCTGTCAGGACTCCACCGTCCAGCTTCTCCTATCACCCCCAGCCCCGGCCCCCTGGGATCTAAGTGCATGGCCGCATGTTTGTCCTCTGCCCACCTGCATGGGCCACGAGAGCAGAAACAGGCACCACCGGTCTCCAGCACACCCAAGCATGCGGCGGGGCACACACAGCAGGGACTTGCGAAGTGTCTACTGAGGCCTCCATCTGGGGCTAGAGGTGGGAAATTGTGGGGTCTTGACTGCTGCCGAAGAAGCCACAAGAGGTCACTGCCGCCCAGGCCCAGGCCCAGGCCTGTGCTAATAAGGCCCCTGGGGTAACAACAGGAACAACCGACAGCTACCAGGTGCTCTCTCCATGCCGGGTACCAAGCGCTTTGTATCAACTCAGTCATTTAGTCCTTGAAGCCAGCCTTAGAGATGTGTTTTTATTGTCCCCACTTTACAGATGAGGAAACAGAGGCTCAAAGAGGTTACATCAGGTTGCCAAGATCCCACGGCTGGGAAGTGACAGAGTAGGATTTGAATCCAGGGTACGAAGTCCAAGTTCTTAGCCTATAACTGGGGAGCCTATAACTGCACTCCCCCGCCCCTCCCGGGCCCAAGGCTGCACTAGAGGCCCAGACTCCCGGGCCTCGGACACATCTGGGAGATACTGCCCAGCAGCACTGACCTACTCCCACATGGGGCATGAGGAAAGGGATTGGGGTGGGGGGATGCAGGCAGCACAGCTGAGGAGGATCAAGAATCCACCCCAAGGTGGATGGAAGGCCAATGGCCACTTTGTCCCCGGGGCTGTGTCCCTGGAGAGGCCCTGCCCCTCTAAGGAGAAGGAAGCCCCGGCCCACTTCAGCGGAGTGAGTCACTGCACCAGGCCAGGCTGGGGACCGTGGGAAACAGGACGATTCCTGCCAGAGGGGGAGGGGAGGCTGCGGCGGTGGCCCCAGGAATCCCATGCATCAGCCCACACCAAGGGCCTGGATGGACACACAGGCCCTGGAAAGGCCTAAGGAAGGCCCAGGCGCTGGCCCGGCCTCAGCCCTGGCCACCACAGTAGGATCTTCCCTCTGCAGAGCAGGGACTGACTCCCCACTCACCTCCTCTGGCCCTGACACCCCCAAAACAAAGCTTGTACCATCAGGCACACCCCTTCGGACGATGTGGCCCTGAGGAGGGGGATGGTGGATGTCCCAATCACAGTGCTGGGCGGCCAACCCTCACCGGGCCAGCGCCCGTGGGTGGCAGTCTGCCCTGCTCACCCACCGTGACCTTTCTTTTCAGGGCGGCCAGCCAGCTGGTGGTGGGCAGCCGTGGGAGTCCGAAGGCGGGAGAAGGAATCTGCGTTTTCTCAAAGCCCCAGTGTTGGGCACACCCACGGGGGAATAATTAATCTCATGAGATTCTTGCCACAGCCTGAAGACCGCGGAGAAGAGACAGGGTGGGGCCTGGGGAGGCCTGGCCCCAAGGAAGGCTCACCAGGAAAAGGCTGAGTTCAGCATCTTGCTGAGGGAGAAACTGAGGCTTCCTAGGGGAGTGGCAAAGCTTGGGGTTCAAACGGACTCCCCAGAGTCACATGAGGAAAAGGCCCAGGGTTCCGCCACTCAGGGGCCCCTGAAGAAGTGACCCCTGGCTGCTGGGCTTTCTCGAGGACAACAGCACAAAGCTCCCTTCTTCCCCCTGCATATAAACCTCCCCCAAGGTCAACACGCACAGTGATCCCCCAATCTGGCCCCTTCGTTTTTGTCCAACGCAGCCCCAGCCTCCGGCCGGGCTCCCACCCCCACCGCTCTGCTGCCACACCCGGCCCCTCACTCCCTCCTGAGACCCTGGCCCTCTCCTGCCCCCTGCACACCTCCGTGCTGCACACAGCCCTGTTCACCTCCCTCTACTCTCCTGACTCCAGCACCCCTCCACCCCGGCCACCTGAGACCCCTCCAACACAGTTGTGCGCACGCGCACACACACACACTCTGAGCAACATGTCCATAAAGCAGCAAAGAATGGGTGGTGTTAAGAACACAGATAATGAGGGCAGACAGCCTAGGTTCAAACCCTGCCTCTGCTAGTTCCCAGCTGCGTGATCTTGAGCAAGCTATTTAACCTCTCTGTTCCTCAGACTCTTCATCTGTAAAATGGGGATGAGACTAGAGACTACCTAAGAGGGTAGTTGTGAGAACCAAGACGGTTATGCCCTTTGGTGCACTTAGTAGGCATTCCAGAAGCATTGTCTCGCCAGCAGTCCCCATGTCTGGTACATGCTGAATGCTCAGTATATATGTGTTGAATGAGTGAATAAAAGTTGGCATCAGGAACACGCCCGTTTGCCAACCAGTGGCCTCCCCAGAGTACCTACTGGCGCCCAAACACCTGTGTTCCCCACCACACCTCCCACTGCACAGCCAGGCCCACCCTGCCACACCAGTGACCCTGCAGGACACATCTACGAACCCCACACTCCTGCATGACCAGCAGTGACACAGGGTTCTGGGGCACAACCCCTCGACACTCCCTCTTTGCTGCGCCCCCCCCCCCCCAATATCTGCAGGGCCCTGGCGCACACCTGCCACACCCAAACACACATCTGCCAGCTCCCAAGGGCAGCCCCGATAGGTTCGCACAGCCAGCCCAGGACACACCTCTGGTCGGACATGTACTCACTCGCTCTGCGCTCAGTACAGCGGAGGACCACCACGGCACACCTGGGCTCCTCCAGGCTCCTCCAGGGACACCTGCAACCTCGACCCCCTCCTACACGCCTAGTTGTGCAACCCAGCACTCTCGTGAGTGACCACAGGCGCACACCTGCACCGTATTCGCCCCAGTGCCCCCACCTTGACTGACACCTACATCCTCGTGAGTACACCTGGGTCCCGGCAAATGCGCCCGTGGCCCAGAGGACATACCTGGGTCTCCACGCGCCCATCTGGGTCCCACAGATTCACACCTGTGTCCCTCTCAGCGACCACCCGCCCAGATGCCGGCACGCTCTCCCTCCTTCCCCCGCCCCGAGCTGATGTCCGGCTCGCTAGGCGTACCTGGATGTTGCGCTTGCGCTCGCAGGCAGGCCCGGTGCCCTGCACTACGCTGTCGAGCACCGCCACCACGTCCGGTGCGGGCTCCACGAAGCAGGCGGTGCGCGCGGCGCGGATCGCGGCTTGCACGTCGGCGAAGCGGAAGGCGCACAGCGCGGACGGAGTCGCGCGGGTCGCGGGGGACCCCTGCGGCCGCTCGAAGACGGCGAAGAGCAGCTCGCGCGCGGGAAAGACGGACACCAGGCGGCTGTAGAGGTCTCCGCGGCCCGCGCCGCCCGCGCACTGCAAGCCCAGCTGGATGTAGGACTCCGTGAGCTTCTTGGCGTCGCCGCCGGCGCCGCGGGGCAGGCAGATGCGCGCCAGCAGGCTCCGCGCCTGGCTCTCCTTATCGCCCGCGCGCGCCTCGCTGTTGAGCGCCAGGTACGCGTAGGACGGGGCGCCCGGCGGCGGGTCGGGCGGGTGCAGGAAGGCGCGCACGAAGCCCAGCTTGTGTTGCTCCTTGGCCCCCTGCTTGATCTTGAGAATGTTGTCGTCGGAGGGGTTGAGGTCGAAGGTGAAGAGCTTGGCCAGGTCGCCGCGCGCGTCCAGGGAGCGGATGGCGATTTCGGGCGTGTTCTCGAAGCGGTGGTCCTCCAGGCTGCGGTTGCGCGGGAAGAAGGCGCTGCCGTAGCCGGTGTACGTGGCGCCCACGAGCAGGCGGCTGCCCCCCGTGCCAGCGGCGGGCGGCAGCACCAGCCCCACGGTGGACGCGTTCGGGTGGTTGGCCGCCACGTTGAGCATGCTGGGGAACACGGTGACCGGCTCGGCGGGCGGCGCGGCGGGCGGGAAGCGCACCGCCACAGCCGAGATGTTGCCCCGGCGCCGCAGCTGGCAGAAGCCCTGGTAGATGGACCCGCACACGACCACCAGGCCCTGGCCGGGGTCCAGCTGCAGGATCTTGTTGTAGTTGTCGGTGAGGCGCCGCGGGTGCTCGCACGAGGCCTGAGGCAGCTGCGGGGCGTGACACAGAGGGCTGTCGGCCACGGGGCCCACGGCCGCCTCGGCCTCCAGGCTCAGGTTGGCCCCCGACAGCTGGTAGAGGCGGTTGACGGCCGCCAAGTACACGGTCCCCGCCGCGCCGTCCAGGGCGAAGTTGTTGGTGGGCGTGGGCGAAGGGAACCGGCGTTGGATCTCCAGGGCGCCGGCCCGCGCCGCCCCCAGGAGCAGCAGCAGCGGCAGCAGCGGGCACGGTGACGGGGCCCGGAATGGCGGGCGCGGCGGCAGGGGGCTGGCCGCGGCGGCCCGAGCGCTAAGGGGTGCGCCGCCCGCGGCGCGACGAGCCATCCGGGCGTGCGCGGGCTGCGCGGCGCGGCGAGTGCATGGGGCGCGGCGCGGCCGGGAGCCGGGAGCCCGGAGGCGGCAGGAGGCGGGGGGCGGGCCCGGGCCGCGAGGCGCTTCCTGCCCGCGCCAGCGGCCCCCGGCCCCGGCGCCCCGGCCCGGCTCAGCCGCGCCGCGCCACCCGGGGGCGGGGCGGGGGCGGCTCCGCTGCGGACACGCCCTCGCGCCCCGCCCCCGCCGCGCCCCGCCCGGCCGCGCCCCGCCTCCTGGGCCCCCTCCCGCCCCGGGCCCACCTCCCCCAGCGCCCGGGGTCCCTTCCCCCGGCTGCCGGCGGACCCCGCCCCGCCCTCCCACCGCCTGGCCTTAGCTAGGCTGTCGGTGGGTCCGGCCGCCCCGCGCCCTCCAAGACCCCCGCAGGCGCCCCCGGCCCCTAGGCTCCCTTTGCCGGCGCTGCCTCCGCCTCCGTCGCTCGTTCCTCTCGCTCGTTCCTCCCTCTTGGCCATTCGGCCTGTCTGGCTCGGGCTTGTTTCCATTTTTTCTTCCTCTTTCTCCCTGGTCTCTATCTCTCTTAGTGTCTCTCTGTCTGTGTCTCTGTCTAACCCCTCATGGCCCCCCAACTTCGTGTGTGTTGTCTCCCTCTTTTCCTCGGTCTCTGGCTCTTCTTCCCTCTCTCTGACTCCCTTTCGCTCCATGGGCTCTGTTATCTCTACCCATTTCCCCCTCTCCCTTCTGTTTTTCTGTCCCTGGCTCTCCCTCTCTTTCCACGGCTCCCTCTGTCTCCCATCCCTCGGAGCCCCCTCTCTCCTCCATCTCTGCACCCCCCCCTCCCCCGCCCCATTCTCTCCGGCTCTGCCTTCCTGATCCACAGCCGTCCCTTGCTTTCAGCATCTCAGGACACTGTCCAGGCCTTAGATCCCTGGGCGAGTGGAGCACAGAGCACCACCTCCTTAGACTCCATGAGCTGCCCCCTAAACCCCATAAAGGTTTTACAAGTGGCAGGGACAGAGGGACAAAACCTCAAGGGTCAGATAGAACATGAGCAAAACATGGAGAGAGGAACTGTTTCAGGCATGTGCCAGGCCACGGGGCAGGCTGCGCTGGAAGGGTGACACCCAGAGTGAGGCCTTGGCCCTGGGAGCAGGGCAGAGTGGTCCCCGGAGGCCCGCTGTTACCTCTGTGGAGACCCAGCCCTGTGGGCTGCTGCGCTTCCACCCACCGCATCCCTCCGGGCACGTCTCCTTTACTCAGGACTCCGGAAGGACCAAAATTCCTGCCAGATTTCATGGGGAATCAGCCGTGAGGGAGCTGCCACCCGGGCCTGTCTTCTTCCACCTAGAACAGGTCGGCACTGAATGCAGGGGCAGGCGGCAATGATCCCAAGGTCACAGCCCGTTTGCAAAGCATCCCCGGCATCTGGCCCCAGTGGTGCCCAAGCAGAGCTTGCCCCTTGCCAGGCACTATGCCAAGTGCTTTACGTGTATTGGCTCACTTAGTCCTGACAGACGCCTTCTGAGGCTGGGCTGTTATTATCCCACCTTACAGATTTGAAATCCGGGGCCCCAGAAAGGAAGGGACTGGCCCAAGATGCCCAGCTCACCGGGAGCCCAATGACAGTGCTTGAAAGCCAAAGTCTGCTGGCTCTGAGCCTTACCCAAATCTCTCCCAGCCCCACGCCGGCTCTGGTCTCAGAACCAGGGGGCTCCCATCAGGGGGCCACAGGGCACTAGGAGGCCCTTGCTCCGAGGGTGTTCTGGCCTCAGCTCATTTGTTTCCACCTGGCCAGGAAGGAAGGCCAGAAGGTTCCTCGGGGCCCCAGAGGGTAGGCAGGAAAGCCGGGGCCTACAGCTGTCCCCCTCATCCCAGCACCTTCATCTTCCTGCCGCCACCTCTGCCCATCACGCCCGCCTTTCTCCAGCCCCCTCCGTCGCCCCCTCTAGCCACTGCTTTGATAGCCAGGAGTGTTCAGCTATAGGAGATCAGAGGCTCTGCATCTGGCGCCCTGTCCCCTCGGGCTCAGGGCCACTCAGGGGGCAGCTGGGTAGGATGTCCCAGCCTCCACCTCTGGATGGGGAGGGCTCATGTCGTGGTATCTGTGGGAGCGGACTGGGGAGACCCGCAGGGGAACCGGGGTGCTGGTGTACCTCCCGCGCCCCCCCAGCCCCCCATCAGCCCATCCGTCTGCCTCCCTCCTGCTCTTATCTTTCTCCAGCCCTCCGCACCCCATCTCTGTTTCTGTCGGTCCTCTTGCTCCTCCCTGTTACTCTCTCTCTCTTTGTCTCTCGCTCCCCTAGTCTCTTCCCACCCCCCTCGCTTTCCACTCTGTCTTTGTGTGTGTATCTCTCCGTCTCTGTCTCTCTCTGTCTGTCTCCCTCCCTACCTCCCACCCCTCTCTCCCTGGCGGGCCCCTCCTAGCTTCCTTCCTGTCTCCAGGCTCATCTTGCCACATTCTGCAGCTCCCCCCACTGAGCCTTGAGGAAAATGCTCTGTTGTCACAGCTCAGCCTGGCGTGCGTGGCTCCTGGCACGTCGGACACAAGCTACCTGCCAATGAGTACTGGGAGCTCAGGGGCTACCCCAGGCTGAGGGCACTCAGGGCCGGGTGGGGCACAGGCTGGGTCCCAGTGTCCTCTCAAGCTGAAGTGGAAGCGCTGTGTTGACTAGGGCAAGGCACTTGGCCTCTCTGAGCCTCAGTTTCCTTGTCTGTAACACAAAAACAATCATAATAGCACACAGGCCCCTGGGAGGTTATAAGATGTAAACAGCATAACTACCAGAAAGCCCGGTGCCAGGTACATGGCAGGCACTGGGCAAATGCCAGTTTCTCCCCTGGCGTTGAACAGTGGCCCACAGCGTCCCTCTTCCTGTTTTGGGCTCCGTGGCAACTTTGCGGAACCACAGCCCACCGAGGGCTAAGGGTTGCACCCAGCACTGCCCTGCACCATCACATGCCATCCTCACATCCAGGGGTCATCAATCCCATTTCACAGACGGAGAAACTGAGGGTATTAGCAAGGTGAGGATTTAAACCCAGATCTGTCTCCAGATCGTGTACATTCTCCCCACCACCCATTAGCTGGAAGTGGGGTCTCCTCCCAGAAGGGACTTTAGAGGAAGCCAAGGGGGGATGGATGGTACCCAGGAGCATGGTTCAGGCGGCCCCAGCATTAACGAGCTCTGAGTTAACTCACCCGGACTGATCGCTTCCAGACTGACCACCAGCTAACCCTGAATCAGGCTGTGTGTGATCCAGGCCCTTTGTGGTTTTTGTTCAAGACTTCTGATCATATCAAGGAGAAGGTCTCCGTTTGGGGCTAATGTGCCTTTAATGCCTCTCTAACATTTGTCATTGTCCTTTTTTAATAGAGAAGAGGTCTTAAGCTCAGTGCCGTTGACATCAGCCTTCTAGAATTTACTTATGGCCCCTTATTTTCTGGGTTTGGCAAGTGATATAATAATGATGTAAAGCCTGCTTGATAAATGCATTTATTGCAGTTTTTAAAATGTGTGTGAAAGACAAATATGGAGTAAGCTGTAACCCATATGGTACAACACACTGAACTATGGGCAACGTTGAAATAATCCAGTACCTTTCTGGATGAGGACATGGCGGCCCAGGTGGGGCCAGGCTACCAGCGGTCACTGGCCAGACCGGCCCGATGGTCTGCAGACCGCAGACCTGGGCTTTCAGCACCGCCTGGGCGGGGGCTTCCCCATCCTGCCCCGTCCATCCTCCGGAGAGCCATGAGGAGGAGGAGGAAATGTTTTTCTTCTTCAATTGGAAAAAATAACAGTGGGGCCGGGGCTGTGCTGGGAGGGGTGCCTCCTGCCCCTCTGTCCCTTGGGCCTGGCCTAAGAGAATGCTTTCCTGCAGGAAATACTCCTGACTCGCTGATGGCCCTGAGCAGTGGTTTGGCGGCAGGAAGGTGCTGGAAGCAGGATTCTCCGGGATCCTGTAGCACCCCCAGCATGGGCCTAGATAGTGCCAGGGGCTATCACTGCAGCTTCTAGGGGCTTTACCCATCTCATTTCCTCCCGAAAGCAAGAGGTAGGTTTTATTGTCCCCATTATACAGATGGGGACACTGAGGGCCAGGTGTGTACCTGTGACTACACAGCTTCTTAGCCTGTTCTTGGCCACTGTGTCCCTCTACCCCCTGCCTTGGAGCGGGGAGACCTGAGGTCCAGGCCCAGTTCAGTCTCTAACCACCTGTATGACTGACCCTGGTGGCACCACCTGTCCTAGAGCCTCAGTTTCCTTATCTGGAAAAGGTGAATACAGTCCACTTCACAAGACTGCCGTGAGGATGGAAAAACACAGGCATGTCAAAGTGCCCAGCATATCAGGGAGTGTGTCCCTGAGTCTCTCCTCTCCCTCAGACTCCTCAAACTGACTATTTGTGCCCCACTCAGGAAAGCTCCCACCCCCAGCTCCTGATAACGACATCCTCATGGCAGCTGCCACTGAGATGTGTCATGCTGGTGCCATTAAGGGCTCAGATGCACAAGATCACTTTGCTTAATTAACCTTCCACCTGGCCTCCCCCCACCACCTGCACTCATTAACATGGAAGCCGAGACTCAGAGAGGTCTAGAGGCCCGCCTGAGGTCACACAGCAAATGGGTGGCCCAGAGTGACTCCTGCCTCCTCTCTAGCCAGCCTTGCCCCTCCACACTGGATCTCCTGTCATTGCTACCATATCCAACTGGAGTGGCCCCAGAGGGGCCAGGGTGACCCTCTGGTGGCCTTGCTGACAGCAGATACAGTACTCATCACACTAATGCGTTTAAATTACAGACCATTGGTGCTGCTGGTGTGGCTCAGTTGACACTTCCCCACTGCAGACGCCTTGGGGTTTTACCCCCGCTTTGGAGTTCTGGAGTGTTCTCTCCTCTACCTCTGTTGGATGCTGCCCTAGGAGTGGGTCAGTGAGGGTGGTGGCGGCCTTCCAGGTCAGGGCTCAGGAGGGGTGGCCTGCCCTTGCCTGTGAGGACGAGCCCTGGGGTGCTGCTCTCTGTCTTTGTCTCCCCGTGGGGCTGGAGGAAATGGTTCTCATTCCTGTGTGTGAGAGATGCCCTCTCCCAGCTCCCGGCACATGCTTGCCCTCTGTGGAGCGGACGCAGCAGGCTGGGGCGGGGCCTCGGGCCCCCGTGCACCCATCCCGGGCGCCTGGGCTGCCGAGCCCCCGCGTGGCCCCTTTGTGCTCTGTGAGCCGGATAATGGGCGGCATTCTCAGACGTCCAGTCATGGGTCTGGGCCCGTGAAAGGACCCACCAGCTCCACACTGAGGCCTCTGTCCAGCAGCGGCCAAGGAAGGGCTGGGCTGCCCCAGGGGGCCCCACCCACATTCCCAGGCTGCAGTCATTTCCAGGGGACAGCCACCCCGGGGTGGAGCGGGCCGGGGGCAGGTGATCCCCGAGCAGACAGCAGGAACTCCGTGGATGCGGCCCTGATGACAGGAGCCACAGGGAGGCAGGGAAAGCCCAGAGCTGAGTATGATGGGGAGTCACGTGGGCCGAGCACCTACTGTATGCTAGACATTCCCTAGCCAATCCTTGCAAAATCCCCGTGGGCTTGTACTGTTGACCCTATTTGATGGATGAGTAAACTGAGGCTTAGAGAAACAAGGCAATGTCTCTGGATTTGAACTCTGGGGCAGGAACTATGCTCTTAGGCAGCAGGGCTGAGGATACATAGAGGACATTTAGACAACAAGGCCAGGGGAGCAAGCAAGGCAGGCTTCCCAGGGAAAGTGGCGCCTGAGCCAGGTTTATGGAGCACTCACACAATTACTGAATATCCAACTCGAGCTTCATCTCACCTCTTCACACCGCAGGGACTGTGAAGCCCGAGCTCAGGGAGGAAAAGTGACTTCCTTCCGGCCATCAAGTTGTTCAAGGGAGAGCTGGGAATTTTACCGAGGTCTGGCGTTCTCTTTTCTCCAGGAGTGGGGCCCAGTGAGAATCAAGGCAAACCCCAGTCAAGGCTGTAGAGTTGTCACCCGCTGGTCCTTGGGCCTGGCTTCAGATCCCACCTCTCTGCTTCCTGTCTCTGTGGCCCAGGGTGAATCCCTTCACCTCTCTGAGTCTAGGTTTTCACACCTGTGAAATGGGTAGAGTCCCTTACCTTTCCCAGCTGTGGCAATCAAATGAGATAATCCCTAGAGACTGTGTAGCCAGCACCTGGCCCGTGGTAAATAATCAATGACATTTATTATTAAAGACACTGATGGTAAGGACATGTTGCTCCCACAATCCTCCCAGCTCTAACTTTTGGAAAGCCCTGTCCTTGCCCTGTCCTAGTGCTGGATGGAGCTCAGAGCTGGCTTTTATCAGATGCCCACTTTTCCCTGTCCTGCCTCCTCTCACCTGTAGCCAGGGCGTCATCTCCAGACCCTTTTGCTCCCTCCAGACTAGACCCTCCTCTGGGCCTCAGTTTTCCCTTCTGTGAAACGGGATGATATATCTGCCCCCTCAACAGAGTTGGCCAGTGATATTCAGTCTCTGCTTGGGGTGGGAGACCAGTTTTCCTCAGTGGCTCACTGGCGTCTGGCACTCTTCCAGACACCTTGCTTCCCCAGCGCCCACCGTCCAGCGTCCCCCTCTCCATGAGCAAGTGCACAGCAGATAACAGAATAACGATAACTGCCATTTCCACAGCCAGTCTATGGGCTGGGCCCAGTTCTAAGCCCCTTGCCTCTATTAACTGATTGAAACTGTGTAACAACCCTACAAAGAGGCTGCCATCATGAGACTCATTTGTTGGTAGGGAAACTGAGGCACAGGGACATGCAGCGACTTGCCCGAGGTCACCAGCTGGTATATGGAGCATGGATTCCAGAGTCCTCGTTGTCAACAGCGCAGGGTGAATGGGAAAGGCTGGCCTGGATGAGCAGGGCCCAGGGCCCATACAAGTCCCTAAAGAGAAACCGGTGGCCCCTAGTTTACCCTCGTTTTCTTGGTGAGCTTCTACACATCCCTCAAGACCCAGCCCAAATGTCCCCTCTTCTAGAAGCCTCATGAACTCCTAGGCATCCCTCAAGGCCTACTCTAAATGACCCTTCTAGTAGCCTGCCCGGAGCCCTGAAGCGGTGTTAGAGGCTCCTCCCTGTGTCTTCCCCAGTGGGTCTTCCGGGGTAGGACACATGGTCACTCTGTTGAGCTGCCTGGCTGTGTCGCCTCCCTAGGGCATCTGCCGTGCAGACAGCACTTTTGTTTGGTTGGAGGCCCCCTCCCTGGGCATTGCTACACAGACTCCACCAAAGCTGCCCCCTGACCCCTCAGCGGCGGCACTGACCACCCACCTTCACGGGACCAGGCCATCCTGCTTTGCCCACTTAAGCCTGGGAGACGCACTGACCCTCACAGTGAGTCCTCACACCTGTCTGCTGGTGCAGGTCTGGGGGGCCCGCACCCCCAGTCCGCCTCCACACACAGGCAAAACCCTGGGTGGCATCAGACGCTGGAATGGAGCCCTTCCTCCCTCCCTCTCTCAACAGTCGCTGACAAAGCACCCACTATGTACCAGGAATCGGGCAAATAATGGGGGTCCACAGGCATGTCCCTGTCCTCAGCCCAGCCTCCTGGGGGAGATGATCTTGAATCAAATAATTCAAATAACAACGTCACCACAAAGGGCCACCTGTCTTAAGAAGAAGCGATAGGGTGGTTCTAGGAGAGTTTCTCAGAGGCAGAGGAGCCCGCCTTGGGGTCAGGGAGGGCTTCCCTGAGGCAGTGGTCCTTGAGAGCTGAGATCTGCAGGATGCGGAGGAGTGAGGGAGGTGAAGGTGAAGAGATGAAGGGAGAGGGTTCTTGGTAATGGCCTCCAGGTGAGTGGCAGCCTGAGTTCTGGAGGAACAGAGCAGAGGCGCACAGGGTCATGTGGGTGGAGCAGGAAGGAGGCAGGGGAGGGGAGGGCTCCCTGAGGCTGGGGTGCTGACGAGGCCTGGGAGAACCCTCTGCCCACGCAGCAAGCTTGGGAAGCCATAGACGGCTTTAACAATGGCTTTTGGGGTGGGGGGTGGGGTAGAACCAGAATGGACAGCGGAGGCCAGGGAGGGAGCTTCTGCAGACACCCAGCCAGGCAATGCCAGGGGCGGCAGAAAAGGAAAAGATGGCCAGAGGGTCATGTAGGAGGTGTGCTTTCCAGGGCTGGGGACCTTGGTGTGCGGAGGGGTGAGGAGAGGGCAGCTCCAGTCTCCGGGAGTTCCTGAGTCTTGGGCTTTTGTACCCTGGGGCGCCTCTTTCAGTGTTGGAGAGCACTGTGGAGGAGCAGGTGGGTGGGTGAGCCACAGCTCATTGGGGGGTAAGTTCAAGGGGCCCCTCTTGACCATAGGAGCCTCCATGGTCACTGGGCACAGACTCTGTCCTCCAGGCTGCATGCAGACTTCCCTGTTTCCACACGCCCAGAGCCGGGCGCAAACCCCTGGTTCTAAGGGGAAGGGTCTTCTCACAGGCAGCTGAGGGAGAGGCTGAGGCCCGAGCCCACCGGCCCAGACCCCCGCCATCTGGAGAGAGGCCTCAGGGCCGCAAGGGGCTGCCCTGGTAATGAGCTTCCTGCACAGCCTGCACGGGTGGGTAGAAGTCCCTGTGTGGGGATTCCCGGTCTGTGTGCTCACCCAGCAGGCAGGGAGATGGGGGCACGTGCACAGATGGGGGGATATGCACATAAGCAGGGGTGCAGGTGTGCGCTTGTCTGCCTGGGGTGCACAGTGGGGTCATGTACATACATGGGGATTCAGGTTTGTGTGGGGGAGGGTTGTACGGCAAGGGGCTGAGTCTACCTCTGTCTGTGTGTAGTGTCTGATGTGAACCCCTGGGCCTGCGGGCTGCTGCGGGCCCACAATCTGGGGTGCACAGAGGGGATTCGGGCCTTTGGAGGTCAACATGACCTCTCAGATCCTGGTGCTGCTGCTCCCAGGGGTAATGGAGGGTTTCCTCTTGAAACTCCATGACTTTTATGATCAACCTTCAATATTACTCGATCTCTGATTTGTAGAGTTCAGTCCAGGTGGCTGGACTCTGACCTTGGATGGTTTAGCTTCTGACCGTGGATGTCCAGCCCCTGGCCTTGGATGGATGGTCCTGCCCCTGGCCTTGGGTGGCTAGCATCTAGCCTTGGATGGTCCTGCGTCTGGCTTTGGGTGGTCCAACCCTTAACCTTGGGCAGTCCAGCCTGGGAATAATTACTCAGCCTGGGCAGAGTCCCCTATGTTAGGGAACTTGGAATTGGTTCTTTAGGGACTTTTGGGTGACGCCATTCCCCATCTTACTCAACAGCAACCTTCACTGACCACAGCTGTGCGTCTCAGCATGAGCCACCATCCTTTGCCTATACTTCCTCCCCGGAATCTCCTACCCTTAGTCAGAATCTGAGTTCCAAAGTTCTGGCAGTCCCCAAGTCCCTGGTGTGCAGAGTAAGCTCCACCATGACCCTGAACTTCCTTCCTTACCCTGTGCCTCCATTTAAGTCTCCAGGATGTCCCCAAGACTTGGCTCTGGCTTCTTCCAGGCAGCCTTCCCAGACCTCCCAGGCTAGGTTAGACCTCCTCCCCTGGACCCTCCCGGTGCCCTGTGCTTTCATTGTCAGAGCTCCCACATCAGGTGACAATGTTTGTTGCTCTCTCCCCCACCCCCCACCAACCAGGGAAGACTCTCAGGAGCTGGATCCTATTGCGGGCATACTTGTTTCCTCCACATCACTAAGCAGAATGTTGGACTCAAAGCAGGCTCACAAGGATGGATGGATGGATGGATGGATGGATGGATGGATGGATGGATGGATGGATGAGAGGAAATGAACAGATGTTCTTCCATCATTTCCTGGGCCAGTGCCCACTCCATACAGCTCAGGGCCTTGACAGCCTTGACCTTCTCCATACAGCCTTGACCTTCTCTTCCCCCACCCCGTGGCCTCTTGCAGATCTCCTCATCCCTCACTTGCTCTCATCCACCTGCCAGGGAAGGCCGACACCCCTTGCTCTGGCCTGGGGAGTTTGTGTGTCTAAAATGCATGTTTTCCAGTGAGGACGTGACTTGGCTGGGTTGAAATTTATAGGGTAATGGTGCCAGCCTCACCTCCATTCCCTCAGCTGAGAGCCATGGGCAGGGGAAAGCCACTTTGGTCCCTGAGTAGAACAGCGTAGGAGGCTGTGGGGCCAGTGGGATCCCGATTCACATCCTGCTTTGCCAGTTCCCAACTTGGGGAGATCTTAGTCAAAGCCCTTCTCCCTCTGAGACTTTGTTTCCCCATCTGCAAAAGGGGGTAAAGATTCACAAGGGTCTTGTCATCCCTTGTACACAGCAGAAGGTCAAGACCTACAAGGCCTGAGGTAGAAAAAGATTTTGGAGTAAAAGCAGCTAATGTTTCTGAGGCTGCCCATGGCCAGAAAGAGATCCTGCTCCAAGAGGGTCACATGGATTATTGTATTTACCACCTTAGAGGGAGGCATTTGTAGTTTCTCTTCTACCCATTTTACAGCAGGGGGAGGTGAGGCAAGGCAGAGTTAAGTGACCTGTTGAAAGTCACGGAGCAAAGGAGTAGCACAGGATAGACCCAGCCCCCACTGCCCCCAGTGCCTTGTGCACAAGGCGGAGCTTAGAAGGTGCCCGGCTGCTCTGTCCCTTCCTCCCACAAGCCCAGAGGTCACCAGCTAATCACCCTCCATCAGTTCAGGTCTCCACCCCCAAGACTACTGGTCCGAGCCCCACCTCCTCCTGCCTGGATGCCTCCTCCCACTCCTTCCTCTTTGCCTCTTCCCAAATCACTTCTCCACACAGCAGCCTAAGGGATGTTTTCAAATTGAAAATCTGTTCATGATGTTTTTCTCTAACTTGAAATTCTGCAAAAGCTCTTAGAGTCGAGTCCCAGCCCTTTTTCCTCGTACACAGCCTCTGTGCGGCCATCCGGCCTCACTCCAGGCCCCACATGCTGCTGCCGGGCCCACCACCCAGTTGGCTCTCCCTCCCGCCTCCCCACTCAGCTCGAGGGGTCAGACTCAGACACCCTGCGCCCACCCTGCGCGGAGCTCCTGGTGCGCGAGTTAGACAATTATTCGATTATTTGATGAGCGTCAGCAGATGCCATAGGGGCAGGCCCTCATCTGTCCTGTCCCCTGCTGCTGCCCCATGGCCAGGCCCTCCAAGTAGGTGTGCTACATCCCTAAATGAACAATAGGAGGATCTTCCGGCTGGTTTCACATCCAACAGAACACAGACTTGGGTACATAGTGGTGAATGCACAGGCCCGGGTAGGGGCACAGGCTGGTGAAGACGTTGAGCAGCTGCCTGGGGAGGGAGCCCTGTTTCCAGCTCCCGGAAACAGGAAGTGAGTCATGGCCTGAGAAGGCCTACCAGACACTCGGCACCTTGGGTGAGATTGATGAGCGCCTGGACGGAAGGGCCGCCGCACCTAGGGAAGCAGGAAGGAGCCCGGAGGAAGTGGATAGGAGGGGAGACCCTCTCCTCAGCAGAACAGGCGGCCCTGGGGGGCCCCAGCGGAAGTAGATGAGGTCACCACAGATGCAGCTACCGGCCCATTGTCCCGTCACACCGGGGGCTGGCTGGTGTGGCGGGAGTGGCCACAAGTCCCAACCCCAAACCCAACTGACACCCATCCTGGGATCGCAGGGCGGGTCTGAACTTACTTCATTTACTCCCCATAAGAGCACCAAGTCTCGTGTAAGGCCTCGTTCTTTATAAGGTCAAAGAGGGGCAGGGGCTTGCCAGGGCCACATCAGCAGAGAGGGTAGCATGAGATCTGAACCCAGCTCTGTGTGGCCATGGGGATTCGCATGGAGATACGGGGAGTACCGGAGATTTGAGACACCGGAAATGGCCTGGAGGCAGCCATCCAAAAATTCTGGGGCAGGTATCTGAGGCCCTGGCTGGAGCAGGCCACGGTTCCAGTCCCGGCTCAGTCTCTACCTAAAAACAGATACTCCTTCCCTTGGCCTCAGTTTCCTGGTCCTCAAGAGGCTTAGCTGCCCAGGCCAGGATTAAAGTCAGGGGTCTGAGGCTGGGAAGGTCCTCCTGAGCTGGGGCTCTCTGGGTAGGGGGCCAGGGGACCCCTTCCTCTCAGCCAGGAGCTCCAGGGACCCCAAGGATGGTTTTGGCTGGGTGCTGGGGACACCTCTCTGGGACCTCCATCCCACACAAGTGGTGGCGCTGGCCATCGGGTGGGCCATCCTGTCCACGATGGAAGAATTCAGGAGCACTTTCACTTCCTCAGTGGACGCATGCCAGCCCCATCCCTGCCTCTGCATTCTCACTTCCTCATCAGGGCCCGTGGGCAGCACTGCGCTTCTCCTGCTGGAAAAGGAATGAAGGGCATCCCTAGCCCCAGGACCTGGGCTTGGACGGGCAGTACAGCTACAGATGGGCGTCCTGAGGCCCAGCCACAGAAGGTGTGCACCCCCAGCTCATGGGGTCAAGGAGAAGCAGAATCAGGCAGGATGAATCCAATATCTGGCTTGTGGGGGAGTTGAAGCCTTTCGTGTCTGAATTTTCTAAGTTTCCTCAAAGAATGTGTATTATTTGTGTTAAATATAAACGTGGGGCAAAAGGCATGGGTAGAGGGATATGAATTCGGGTGGAGTTTTGCAGGGACTCATAGGCCACCTGCAAAGGGAAGGGGTGGGGGTGGGGGGACTTTGAACCCAGCCCAGGACCTGCCGTCGCCTCCCCACAGCTCGGAGGGAGAGATTCAGCCTCATTCTGCAGTGGGGACAGAGAGGCTCCGAGCAGCTGGCCACCTGTCTGGGGTCGGACACCCCAGACCCAGCCTTCTGGCACAACTTCCAGAGCTGGACTCACCTGGGGGGTCCTCAGGGCCCCGTTGAAAGGCAGCATTGGGGGAACCCCAGCTCCACTCCTTCCTGGCAAGGAACTGCCCTTTGCTGTGTCTCGGTTCTTGGGCATCGTGGAGCATGAACTTGGGGCAAGCCAGGCACAGTGAGCGACGTGAAGGGTGGGCTGCTGTTCGACAGGCATTGATCATAGTGCCGTGTGCACGCATAACGGGGTGGCAGGGACAGAACACACGTGCTGGTGCCCAGGCTCTGTGAGTTACTGTCCACAGACAAGCCCCCATGTGTTATCCAGCCAGAAAGATGCAGGTGTTTTTTCAGGAAGTGCCTCCCTCTGCCTCCTCTCCCTCGTTTCCAGTCCTTTCTCCTCACCGGGCCTCAAAGCCACCGATGGACCATAGGCAAAGGAAGCCTAAGCTGAAGCCAGGACCCTCTGGACCCCCTTGTGCCCACCCAGCGCTGCCCCCGCATGACTGGGACGAGGCCAAGAGGTTAAGTGAGGAGCCTTAGAAAAGCTCTTAAATGCTGCCGTCACGGCATGATTTACAGCAGGTTTGAGTCTGCCCCCCACCCCCATAATTCACTTCTGTTTGCAAGACCCTTGCCCCTCTCTCAGAGGATGCTGGGAGAAGGGGGTGTGGGGGAGGGGTCGCGTTATTTTTAGCACAGTAGCTGAGCCGGATCCAACATGACTTATCTGTCTGGGGCGCCACTTTCACCTTCACGCCCTGGACCCTCCCAGCCAAAGACCCCACCACCTGGGCACCAACCCCAGCTCCTGCCCTTGCTAAGCAGGTGAAAGCACCCGCAGTGCACCCCCAAGAGCTGACCTTGTGCTGGTACCATTCAAGTCAGTCCCGCCAGATGGTGCTGTTATCCCCATTTTACAGAGAAAGAAACTGAGGCTTAGGAAGGACTCAGTGCCCAAAGTCACGACACACAGAGTCCCCGAAGTCCAGTCCTAGTACATGTCCCACCCACATCCTCTCTGTACCCGTGCCCCTGACCCTCCCATCCGAGTCTGACTCTCCCTCTGCTTTCTCCCTTACGGCCTTCCCCCTCCCAGATCAAGACTCCTGAGCAGACAGTGAGGATCGTAGGGCAGGGACTGGGTCTTTTCCCTGCTCAACTCAGGTGGTGGCCCCTCAGAGCCACCTTTGGGCCCTGTGCCGAGCTCAGAGTCTCCTGCAGAGGAGAGGGCTGTAAATCAATGGCAGCCGACAGTGGAAGATGGAACTAGGTTAATGACAGCAAGAAGGTGCTGACACCACTGTAACCCTGGTGGGGGAGGTCAAAGAGGGCTTCCTGGAGGAGGTGATGCCTGAGCTTAAGGAGGCGTAGGGGCCAGCAATGGGGGCAGGCGCTGAGGTGGAGACAGCCAGCCAGGGCTAAGACCCAGAGGCGGGAAGAAGCACATCACATGTCTTCCTACTGGTGTCCTGCCAAAGCTCCCCTCCCCCACCCCTGACCTCCTCCACCCACACCCATCCTCTCCTGGTGGCTCCTCCAAACACCGGAAGACGAGGTAGGAATCCAGTGCCACATGAGGAGAAACTGCTCCAAAGGGGGAAAAACCCACACATTAATTCCATTGTTTCCGCTCCCAGATCCTGCCTGAAAAACAAAAACAAAAGCAAAATCAAACCCCAGCTGAGGAGACTTTATCTCGGAAAGCTTTCAACTAGGGGGTGTTGAACGGTGGGTCCTCCTGGACCCCCTGTGAGGTGGGGAGAGGAGACCCAGCCCCCCTCAGCACGGAGGAAATACCTGTGTGCACCTCAGTGCACAGGCCACGGTGGCGGGTGCTGGTGCCCTATCCTAATCGTGTCACTTAGTCCCCAAGCAGCCTCCCCTCCACATTCATGAAACTGAGAGGCTGGTCTTATAGCAGAGCTGGGATGTGAACCTGGGTCCTTCTGATCCCAGAACCTGCCAGCTTGTCCACTTCATGCCACTGTCTGCGGGGCCCTAGGAGAAGGTGACAGCGAGGCCTGTTGGCAAGGCCACCTCCCGCGCATCCAGCGGCCTCTGCTCACACTTCCAGGGAAGGGGAGCTCACTCCTCCCAGTCAACCATGTTCACATATTTCACATTGTCAAGAATGTCCACTCCCCAACCCCAGCCTGGTTCCTCAGTGACAGGGACTCCAGGAGGCTCTGAGGTGACAGATCAGGCCTGGAGGCGCACACTATGGGACACTTCAGAAAATGGGACTAAGAATGGGGTGGCCACAGGACAGAAGGTGAAATCCGCCCCCTGCCCTCCCTGCACAGCACCAAGGTGGGGAGGGGGTCTCTTAGAACCTTCCGCAGGGCCTCTCACAGCCCTGCGGCCAGCACCACGCCCCTCGGTGCCAGGCTCAACACCCAGTGCTTCCCATCCCCCACATCCCCTCAGGTGGCCCGCGTGAGGGACGGGGGACGGGGACGCTGAAGCCCAAGCCCTGCTCTGGCAGGGGACACCCCCTGGGCAGGCTCGGCGGCCCCCCACGCAGGGTCTGGGGGCCTCCTCCTTCCCACTTCTCCCCGGGCCAGACCTCAGCAGCCCCTGGTCGGGCTTTTCCCAGAGCTGGAGCCGGAAGCACAGGTCCCGAGTGTTTGTTCAGGCCAGGCTGGGGCTCCGGGCAGGCGAGGCGGAAACGGCCGCAAGATGTTTGTCCAAGTGGGGGCTCAGGCCGTGTTGCCAGGAGGAAGGAGGAAGGAGAAAGGGCCGGGGAAGCAGAAGGGCCAAGTCAGCATGCCCTGTGGCCCGGGCGCTTGCTTCCAGGCTTCGCCTCCTCACCCACAGGGGCGGAGCGGCACACAGTAGGCACTTGGTGGATAAGCAGTCGTGCCTGGAGGAGCCGGGGCCTCCTTCCGCCAGGGGCTTAGGCCCGCACACTAACCCCCTCATCTCTTCTCCCCCCACGCCCCCCATCCAGCCTTTAAGAAACCTGCTGGCGCCACCTCCAAACGGCAGGAGTCTGACCCCTGCCCACTTGTCCTACTGGCCAGAACAGCAGCTTCCTCACGGGTGACCCCTTCTCCTCGGGATCTAGTCTGCCCTTGGCCATGGCGCCAGAGGGATCCTATTAACATGCAAATCAGATCTTGTCTGTTGCTGCTCCGTGTGCCTCACCCAGGCCCCCACCCCCTTGGGAGCAAAGGCCATCTGTTCTGTGCCACATCATGAGCCCCCAAATTCATATGTTGACGTCCTAACCCCCACTCCCTCCATGTGACCATAACTGGAGAGAGGGCTAATTCCAGGGGTGCTTATTAAGTTAAAATGAGGTCATATGGGTGGGCCCTGCTCTAATAGGACTAGTGTCCTTGTAAGAAGAGATTAGGACACAGACGTGAGGACAGAGTGAGAAGGTGGCCACAGAAGGAGGGAGGCCTCAGAAGAAACCAAACCTGCCGACACGCTGATTTCGGACTGATCACAGGCCTCTGGAACTGTGAGAGAGGAAACTTCTGTGGGAAAGCCGTGGTGCTTTGTGGGGGCAGCTGAAGCTGATGGTAAAACCCCACCCGAGCCCCGAGTCCCCCCAGTATCAGCCACGCTCTCCCCTTTGCTCTGCTCACACAGCACCGGCCTTCTCGGGGGGGCCTGTGTGCACTGAGTGTGTTCCCCTCCTCAGTGGGCCTCAGCCTTTGCTCCTCTCGCCGCCCGTGTGCCCCCCTCCAGGCCTCCCCACGGACGCCAGTTCCTGCTCAGACACCCCCTCAAAGAGGCCCTCCCCAACTAGAGAGCTCACTGGGGTTGCCATCCCCATATGTCACCCGCCATACTGGGAGCCTCACCGGAGCAAGGGTGTGCCCTGTGCCAGACAGTGCTCAACACACAGTAGGTGTGCAAGAAAGATCTGTGGAAGGCAAGCAGGCACCTCTTAGCAACACTGCCCCCTCTTCCAAAATTCAGGCCACAAGAGGTTTCAGAAGCAGAGCCAAGCCTCCAGACGTCCCATGGACTCAGGTGGTGGCCCTCGGAGGTCCAGGCGACCGGTGTTCATTTGCCTCTTTCCCTGTTTGTCTGCCAGCAGTTGTTCCAGAGGCTCTGCCAGAGCCTGAATGTGTCCACAAGTTCGTATGTTAGATGGTGACTCCCAGTGTGACATAGAAGATAGGGCCTTTGAGGTGTGACTAGCTCAGGGAGGTGGAGCACTCACGATTGGTACCTTCATAAAAGAGACACTTGGGGCACTGGGGCGGCTCAGTCGGTTATAAGCATCCAACTCTTGATTTCGGCTCAGGTCATGATCTGTTTCTCTCTATCCCTCCCCGGCTCGTGCGTGCTCTTTCAGAATAAATAAAAACACTTTTTAAAAACAGAGAGAGACATCAGAAAATGTCCTTGTCCCTTCTGCTCTGTGAAGGCACATTGAGAAGGCAGCCATGTATGAACTAGGATGTAGGCTCTCACCAGACACCAAACTCTCCCAGCTTCCAGAACTAATGTCTGCAGTTTATAAGCCACATAGTCCATGGTATCCTGTTAGAGCAGCCTGAGTGGACCAAGACAGGCTCGCTATTTGGGAGGGAGGCTGGATGGCCAAGCAGGTAGGACTCAGGTTGAACCCCGGCTCCCCCTCTCTTGACCCGGGGTACCAGCCCCCTCCCCTGTGGGCTGGCAGTCTGAGAAGGGCTGGAACCCAGGAAGGTTCAAGGACTGAAGGGACAGCCATCAGGCCACTAGGGTGCGCACACGGACTGACTCTGGCCCCCGGGCCCACACCTGTACCTAAACACTACTTGGAAGGCTGGGAAACCATTGGGACTTCTGTTAATTGGGACTCGCTAAAGGTGAGGGGCGCTCTGGGTGCTTGCTCATTCGTTTAGTCAATAAACACTCTCTCAAGGGGCGTCTGGTTGATTAAGCATCTGACTCTTGATTTGGGCTCAGGTCATGATCTCGTGGTTTGTGAGTTCGAGCCCCACTTCTGGCTTTAAGCTGACATCGGGGAGCCTGCGTGAGACTCTCTCGCACCCCCTCTTGCTGCCCCTCCCCCCTCAAAATAAATAAATAAATGTGCGGCTCTGGGCTGACAGCTAGTTCAGAGCCTGGAGCCTGTTTCAGATTCTGTGTCTCCCTCTCTCGCTGTCCCTCCCCCACTCGCACTCTGTCTCCCTGTCTCACAAAAATAAATGAACATTAAAAAAACACTCTGTACACAAATGTTTATAACACCTCTATTGATAATTGCCTTAGAAGCAACCCAGATGCCCTGCAACTGGTGAACAGATAAACTAATGGAAGTATAAGCCCTACAATAGAATAAAAAGAAACCTACTATTCATGGACACAATAACATGGGGTGAATCTTAAAAGTCAGTTTCAAGTCTCCACACTGTGTGATTCCAATTATAGGCCATTCTAGAGAAAGCAAAGCTGTAAGGACCAAAAAAAAAAAAAAGACAGACAGAAAGAAAAAGTATCAGTGGCTGCCAGGGGCTGGGGTTGGGGTCAGGCATTGACTGGGAAGGGGCACCAGGGAATTTTCTGGGAAGCCGGGAATGTTCTATCTTGTTCTGGGAGTTGGCTACAGGATATATACATGTGTAAAAATTCCTAAGACTTCACATTTGAGATCTGTTTCCCACTGTGTAAATGATATCTTAATTTTAAAACCAAAGGGGTGGGTGAAAAGCAGGCGGGCAGGCGGGCAGCGCTGGGGGCGGAGTCGGGTCAGGGGTGGACCCCAGGCCGCCAGGCCGCCGCCGTGGGAGGGACCCAGGGCGCGACCCAGGGGAGGTCGCGCGGCTCCGCTGCACACCAGGGCCGCAGCCGGTCCGAGCCCGGGTGGTGGCGGAATGCGACAGCGCCACCTCCGCGCCCCTCGCGCTCCGTGTGCGTCCCGCCCGCCCAGGCTGAGAAAGACCGGACGCGGGCCGACCAGGGTGGGCGGGGTCCATTGTCCGCACGTCCGCTCCAGCTCGCCCTCTGCCATTGTCCCCGGGGTGGGACCGTCTGCACGGGCCCGGGTCTGGCCTGAGGACGCGGGAAGGAAGCGGGCGGGGGGAGGGGTGCCTAGGTGGCGAGGCGACGACGCCTCCAGAGCGCAGCGACCTTCCCAGCTTGGCCCGCCAGCCTGGGGTCGTCGCGAGCCCCGCCGCCCCCTCGCTCCGCATGGTGCGTGCAGCTGGCGGTCCCTGGAGGGCGGGGCCACCATTGGCTGCCCCTTCCCCCCCCCCCACCACGCGCCTATCCCCATTTCCCCGTTCGGGGGCCTCGAACAGGAGCCCCCGTTCCAGGGGAGAAGTGGGGTGCCCAGCAACGAGGCAACGGCAGATAGATGAACGCAGACCTGGGGAGACTCGTGCGGGAGATCGCGTGTAGTTCAGGAGGTCGGGGCGGAGGGCCAAGTTCCCAAGATGAGAGAAAGCGCCCTAAGGGTTTGAGGCCAGCGGGCCGAGGCACGTGGGGAGTAGGAGGTGAGGTCAGAGGGCGCCTAGTGGGAGCACACACTTTAGGGGCGTGGCCAGATTTGAGGGTCCAGTCTAATGAGTGGACGGTGGGGCTTGGGCCGGCTGCTCGCTGAGAAACGGGGGCAGGACGACTTTTGTTCCAGTCATGGCCTATCTCTTGCCCTCTCCGGGCTCAGTTTCTCTGGTTGTAGAAAGCGTCTGAACTGGGTTGGAAATTCCGACTTCTTTCAAACCTGAGATTAATGTGACATCACATTTTTTTGTACAAGAAATATGCATGCAGCTGTTCACGGAGGCAGACGGACTGAAACATGCTGAGAAATCAAACCGGCACAGCCAGGGACGCCCTGGGTGGGAGGCTGTCGCTGGGCCTGTGGCTGGACCCCAGGACTTGAGGAGCCACTTCACCGCCCGAGGCGGGGAGTTTAAAGGACTCGGACACTAAGGGTGCGTTCCCCGAAAGACCCACCAGGAGGCGACAGAGACCAGGCTTGCTGCATCAGTTTGTTTCGAAATCCAGTTACAGAAAAGTTGTGAGAATAAAATAGAGAACTCTTGGACCCCTTCTTAACCCTGACTCACCAAGTTTTAGCATTCTTACCCACTCTCTGCATATTCAAGTCCCCCTCCAAGCACCGGAGAGTAAGTTGCAGATGTGACGCGGTGAACCCTAAAACCCTTCAGTGACTTCTTCCCAAGAGCAAGGGCACTCTGTTACACAACCACAGCAGAGTTTTCAAGATCAGGTGATTTAATCGTGGTGCAATACTATTCTTTAACCTGCAAAACCTTATTCAAATATTGCCAATTGTCTCACAGAGGTCTTCTATAGCATGTTCCCTCAACCTTGCCCCAACCGGCCAGGATCCGTTCTAGGACCACATTTAGTTGTGTGCTCTTGTTTTAATTGACGTTTCTTCACTAAGCTTTACTGGGCTGAGAAGATGGATATAGAGAGTTCCAGCCTCACTGTTCTTAAGTGAATGACCCCCGGGCATTGGAAGTGCCAGGTTCGGGGGCAAAACTCAGGGGGAGAGGCTGGAGGGGGCAAAGAAGGCACTTGCATTCTGGGTTGGAATCTTTTCTTCTGTCCTTCTTGGCCTGACCCATTTTCCCAGGACTTTGGCCATGGGGATCATCATCGTCAGCCACCACAGTCTTCAAATGGGCCACTGACTCTTTGTGAGAATTTGGGAAAGAAAGGCAAATGCCCCCAACCCTCCCAACCGAGGCCAACAAAAGACCAGTTGGAAGCCCTGTTCTCCATCTGGAGAGGAAGAAGGGAGAGGAAGAAGCGCTCTAAGGGCTCCAAAGACTGGGAGAGAAATCCTTTTGCCAGTCAGGTAGCCCCCATGTTGTGCTTGCAACAAAATTGCAGGAGGGCCCAAACCTCTAGTCAACCAATAGAGATTAAACATAGTTTCTTTAACGTTCACTATGGAAAATGGAAACATACACAAAAGCAGAGGAAGCGGTATAATGAATGCTTATTTACCTCTCACCTAGTTGCAACAGAAACTAAGGCTTCATGATGGATTACTACTGATGTTTGGCATTAAACTCAAAAAGAAGTTAAAATAATTTTAGAGTTACATTACTCCAATACTACTCCCTTTCTTTTCTGTTGTCTATTTATGTGACAAGACCTCTGTTTATACCTATAAAAATGAGAACTAGGAAGAGATGAAGCTGAACACTGTCTCATCATGGATATAAGGAATATATTTACCCACTGGTTCACAAAACCAGAGAAATCTAATCTGCTCATAAAAAAAATTTTTAAATTTTATTTTAGAGGGAGAGGGAGGGTGAGTGGGGGGAGAGGGGCAGAGGGAGAGAGAGAGAGAGAGAGAGAGAGAGAGAGAGAGAGAGAGAATCTTAAGCAGGCATCACACATAGCACAGAGCCTGATGCTGGCTTCAATCCTATGACTCTGGGATTATGACCTGAGCGGAATCAAGAGTTGGACGTCAACCAACTGAGCCATGCTGGCACTCCCAGAATAATATTTTTTAAACACTTTAGTGATTTATGGTCATAGAACATTTTTTTTATTTAAAAAAATTTTTTTTAATATTTATTTATTTTTGAGAGACAGAGACAAAACCTGAGCAGGGGAGGGGCAGAGAGAGAGGGAGACAGAATCTGAAGCAGGCTCTAGGCTCTGAGCTGTCACCACAGAATCTATGAACCACGAGATCATGACCTGAACCAAAATTGGATGTTTAACCGACTGAGCCATCCAGGCGCCCTCACAGAATATTTAAAATTTTGAAACTTCACTTCAGAAAATTTTGAAACTGCTTTACTTTGTAGTTTTTCCTACAGAGAAGTAAGATCATGGGATCAGGTATAAGAGTATATTACCCAAGGCCAAAACTTTGTGGGGACTGTGGAACTGAATTCAAGTTTCAAAATATTCATTACTTTGAATAGTCAACATATTGAAAAATAATGAGGGAAGGGACATCTGGCTGGCTCAGTCGGAAGAGCACATGACTCTTGATCTAAGGGTTGTGAGTTTGAGCCCCCTGATGGGTGGAGAGATTACTATAAAAAGGATAAGAAGTTTTAACGATGTTTAAAAAAACAGTTTGAAGTAAAACTTCATAAATAGAGAAGAGCTTATTCATTCATGTGGGTGATATTGGGTCATTATGCTCTTTAGATTCGTTGGAAAGATTACCAATAGTGATGAAACACAATGTCAATATTTAAAATATCCTGGGGCTCCTGGGTGTCTCAGGTGGTTGAGCATCCGACTCTTGATTTTGGCTCAGGCTCATGATCTCAGGGTTGTGGGATCAAGCCCCATATCTGGCTTTGCGTGGAGCGTGGAGCCTGTTTAAAATTCTCTCTCTCTCTCTCTCTCTCTCTCTCTCTCTCTCTCCCCCTCTGCCCCTTTCCCACGCTGGCACTCTCTCTCTAAAAATAAAAATAAGTAAATAAATAAAATTAAATATCCTGGAAAGCACATTCTTTATTTCTGATTAAACTTTAAAATATTGTCGAAGCCAACTTTAAATGGGGTGAGAAGGTGCACAGTGTTTCCAGAGTCCTCGGTCTGCGGTTCTGCGATGGACAGCACCAGGGAGCTAGGCCTGAAGGGCAGGAGCCCGCTGCATGCTGGCCTCCCTCCAGACTCAATCTCCTCTGGTGTTTGTGCCATAACTGGGAGATTTCTAGTTCAATCACTGACCATTTCATCCTCAATACCTCCCTTTCCAAAGGTGGAAGCATCCTAAAGTGCCCGCATGGGATGTGTATCATAGGATCCTGGGGCGCCAGCCATCTGAGGGGCTGTGGGGTCCCTGAGGCGAGGAACCTAGCCCCTCCCTGTTCCCCTCATAGACTTGGGGGGTGGTTAAAGGTGTGTAAATGCACCCCAGAACTCACTGTGTGGCTGTTACAGAGGCCCAGCCTGGCCAGTGCTAGAATGGATACTCAGAAAAGGGAGTGAAGACCACTTTCCTGGTCTGTATGGGGGTTTGATAAAAGGAGAAGGGATGGTCAAGGAAGACTTCTGAGAAGAGGCACTCTTTGAACGAAGAATAGAAATTTCCTAAGTGGACAGAGGGACAGAGGCGCAGGGGGAAGAACACGTGCAAAGGGGAGGAGGTGACAGCAAGTGGCGGTAGCAAAGGGCACACATGCGAGCAGGGCTTCCAAACAATACAGCAGCACTAGTTTCCGTGAACTGAATCTTGAATGATTCCATTTCACCCCCAGCCCCACTCCGGGTGCTTTTAGATGATTCCAATTTAAACGAAACGTCCGGCATAGGTAAATCCACAGAGACAGAGTCCAGAATGGTGATTAGGGGAGGGTGGAAGGGGAATGGAGAGCTAGTGCTGAATGGCTTTGGGCTTTTTGGGGACCAGATAGAGACGGCGGTTCCACAATACTGTGAAATGTACCAAATGCCACTGGATTGCTCATCTTAAAACTTCAGTTAATTTTCCTATGTGAATGTCATCTTAATAAAAAAGGACCACTCAATCAGAAAAAAAAGAAAAGTCAAAATGGACAAATAATGCCTCCTATCTGGTATTTACCTCAAATGGATCCAGTGTGAGGGGTTGGGGAGTGGAGGCAAGAACAGGTGAACAAGATTGACTGCAAGTTGGTAATTGTTGATTTGGGTTCATTGTACTATTCATCGTTTGCCTATCTTTGAAAGATTCCTTAATAAACTTAAAGAGAAGAATAAGAACTTGCTAGGCAGACAAATGAGGTGTGGGTGGATCATTGCAAGAAGAGGGAAGAGCGTATGCGAAGGTGCAGAGGAGTGAAGCGGCACTGGGCATGGCCTGGGGAGGGTGGGACACCTGGGTGAAGGCCTGGGGACGGCCAAGCCCCAGGTCACACAGCCAGCGGAGGGCCAAGCTGCCTGCTTTTTCTTTCTTTCCTTTCTTCCTTTCTCTTTCTCTCTCTCCTTTCCTTCCTTTCTCCTTTTTCCTTTTTAAAAATAAAGTCTTGGGGCGTCTGGGTGGCCCAGTCAGTTAAACGTCCGACTTCGGCTCAGGTTATGATCTGCCCATTCTCCCTTTCTGTAGTCTGCTTGGGGTTCTCTTTCTCCCTCTCTCTCTGCCCCTCCCCTGCCAAATAAATAAACATTAAAAAAGTAAAATCTTGGTTTTAACCAGAAAGAGTCTCAAAGCTGCTAGGTCAGCTGTCGCATATCTTCTCTTATTGGTGGGGCCTTATCCAGAAGCCATTTAATCTTACTTTGGACATGATTTTGAGTTGGGGTAGATGGAATCCCACCCCATCGTAGATGAAAAGCAGTTTTTAGAGGGGAAATGGAAATCTTTGAAGTAAGGCAAGCACTTGGGAAATAATGAAATGTGATGGCCACAGCCTGGGTTGGGAGGATACACATAGGAAAGCTAATGAAAAGAGGTATTAGAATAAAAATACATAGTCATCAAGGAAATGCAAATCAAAACCACAATGAGATACCACTTACACACATAGGAGGGGTATAATTAAGAAGTCAGATAATAACAAGGGCTGGTGAGCATGTGGAGGCTGCTCTTCGGGATGTAAAATGATTCAGCCACTGGAAACAATCTGATAGTTTCTCAAAAGGTTAAACATAGTTACTATATGACCCAGCAATTCCACTCCTAGGGAAATGAAAACATATGTTCGTTCAACAACTTGTGTATGAATGTTCATAGCAGCACTACTCATAATAGCCAGAAGTAGAAAAAGCCCAAATATCCACCAACTGATGAATAAGAATGTGACATATTCATACAATGCCATATTCTTCAACAATAAAAGAAATAAGGTACTGAAACATGCTACTGTATGGGTGAAACTTGAAAATACCCTAAATTAAAGTAGCATCTCAAAGGACCATACATGGTAGAATTCCATTTACATGAAATGTCCAGAGTAGGCAGATCTGCAGATAGAAAGGTGATTAGTGGTTGCTTTGTGCTGGGAAGAATGAGAGAAGAGGAGGGTGACAGCTACGGGGAGCAGGGTTCCTTCTGGAGGTGATGAAAATGTCCCGGAGTTCGTGATACTGGAGCACAACTCTGTGAATATACTAAACACTATCGAATAAAACACTTCAAATGGGCAAATTGTGTGGTTGTGTGAGACTTAGCCCAGTACATTAAAAAAAAAAAAAAAAAAAAAAACCTTACTGGGAAGGGGGGTGATGGGCATGGAGGGCACTTGTTGGGATGAGCACTGGGTATTATTATATGGAAACCAACTCGATGATAAACTATAAAAGAAAAAGAAATTTTTAAAAAAGGTATAAAGGGAGTCCAGGATGTTTTAGCGCAGGGGCAAGAGTGTCACACTCTGATAATCCAAGTGTGCTCTGGGCTGACAACTCGGTCATGGCGATAAAATGAATTTCCGCAGGAAGTGTGTCATATGCTTTGGAAGAGACCTACTGAAAATGAGTAAGAGAAAAAAAATTTCCAGTGTTTAAAGCAGTGTGAGTCAGGGTCTCTATTAAAAGAAGGCTGTCAAGGGCCGCCTGGGCAGGCAGAACGATACTTCAGAGAGTTAGAGCACTTGTGAGGTTATGTCTTAACACGCACAGATTACACATACTCTTTAGTTTAATTGTCTGAGGAAAAGGTTCACTGGTAAATTCAAATTTTGTGTATAAATATTTTGGGAAGCAAATAAAGTGGTCTTTAAATAAAAAGTTGGACTGTATTATGATAGGGCATTTATTTATTTTAGGGCATGTAAAATGGAGAAAAACTTTGTTGATGTTTGAAATTCTTACATTTTGTGCTTGAAACATCAACTATTAAAAATACATTTTTTTTTGGAGTGCCTGGGTGGCTCAGTTGGTTAAGCGTCTGACTTTGGCTCAGGTCATAATCTCACGGTTTGTGGGTTTGAGCCCCACGTTGGGCTCTGTGCTGACAGTTAGCTCAGAGCCTGGAGCCTGCTTCCGATTCTGTGTCTCCCCCTCTCTCTGACCCTCCTCTGCTCACGCTGCCAATCTCTCTCAGAAATAAATTTAAAAGAAACATTAAAAAATCATTTTTTTTGAGGTGCCTGGGTGGCTTGGTTGGTTAAGCATCTGACACTTGATTTTGACTCAGGTGGTGATCTTGTGTCATGATATCAAGCCCTATGTCGGGCTCCGAGATGAACATGGAGTCTGCCTAAGATTCTCTCTCTCTGCCCTTCTCCCCTGCTTGCTCTTTCCCTCTCTCTAAAGTACAAAAAATGCATTTTTAAAAGGACATGAGAAAATTTTAAGCTGTCTGCAACTACTTCTCTCACAGCCCATTGTAGGTATGAACCTCTAGTCATTACAATAAATGAAAAACTAAACAGATGCTTTTTCTTTTGAACACTGGTTTTTGAGATGTCCTGATGTACTCTGTAAGGATTCTACCAGTTGAACACGATGTGCAAATCTCACGAAGAGCAGCACACTTAAGAGCACTGGCCCAATTATCATTTTAATGCTCCCATTAGTGTGCTCTATGTCAACACCATGATACTTTACATTTCATTTTTTCTTTTAGATCATGAAATGTTTCAAACAGTAAGAGAATAGAACATCCATGTACCCACTGTCATGCAGACGTTTTGTTATATTTGCTTCAAACCCGTCCCCTGGCTTCCTGCTCCTCCCCCTCCTCCCCCATGCACAATCCTATTACGGTCATACCCCGATCTCAGCTACAAATCTCCACTTCATCCTGTCCCAATATTTAACCCTTTCAATGGTTATGGTCAATGCTCCTTAAGGAGATTGTGAGCTGGGCAAAAAGTGTTAAGAGCAAGTGATTTGCCTTCTCAAGGTTACATAAAGCCTGAAATCTACAAATCTTGACTCCTTGTCCAGTAAAATGGAATAGTGGAAATAGCATAGGCTTTTTTTTTTTTTTATGCTTATTTTTGAGAAAGAAAGAGAGCATGACTGGGGGAGGGACAGAAAGAGAGAGGGAGACACAGAATCCGAACCAGGCTCCAGGCTCTGAGTTGTCAGCACAGAGCCAGACACGGGGCTCAAACTCCTAAACCATGAGATCATGACCTGAACAGAAGTTGGACACTTAACTGACTGAGCCACCCCGGTGCCCTGAAATAGCATAGGCTTTAGAGAGGCAAAATCAGCTGAGTTCAAATCCTGACTTTGCCATTGATGAAATGACCTATTTTTGAGGAAAAATCCAAGCTTCCGTTTTTGTAGGCAACATGGAAATCATACCAGCTCCTCTTCAGAGCAGGTCTAAGAATTGACTGGCAGGGGATAGGGATTCAATTGTGATTTCTAAATTCCACCTATTAGGGGTGCTGGGTGGCTCAGTTGATTAAGCGACTGATGTCTTGATTTCAGCTCAGGTCGTGATCTCATGGTTTGTGGGTTTGAGCTGTGTTGAGCTCTGCACTCACACTGTGGAGACTACTTCAGATTTTCTCTCCCTCTCTTTGCCCTGCTTGTGTACTCTCTGTCAAAATAAATAAGCTTAAAAATATAAATTCCACCTTTTAATGAGCATCTGTTAAGTGTCAGACATCATTCCTGGCATTAAGGACATAGCCGTGAACATGATAGTGTCCCTGCCACTGTTCTGATTAAGAAATCACCAGTAAAATCATTAGCCAACTGTATATGCTCCATTTGCAAGTTTTTGTTTCCTATGGCTGTGTTCTCTTTTTTGTTTGGGTTTTCCTGACACATCAGGACTTTTCCATTTCCCAAACCAACTTCAGAGCCAGGGGCTGGCCAGGGACAGCCCACATTCTGGCTATTGGGTGAGAATGGGAGACAGGATATAATATAAATATAGGTACAAAATTTTAAGTAGGCTTCACACCCAGCACGGGCCCAACATGGGGCTTGAACTCATGGCCCTGAGTTCAAGACCTGAGCTGAGGACCAAGAGTTGGATGCCTAACTGACTGAGCCACCCAGGTGCCCCAAGACAGGATACGTTCTGAAGAGAGCCAGATGAAAAGAGGCAGGTTCCTCTCCTCAAGGAATTCTTGCTCTATTAATGATATTAATAACTGAGACCATTTGTGGAACACTGATTTGAGGTCAGGTGCTGGGTGAGACATTTTACAATCATTTCTTTTAATCCTCACAACCGTCTAAGGTATAGTTTTTGTTTGTTTGTTTGTTTGTTTTTTAAGTAATCTCTAAGCCCAACGGAGGGCTTGAACTCATGACCCCAAGATCAAGTCACATGCTCTACCAACCCAGTCAGCCAGGTGCTCCTGCTCTAGCTTTTAATAAGAGTCTCAATATCTGCTCAAATGTCATCTTCTAAAGGAAAATTCGATTGGACAGCTTAAACTCAAATTCATAAAGGCAGAAGGACTAGACTTTGTCCAGTACTCTTGTTCTAGGTTGAACGATTTCTAATGCCAAAGGTACCAAAGAGTTTTTAAAAAATTTAAGTCTGAGCTTCTTATACTCCCAGTTCTCATACATTGACTAAATTTTAAAGCTCCTCCTATTATAGGACAAAAGGGTAAAAGATCAAACACCTCAGGCAGCATTTCTCAATCACCTGATAGACTTGGACTGGATGTCACGAAAAAGAGGCTATTGGTTCCCTTTGAAATGACAAGGCTGGGTCCCACCTCTAAAGGACCTTTGATGGCTTCTCTTGCAGCCTTAAGGGTGAAACTTTAGCAGGCAAGACCATTCTAGATTTCTTACAACCAGGCCACTACCCCTGCCCCAGGTTTTTAACCTTGTTGCTGATTCACACAGTGTTCTAGGCAGCCTATTAGTCCCTCAAGGATCACACCCATTGCTTGAACCACTTACCTTGGCCTTTTTCATCTCCGTGGTTTTAATACTGTTTCTTCAACTTGGAACACCCGTCTCACTCATCTCTACTCATCCAGAACCATCATCTGTCAACCCAGATACCACCGCCTCCTCCACTGAACTTTTCCCAACTGCCCTGTCAGAACTGCTTCCTCCTCTCCACTCCCACACATGGCTTCTGACTCTATTACAACATGTATTTCATCCTACCAAGTTCCTTTTCTCTTGATTTAGCACATCTCCAGAGCCCATCTTGCACACAGTGGCTCTCAAATGCTGTTGGGTGAATGAAGGGCTGAGCTGAACCGCCTGTATCGGCTGCTGAGGTCATATCCCCTCTGGCAGCGGGACATCCTTTTGACCACCAGGCCTGGAAACCCAGGCTTCAGGAAAGCCCAGTAGGTGATCCAAGCTGGGTCCAGAGCCCCTTCTAGGACAATACTAAAGCAGAAAATGATCTATTATAATCTAGCATTAGAAACATTATCAACTCTTCATTTCTCCACAGTGGACCTATTATTTTCATTTTAAAAAGTTTTGATATTTTTAATTAAAAAAAGACAAATACATTTCACATTCAAGAGATTCGTATTTTACAGAAGTCAAGCATGAAAGCACCCTCATTCCCTCTCCCAGAAGTAACTACCTGGGGACAGCTCAATGTTCAGTTTCTTCAGACTTACATACATACATTTACGCAAAGAATATTTTCACATAAACAGAGACACTATGCTATTCCACAACTCGCTCTTTAAATTTTTTTTTCTTTTAAAGAGAGAGTGAGAGAGCCAGAGAGAGATAGCAGGGGAGAGGGTCAGAGGTGGGGGAAGAGAGATAAAATCTTTAAAAAAATGTTTTTAACATTTATTTATTTTTGAAAGACAGAGGGAGACACAGAATCTGAAGGCTCTGAGTTGTCAGCGCTAAGCCCAATGCGGGCCTCAAACCCACGGACTGTGAGATCATGACCTGAACCGAAGTTGGACTCTTAACCGACTGAGCCACCAAGGTGCCCTGAGAGAAACAAAATCTTAAGCACGCTCCATGTTCAGTGTGGATCCTGGGATCACGACCTGAGTCAAAATCAAGAGTAAGACGTTCCACTGACTGAGCTCCTGAGGCGCCAAGTTTTTTCATTTTCATTTAATGCACTGATTTACATATTTACTTGCAAATGCTTCCTGGTCATTCATTTTTCTGTGAACTACTTCATAACCTTTACCTATTTTTCTGAGTTGTTTTCTTCTTTGTTCATATTACCTCTTATACTCACACACTGTAAACATTCATCTTTTGTTACATTATGTCGCAGAGCTATTTTCTAACACAATCATTTACCATTGCCTAACACTATAGTTTTGAGCAAGCCATTTAACCCACATTTCAGTTTCCTTACCTAGACAATGAGGACATTGCCTGTGTAAGACTGTAGGGAGAAGTGAGAACTGCAGGCCAAGTACTAGGCATTATATAAGCCTGGCATTCAGCAAGTACTCAATGTTAGCTACGCTTTACTACGTACACTTGAGGTCACAAGCTGATTAGGTATTTAGCTTAGCCCATAGGGTTTAAAAATAGCACATCTGAATCCTTTAGGTAAGACATACATTTTCTAGTTGGCCATACCCTCACCTGTCTCCCCAATTTGTTTTCACAACAGTTTCTCAGATTTGTTACCAGGCTTCTACTCTCCCAAGTTTTTAATGAATGAAAATAAAACAGGCTTTGAAATTATGTATTATACGTTACATAATTATTATAATCAGGCCTGTTCTGTGTACCAGTTACATACTGCACAACACTTGGATATACTGTTCAGTGTTACCCACTGTGGGTTTGGGCAATGTACAACCTGCACTTCTGTACATGGCAGCCTGGTCCACATTTCTTGAGTTTAAGGCATTCTCGCAGCAATCTGAAAAGCTTTCACAAGAAAGACTCTTTATTTTTACAACATGCGCTAGGTAGGATCAAGGTGGGAATGATACCTCTAGCATTTAGATGGGATAGGAGGCAGAGCTAGTAAGCCAGAAGCATGGGCTCAAATATCTTGACATTCAGACTGTGGCTATGAAGAACCAAGTCATCAGGTCCCTGCCTGGTACCATGTCAGAGGCAAGATGAGCTTCTCAATTTCCAGAGGCTTCTTAGTGATCAAGGAGAAATCATATTAAAAATTACTACCTCCAGGGGCACCTGGCTGGCTCAGCCGGTAGAGCATGTAACTAATCTCAGGATGGTGAATTCGAGCCCCATGCTGGCCATAGAGATTACTTAAAAAAAAAAATTGCTGTCCTTATAACAAAACCATAAATGGGATTCAGCTAGATAATAACCCCTTCCATGTATATAAAACATCAAATGTTAAATGTTTCACAAGGTGTGTTTAAATACCCATCATAACGTTTATTAACAAAGCCTACTGATAATAAACAGGGGTTACAGAATAGATTCAATGGTATTAAAATAGCATTGTATGATGACAGTTGGTAGCTACACTTGTGAGTACAGCATAATGTATACAGTTGTCAAGTCACAGCGCACCTAAAGCTAATGTAACATTGTGTGTCAGCTATACTTCAATTAAAAAAAAAAAAGAATGGACAGGAATTATTATACCTATTTGGTCATCACATGAATTTGAGGGGGGTGGAGAGAGGGCATACTACCTCTAAAAAACTCCCTCCAAATAACTAAAAGGCAGTCTTACCTACCAGTTGAAAGGGACTCTGTCAGAGTGAGTCTGAAATGTGTGTAAAATCCTGGGAGACCGTGCCAGCCAGCCAGCCATCAGTCATGGTCTCATAATGTGCGCGCACACACACAGTTTCTAACCCACAAATGGGTGCAAAGTTTTCAAACTGACAGCCTTGTGAATGGAAACTGCAATAAATATACAAAAATAAAGAGCGAAATAAACCCGAGTCCAACCACCTCGTTAATAGCTGAGGTCTTTATTTCAATTTGTATGTACAGTAAAAGTGCTGCTGAGAATGTGCAGCAACCAGACAGAACATAAATGTAATTCTCTCTCAACAATTAGCAGCTTAAGATCTATCAACTACAGTGTTAACGTTCACGCGTTCACAAGTGTCATTTCTGTACTTTTCAATTCGTGCAAGTGAGTTTTTATTCTTACACACTTTGATAAAACACACAGTCTAGTAGTCAATCCTACTGAGGGTATCACCTAGCATACACAACACACAGACAGAAATGTTAACTCTTAGAGCCACATTCAAAATCCCCAGTTTCATTTGGGGGTGGGAACCATAATTTTGCCTGTGTTAATTTGCTGATTATAATATTTGATTTTGTTTTGGATGCGTATTTTCCAAAGGCTGAAAGGCAGCCAGCCCCTTGTTGGGAGCTCACTCGGAATTCAGCATTTCATCTCATTTCATCTGACTGTATCGCAAAGGAATATGAAGTCAGAAACAAAACCAAATGCAGTGAAGACCACATAAAATTATGCTCCTTATTAGGGCATGGCTAGCAAGGAAGGCTTGATTCCAGTGTTCTTCTCAGTCATCAGATTTCTATCTCAGTTGGGTGAAGGGGGTATAAGGGAGAAAGAAGACCCAAGTCAAAAGTGTAAGATTTAACCTACTTTTGGTTCTTAAGGAGCCCGTGGAGTAGAAAGCCTTCCTTGCTAGGAAATATGGAGTATATACCAAGGAATTGAAATTGGAGCAGACAGAAGTGCCCTTCAATTGAATCATAAAAAAGGAAAAATGTTAGTTATTCTACAGCCTGAACAGAGTCACCCAGGCTACCATAGCCAGCCTCAAGCACCAGCACTAACAAGTATTCCAGGAATGCTTCATTTCAAAGGGAATGCAT
Organism: Hyaena hyaena; assembly: GCF_003009895.1. Taxonomy (NCBI): domain Eukaryota; kingdom Metazoa; phylum Chordata; class Mammalia; order Carnivora; family Hyaenidae; genus Hyaena; species Hyaena hyaena. The sequence continues at coordinate 602,468 of NW_024080688.1, read as the reverse complement.
GTACTCTTTAAAAGAGAAGAAGCATTAAAAGCAAGGGGAAACTTCCACTCACACAACAATTGTTAAAACAACCACTGGAGTGAGGTTATAGAGGGGCTCTGGATAGATGAGAATCTGGGAACAGCCACAATGAAAAGAAACACAAAGGCAACAGGTGTGGGCAGCAGGAAGTGGGGGAAGGCATGAAAACAGATGCATGGTTACAAAATAGCATTAAATGCAGGTAACTGTTGGGCCTGGTGAAGAATCAAGGGACAACACAGCTGGAAAGCCATTACCGTGCCTGACCTAGCCTGTAGCTCCTCCCTAAGACAGTTTGAGAGAGGATCGTGGGCAGTTAGCACAGGCCTATTTGGCTGGGGGCTCAGGGGTCTGTCCACAGGCAAAAACCTTCCTTTGATAGAAATTGTCCCAACACGAATGGGAGCAATTTCAATCCATCTATCCGTGTCTTTCAGTGCCCACAAAAAACTTAGTAGCCTCTGCACAGTTTAGGGGACTCAAAGGTTCTCAGAAAAAATGGAGGGTTGTGGCTAGAGCCTCTTTTCGATAGCTTTGTGGGGCTCTCTTCTCTACTCTGAGTGATTAAGCTAAAGCAGAAAGTTAGGAGAAACTGCTAGTTCGACAAGGTCATGGTGTCCTTTGGCACTCCTGCCTGAAGTCACTGCAATATTTTTAGGCAAAGTTAACATTTAAAATACATAGGCATGGGAACAATTTGTTTTTGGCCTAAACATGAATTGGTTCCAATTATTTTTTAATAGAAAAATCATCCCTGTGGTCCCTGCTCTGGGCACTAATTTTGAGAGGTCAACAGAGCTAACAGGTTGTACTACAATCATCTGGGGATGGAGTGAAGATCGGGGTACCTGAGTTAAAATATCAAAATGGTTATGGAAACAACATGCTGACTCTGAGAAGGCCAGCCTGCCAAAGCCACAGGAGGCTGGAGCTGTCATGTAAACCATCCTCTCAGACAGAGAAGGCAATGCTAATCTAGTTCCAGAAGAATCTCCTCGTATGGGAAGCATAGGCAAAGCATGCTTCGCTTCTCTTTTCGGGGGCCTATTATGTGCCCCTTGCTCATCACTTGGTTGCACAGAACTGAGGCCAAGAGGGAACAGCATTTGCGATTCAATACTATGAAGAGATTAACCAAGCTTTCTAGATATGCTCTAAAGGCCTAGTCCCATCCTGGTGGAACTGGTTACAGCGTGGGGAAGAAGGCTCAGTTCTTTTTTCTAAACTGTCTATAAACGTCCACTGAGCACAAGTACATTAGTCAGTCAGTCTAGAGGACTAGGAAGCTGACATTTTACACCCCAAACCTGGGTCCTTTGAACCTGACAGATCCTTTTCTGTTCTTTAGGGAGAATCACCTTCAGTTGATTCTCTCAGGCAGACAGAATAAAGCTTTGAAATTAAGGATGCTGGGGCCAAAATGTAGACAAAAGATTCCACATCACTTTGGTTTCAGTAATTAGGGGGTGTTAAGAATAAATTAAGGAAACACGAGGAATTACGTATGACTCTCATAATATAGTCTCGATTTTTCCTAAAGATAACCCCAGCCCAAAGTCACCGGATGAACATTTTCTTGGGGCAAAAAAATCTCTATCCTATCATGCTGGTTTGTGGAAACAGCCTCCTCCTCTCCCTGCACACCCATTTCCTCTCCAACCAAGCCAAGCCCATGAACTGGTGGGGTGGGGGTGGCAGGACACCAAAAAGCAGCAGCAGCCCAAAGAGGAAGTCTAAGCTGCATCTCACATCAAGGGCATCAGAGGGGAGCATTTATAGCAAGTCTTCCTTTACTCAAACTGTTTCAAGACAAGAGGGAGCAGCACACTTAAATATCCACACATTTCTTCATTTAAAAACATCACTTCTTTATTTCAAAGGAAAAATAAAAGACCCTCCCAACCCTTTCCAAAAAAACCCAATAATAATAATAACAATAATAAAAAATCCTATTAGAAACCATAAGGAAGCACTGAGAGTTTGAGTATTACATTCTTCAAGTATGCTGTTCGGATTTTTTGTTTTTTAGTTGGTGACTATAGACATATTTAAAAAAACCTTAAAAGTGCGGCCAAGGGATTTTGCTTAAAATTAAGTATTTAGAGGGCTACTTCAAAATACTGTAGTAGGGCTTTGCAGCGATCCTTTGGGGCATGATGCTGTCACTTTTGTATCCTAGCAAAGGTTAAGGGACCAGGTTCAGAAGTGACCATACTTCCAGGGTTAGCATGAATGGCCAGCTTGGGTGAGAAAGCCAGGGAGAGCTCCATGTGTTCTTCCACGGACAAGGACAATCCACCCTGAATCCAAAAATTCAGACATGGAATGTGGTAGGATTTCACAGTAAAGTTAGTCTGGGAGGGGGAGAGGTGGTGAGCCCAGACGAGGCAGGGTGTTAGGTTTAACTGGTTTCCCTAATCAGGTTTTTGCATCTTTTTAGTGGGTTTTAGTGCAGTCCTTCAAGCCACAATTTAGAATGCCCTTCAGTGTGCTCCAGATTGTTGGTTCATATTAAAGGACTGTTTAAGATTTGCATCCCAAGGAAAATCATGCTACATAAAAATGATCCAAGATTTTTGCCCAAAAAACTTCTTGGATAAAATCTAAAAAATACTATTGCAATTGCGTCTCTTGAAGAAAAAAACATTATTCTAAATGTAAACAGATTCACTCAACTCTTTTGTTGTTGTAGAAAACTTCAGAGTAGGTAAGTTGCTGTCTAATTTTTCGCTGCATGCACTCGCCAGAGGGTAGGGGAGCACTGCCTTCTTGTGCCAGCATCATCTGGGAGAGGAGAAGAACCGTTCCACATAGCTGAAGAGGGCATCCCAGTGCTTCCAGAGAAAGGCAATGAAAACCACAAGGAATAAAGTGCTGAACGTCCTGTTGCGAGTCTTCATGAGAGGAACCACGCAGTTGGCTACCGTGGAGACAAAAACCAAAAGGACTGCCATGACTGCCAGAAGGATGTTGATGAGTTTACCCAGAAGGTTCCGGGCAGTGGCATTCTCCAGCCCTTCCAGCTGTACCACCTGCTGCTGCTGCTGCTGCAGCTCCATCTTGGAGATGCGGGTCTGGCACGCCTCCAGGGCCTCCTGTGGGCCAGAACAGGGAATAGTTACGCTTTCTGCTCATACATACTCTGAGTAGCTCACATGCCCTCTGTCTATGACAGTGGTTTTTAAATATGTAAATCCTTGTTCAAGCAACTATTATTCACTTGAACTGCTCTCCACTGCATTCCTCGTGTGATGGCTCACAGAAAGTAGTAGCCGCACTCAGATTTGGTCTTAAAGACTTAAAAAACAATTTTTTAAAAGTGTTTGTTTGGTTTTGAGAGAGACACACAGAGTGCTAGTGGGAGAGGGGCAGAGAGAGAGAGGGAGACAGAGAATCAGAAGCAGGTTCCAGGCTCTGAGCTGTCAGCACAGAGCCCAATTCAGGGTTTGAACTCCCAAACCGTGAGATCATGACCTGAGTGGAAATCCGATGCTTAACTGACTGAGTCACCCAGGTGCCCCTGGTCTTCAACATTTTAATGATAAGACGTCAAATATACAATTTACTTTTTTTTCCATTAAAAATCATGAATTTAAGTTGCACAGGGAAAACCTGCTTGCTCCACATAAAACATTTAAAATAGGACACATGGTTCCTCTTGATACTTTCCTTAATTCCAGGTCCTAATCTTAAAGTAACACTGTCAATTTTTAATGTGTTCATCCTTTCACTTCTGTTTAAATGCATACATATTTAAGCCTAGGGAAGTGTATGGAATTATTTTTTGACTTTCTATCTTAATATAAATAGTATCACAGTAGAAGAACGAATTCATAACTTGATCTTTCACTCAACAGTGTGGGTCCTGGAGATCCTTTCTCTGTCAATGTGTAGAGATGTACCTCATTCTTTTTAACTGCTATGTAGCATTTTGCAGTATGGATAGGTATTTCACAGTTTATTCATCCAATTCCCTACTGGAGAGATTTAGGTTACTTCCAACTTTTCTACCATAATAACTGTAACACGAACATCCTCTGGACATGCTTGCACACACTATCTGGTGTTTTCCAAGTTAAATAAAATCACAGACATCAGTGTAAAGGCTTCTCTGATCTGTTTTCCTAAGAAGAGTACACTCCTCCCTTTTCAGATTGATCTCTGTAAAAGAGGACACTATGCCCAAACACCAGACCAAACATTATAAGTGAAAGGTTCCCTTCAAGCCATGAGTTTATATGAAATTTACCCACAACATCCAGAGGACAGAACCTATCTCCTTAGCTATGGTCAGGTATCTTATAAAGTTCAGTAGTGGTGGCAGCCCTAGGTTTTTCTGGTTTTGGTTTCAATGTGTCCTGGTTTCCTAGGACTTGAGGGGAAGGCTAGGCGACTTGAGGCTGAAGCAAGCTAGCGGACGGACAAACCATAAATCCTACCCAGCCCAGAATGGTCACGGGAAAAAAACTAAAACGTAAACAGAATTCTGGAGTCTGGAGAAGATGGCAGCTAGGCAAATGATGCAGACGTTCCCTTGATTCGTTTAGGCTGTAATAGAAGATTCTGGGACCACTTCCCTCTTCTAAGACTAGCTTATTTCAAGATGCTTTCATATGAAATCAGCAACTGTTTCCTTAGAAATACCTCCCAAGACAAAAAAAGGTTACACATTCTATTTCCTCACAGCATAAACTAGAGGGCTTTAACCTTAAACCTTACTGCCTCATGTGTTATTCTCACAAACCGCTTGGCAATGTGCCTGTTAAATGTTTGGGTTTGGCAACTAGGACAAAAGCCCCTTTGCTATAGGCAATGACAGGCAAGATGGCCATGAGTCTTGTCAGAGCAGCTCCTGAAGCAGGAGCCAATAGATATAATAATGCATGTCATCTTCTATATACTGAGACCTCAGAACATTTCCTAAGAACTCAAGCAAGCATACCACCCCTAAATGGTATAGATGTTTGAGAAATGTACCTCATTGGAAGAGTAGGTATATTACAGTTGATATAACCTCTTCTTGATATTCTACCTTCTGCATCTTTTTCCTTGAACTTTTCAAATACTATGGCAAAATACACCTGACATTAAATTTATCACTTAATGTTAACCATTTTAAAGTGTACAATTCAGTGTCATTTAGTAAATTGATAATGTTGTACTACCATCACTACTATCAAGTTCCAGAACGTTTTCATCATCCCCAAAAGAAAGCCCTATCCCTTTCCCCCTCCCTGCAGCCCCTAGCAACCACTATCCACTTTCTGTCTCCACAGATTGGTCTCTTATGGACATTTCATGTCAATGGAATCACACAATATGTGGCCTTTTGTGACTGGCTTTTTTCCCACTGAACTTAACGTTTTCTACATTTATACATGTTATACCATGAATCAGTATTTCATTCCTTTTTCTTCTTTTTTTTTTATTGTGGTAAAGACACAGATCATAAAATGTACCATCTTAACCATTTTTAAGTGTACAGTTGAGTGGTAGCAAATCTATTCATAATGTTGTGCTGCCATCACCACCACCCATCTCCATAGTTCTTTTCATCTATACTCATTAAACAAGAGCCCCTCATTTCCTTCAACCCCAGCCCCTGCCAACCACTATTCTACTTTTTGTTAGTCTTTTGCTTTTCACCTGATCTTCATGCTAACCTGGATGTCCCGGGCCCGTTCATAGGACTGATATGCGATTTTCTCTTCCATGCTGGCCAATTCCTGCTTCAAGTTTAAGATTTCATTCTGGTGGAGCTCTGTTAAGTCATTTAGTTGTTCTTCTAATCGTTCACATCTAAGAAGGGGGGAAAAGTTAGAATTTTATGCATTTTGTATTTTTCCTGGTATTATTCACATCCCATCCCCAAAATCATTTCTGCAAAGGAAGAAAACAAAAGCACAGAGAAATTAAGTCAGTGGCCTGGGGAAAAGGGCATGCTAGTGGGTTCGGCTCTTAGGCCCTGGAATGGACAGCTTGTCGCAAGGCCAGATCATAGCAGCAACATGGTTTTTCCACAATCTTCTCAACACACTGTATTTGCAATGATGCCAGCAGCCCTGGTTAGCTTTGAGCATATTCATAATAACTGAGGTAGTTCTTACTCTGCTCTGAGCCGCATAAGGGAGAGCCAAAACTAGAGTACAGTTAAGCAGGTGTCATCACAAGATAAATAGCACATAAATGGAAACTGACCTTCTAGCAGTCACCAGGAGCTTATTCTGATACTGGACAAGTCAGTCACCTGGATGTTCATAATTCAGAGACCATCATTCCCATGGCCAAGCACAGTGTCTAGGTCACCTTAGTCAAAAATACTTACTGAGAGTCTGCTGTGTACCAGGTATGTTTAAAGTACTGGGAGTACTGTGTTAAGCAACACAGAATGCCTACCTTCAGTGGTTTACATGCTAAGGTGTGTGGTTGGGGGGGAGGGGAGGCAGGAAAAACAAGACAATTGCAGGTATGGGTAAGTAAAACAAAATCAATAGGGGTATATGACAGAGTACCTGGTGGCTGGTTAAGCCGGAATGGTCAGAGAAGAACTCTTCCCTACTCAGCACTCTCCAATAATGAGAGCTGAAACTTGAATGACGATATGAATGGAGTTACAAAGATGTGGGGGGAGGAATATCTTAAAGCAAAAGGAATAGCAGGTATCAAGTTCTCAAGATGGCAGTTCTGAGGGACACAAAGTAGGCCCGTGTGGCTATAGCTGAGGAAAAAAAAAGGAAGAATGGAGGGAGATGAGGTTCCTTGGGAGCAGGTCATTTTATTCATCTTGTATCTCTAGCACTTAAGACTACCTATGAGAAGGTTATCTACATAAAGATGGAACCTGGGCTGGGCACCTAAGGACCAGTAGGTTTGAAACACGTTTAAAGGACAAGATAAAAGATTTTAGGTAGAAAAAGAACATGGGTAAAGGGCAGGAGGTAGAAATGTGCAGGATAATTGGAACGATTGGATCTACATTGGAGAGAAAAGGGAAATCTGGCCTTAAATGGTAGCCATGGGAGTTGGGATTCTAGAACAGATAGTAAATGGGCCCAAAGCAGATTGCTGATTGGAGAAGGGTGACAATGCTGAACACAGTGCTTTAGGAAAATTGTTTATGGGGTAGGTTGTATCTGGAAATCCCAGGAACCAAACGAAGAGCTATGTAGGTAGAAGGAGAGTTGAAAACTAATCATTAAAAAAGACTTGAAAGGGAACAATAAACACATTTCTAGCTTATGGTGAATAAAATGTAAGCTTCTCTGTTAGAGGGCTCAGCCCAACAGAATATTTTATTTTATTTTTATTTTTTATTTTTTATATTTTATATTTAAAAATATTTATATATTTTTATATATTAAATTATATTTAAAAAAATAAAAATACCAGAACTCAGACACTTAAAACTACCTTCCCCTTTCCTTGTTTTTAACCTCATATGTAGTACATAAACTTTTAAGGAATATACAGAAGTTTTCTGTTTAAAGTAACTTATGTTGCAGCATCACTGATATTCTCCCTTCCAATAATTATATCATACATAATTACATCCTAAACTCCATTCTTTCTCTAAGAAACGAGGACTTTTTTAAAAAAGGCACAGCTGTCCCTTTTCACTGTATTACTGAATGCTACTGAGTTTTCCTTTATCTTGGATAGGTATTTGTATTGCTTTCTTTCACACTACAATTTTGTTACTAATGTGACGGGACAGATCAGAAAGTGTTCCCAGCCTTTACCTGTAACTAGGGCCAATATTCTCTGTGACTGCTTTTTCACTTCATCTGCTGCCCAAGGCATGTGTTCACAAACAGGCACCACCTCCAGAACTGATCTTCTATCAAATTTGAAGTCCGCCAACTGCCATAAGAATACGCTGATACGGGGGGCCTGGGTGGCTTAGTCGGTTAAGCGTCCGACTTTCGCTTAGGTCATGATCTCGCGGTTCGTGGGTTCAAGCCCCGGGTCGGGCTCTGTGCTGACAGCCAGCTCAGAGCCTGGAGCCTGTTTCAGTCTGTGACTCCCTCTCTCTCTGACCCTCCCCTGCTCACACTGTCTCTCTCTCTCTCCTAGAAATAAAAACATAAAAAAAAATAAAAATAAAAATAAAAAAAAAAGAATACGCTGATACACTATTGCCTTTTCAGGCCCATCCTACTTTATTTAGCTCACTGCTCTGTAGTGTTTTAGTGTTTGATGATTTCATCACTCCCTCTCCTCACCAGAGGTTGGATAGAGACTTTATAAAAGGAGTGCTTCAGGGACATCTGGAAGGCTTAGTTGGTTAAGCGTCCGACTTCGGCTCACGTCATGATCTTGCAGTTTGTGGGTTCAAGCCCTGCATCAGGCTCTGTGCTGATAGCTCAGAGCCTGGACCCTGTTTCAGATTCTCTGTCTCCCTCTCTCTCTGCCCTGCCCCTGCTTGCACTCTGTCTCTCAAAAATGAATAAATGGCAGAATAAAAAAAAAAAAAAAAAGAGTGCTTCAAAGTTATCAGTCCCTTGAGATTTAAGGGAAGGGCTGGGCCTAGCAGCAAATAACTCTCCTAAGCTAAGGACTGACGCCAGGTGGCAGGGAGGGGAGCATGGCAGTGGTGGCAACAAGTCTGCTGATGAAAACAGACCCATGTGATATCTTTGGCATGTGCTGCATAATTGTATAGTCTTTTAGGCCTTTCAGGAATGTTGGAGAATCTTATCTGATATTAAACATGGCTCAAAGACACCATTAGAACAGAATAAAAAGTAATAGCTGCTGCCATTTACTCAGTGCCTACTATTTATCCAAATTCATTTCTAAAACCCCAAGAAGGTGGTAGGTATTATCTTCACTTTACAGATAAGGAAATGAAACTCAGAGAGGTAAAGTGCCTTGCCTAAGGGAATATAGAAACTAAGTAGGGAGCAAAGATTCAAATCCATGTTCTTTTGACTTTAAACCCAAGTTCTTAACCTTTATACCATGATGTCACTTTGAAAGACTCAAGAAGCCCAGATGAGCTAAATTCCCTTTGTAAGTAAGACTTTGAGTCAGGTCTGTAGCTGATCCAGATTACATTGCACACGAGCTAGACCGAGCTACGGTGGCATGATTGTTTGGAGCTTGATATCAAGGTGGAGTCAATGGAAGGAGTAGTGTAATAAAAAATGCTACAAACCTAGCATCAAAAAGAGAATAACAACAAGTGTTGGGGAGGATGTGGAGAAATTTGAACTCTCGTACAACTGGTGGGAATATAAATGGTGCATCAGCTTTGGAAGATAGTTTGGCAGTTCCTTAAAAAGTTAATAAACACAGAATTACCGTAAGACCCAGCAATTCCACTCCAGGTATACACTGAAGAGAGATGAAAACCTATTTCCACCTTTTTAAGTGTACACAAACATTAACAACATTATTCTCAATGGCCAAAAAGTGGAAATAATGAAATGTCCATTACTTGGAAATAAAAATAAATTAAGTAATGACACATGCTACAATATGGATGAGCCTTGAAAACATTATTCTAAGGGAAAGATGCCAGTTATAATATACACTGGGGAAAATGATTACAGGTAGTATAGCCAGGAAAACTTGGCTTTGAGGCTTAGGTCTGCATCTCATAAGCTATATGGTCCTAGTTAGGTTAGCGCACTTTTCTGAGCAAGTTCCTTCACCTATAAAATGATGGTAATAATCTTAATCTTTTATACTCATTTGGGCATGGAGAGGTCATTAAAAAATGGCCATTTTTCTCCTTTCTGTCTTCACAGTTTTACAAAGGAACATAATGGCCTTTTTGAAAATGTTTCTGCTTATTTTTTTAATGTTTATTTACTTATTTTGAGAGAGGAGGGGGGAGAGAGAGGGGGAGGGAGAGGGGGAGAGGGAAAGGGAGAGAGGGAGAAAGGGAAAATCCCAAGCAGGCAATGCGGAGCTTGAATTCACGCACCATGAGATTATGACCTGAGCCGAAATCAAGAGTCTGATACCTAACCGACTGAGCTACCAGGCACCCCTAAAAATATTCTACTTATTACAGAAGACATCACTTGAAAATATGTTGCCTGAAAGGAATTCATGCGCAATTTGAAAACCTTTTTAGCCAGCCAAGTATTTCCTGTGGTGACTGATTCATGGCCTTAATCTCATTTTAGGTTCACTGCAGTCCACATCAATAAATACCTCATACTCAATTTTACATGTCTCTAAGATTATCACTATTTCATGTACCTCTCCCTACCACTCTAGAGTTGTTAAAAGATAAAAATAGGTTCCCTTACTAGAAAGAATCTTAAACTCTGGGGGTTAGAAAAGAGCTTAGAAATCTAGTTAAATCTTTCAATTGAGTAATTATTTCTATAACATCCCTGACAAGCAATCTCTCCTTGAATACCTCCAGTGGCGGGGTTTCATTTATCTTAAGGCGTTCCCCCACCCTGCCCCATTTATAGAAGTTCTTTTTAAAACTGAACTAAAACCTAGCTACTTGTAATCCTCACCCCACAGTCTTTGGAGTCCCAAAAAGCAAGCTACACCCTTACCTGTATTACCCTTGATACTTGCATTCAGCAACAGGAAGTAGTTCTCGGTGTATTTGTATAGAACAAATTCCTGGTCAAGTCTTGACTGCTCTTCTATCTGTCAGTATTATTGGGGGAGGGATGTAAAAAGGGGCTAGTTTAATTAAATACCAGGAAGAGGCTACACAGGGCAAGGGAAGTGGGGGGGGTGCCACAAGAGAGCACAAGTCCCTCGTCAGTATCGTTTTAAATTCAGTGGTTTCTTTCAGTGCTCTTTCTCTCCACATGCTATTTGTAAAGCTACATCTTCTACTGTCTTCATTCTGGGTGAAGACACAGTGGCCAAGAGAGGGAAAGGCCAAGCCAGAGCTCACAGACTGCTGCTAGAGAATACCCCAGCCCCAAACCTGGGCACTGTCCTTGCTATGGCAACACAACAACTCTATTGTGCATTATAGCAGGTCAGGTGAGAAGATGCGGTCAGGATCATGAGAGCCTTCCTGCTCCCATAACAGTCCGTGGGAGGAATGCCACACTGGGGGGGGGGGGGGGGGGGGGGGGTGACGGTTTAGTTAGCCTATTCAGTCACTTCATTTACCATTTAGGAGCCCCAGGTCTACACATCTAGTTGAAAGCAAAATGCATTCATTTTTATGTTTTATTTATCCTAATGTTTCTGTGAGCATCCATCACTGATTGAAGGGGACAGGATAAAGTGAACAGAAATTTGCCAATGGCAAGTGACAGGCAGATTAGGGTATAAAATGTTTCTTCCTTCAAAGGTTTAATGCTCTTTTTTTTTTTTTTTTTTGGTTTTATTTTTAAGTAATCTCTATACCCAACATGGGGCTTGAACTCAACCCTGAGACTGAGAGTTGCGTGCTCCACAAACTGAGCCAGCCAGGCACTCCAACACTCTATAATATTCCTTTGAAATGCAACCTTTGCCTCCCACATTCTTTTCCAGAATTTTAGATTCAAATTAATGTAAGAAATTTAGATTTTTTAGTATATATAATCTTAAGTCTGTACTTAATTAGAACATGCTTTACTGTTTTCTTTCACCCACTGAGGTACCCCCCACCCTTGAAGCATACCCTTTAGTATTTCTTTCAGCAAAGGTTTCAATGAGTGGTCATCTTTGTCTACACATATCTGAAAGTGTCTTAATTTCACCTTCTTAAAAAATAAATTAGGTGGACACAGCATTCTAAGATCACAGTTATTCTACCCTAGCACGTTGAAGGTATTATTACATTATCTTCTGGCAGTATAATCACTCATTTGTTTGGTCCATTTCACACTGAGTTTCTTTTATCAACTGGAGTATATGCAACATAGAGTATTTGCAAAAGTCCTTAGCACTTGTTCCCAACACTCTTTTTTTAAAAATGTTTATTTATTTTGTGAGAGAGCATGTGAGAGAGAGAACATCAGTGGGGAAGGGGCAGAGAAAGAGAGGGAGAGGGAGAGAATCCCAAGCAGGCTCTGCATTGTCAGTGCAGAGCCTGAGGCAGGGCTCAATCCCACAAACCGTGAGATCATGACCTGAGCCGAAATCAGGAGTCGGATGCCAAACCAACTGAGCTACCCAGGCGCCCCTCCCAACACACTTGAACATTATAAGCCAGTGTTTATCATACAATGGTCACCAACGTGTCAAGGGGTCTGGAAGCCATTTTCAGACTGGATTTGGCTCATCTCATATTACATCTAAAGGCTCTCCGTCTTCACTTCTTCCACTTTGTGTCCTCTTTATACTTGTGTTTATATGCAGTTTTATGCAATTTGTACCAGCTGATGGATCTGTCAGACTGGGTTTTGGATTCAAACCCTGGCTCTGCAACTCACCAGTGTGGGTGACCCTGTTAAAGAGGCAATCTACTGACTCCGAAGGGCAATTGTGAAGACTGAACAGGAGTTAGAATCAAATGTCCTGCACAAAAAAGGAGCTCGGTGGGAAAGATCTACCAGAAGTATACATTTCCTTTCATTTTTGTCTTTTATAATCCTCCCAGCCCCTCCAACAATCCCTAGTGAGGAAGTTCAAAAGGACTGCTTGTTGGCTGCCACACAGTCTCTCTCAAGTGCTCTGTAGCTCTACTGTTCAAGGCTTCCTACTTCTTTTTTTTTTTTTTAATGTTTTATTTATTTTTGAGAGAGAAAGAGCGTGAACAGGGGAGGGTCAGAGAGAGAGACACACACACAGAATCTGAAGCAGGCTCCAGGCTCTGAGCTAGCTGCCAGCACAGAGCCTGACGCGGGGCTCAAACCCATGAACCGTGAGATCATGACCTGAGCCAAAGTTGGACGTTTAACTGACTGAGCCACCCAGGTGCCCCAAGGCTTCCTACTTCTGATTATTTTCCTTTAATCCTCCATTTCTTCATCTATCACCACATTCTCAATTTACATTTTTTAAAGTTTTCACTATTCCAGTATATTCAGAGTTTTTCCTATGACATCATACAAATGGGTTTCTGGGTACATATCGTGTCCTCTTCTAGAAGAAGAAGAGAGAAGCACAAGCCTCTCTTACTTATTTCCTCATAAGGAGGGCCAGCACAAACCTACAAACAGGTTCCTGCTATTTCCCTGACTTAAGTTTGCTAGATAACCAAGTCCATTCACTGGGAACCATGTCCTGTTCCAAGCTTTCCTTTAAATTGATGAAACTGTCCTACCTACCTTTCTTTCACAGCATCTGTTTTGTATGTGTGAGAGGGAAAGTATCTCAAGTAAATTTCAACTGATCATTGCAAATCCCTAAAAAGACTCAAGAAAAAACAGTTAATCCTCACCATCATCTTGTAGAAAATAAAGTCCTTTAGAGATTGAACAATTTACTCACCGTTACATGAGACATTAATAGCAAGATCTCCTGAAGCTGAGAGTCTTCCCCAATGAGAAAATATACTATTGTTCCCACAGATAGTACTTTATTAACAATTAGTTAAATAGCAAAGTAGCATCTGGGTAAGTAGAATGAGTTCCATTTCCCCACAGATGAAAACAGACCAACCAACAGGTTAGGAGACTTGCCAAGGTGACACAAAGCTGCAGAATTCAAAGGTGAAGCCAGACCCACAATGGGTCCAGTTGAAACAGCTGCATTAATTAACCAGTTAATCACTACTAGCATTTGCTTCCCTCTTCAAGTCATAAGAATTACCTGGAGAATGAGGACTTTCTGAAAGAACAGAAGAGTCACGACTGTTATTATAGGCTGAAATCCTATTTACACTTAGTTTTTTCTAATTAAATTTTCATGTTATTTATTTTTAATAAGGAACTCTTATTTATTTACTTAGTTATTTACTTTTGAGAGAGAAAGCATGTGTGAGGAGCAGAGAGAGAGAGAGAGAGAGAGAGAATCCCACAAAGTACAGAGAGAGAGGGGGACACAGTGTGGAGTGAGGAATGAGCCCTGAGCTCACCTGATGAAGGGCTCAAACTCACTAACTGTGAGAATATAACCTGAGTCAAAGTCATATGCTTAACCGACTGAGCCACCCAGACACCCCTCGTGTTTATTTATTTTTTGAGGGATAGAGAGAATACGTGAGCAGGGGAAGGGCAGGGAGAGAAGAGAGGGAGAGAGAATCCCAGGCAGGTTCCGCACTGTTAGTCCAGAACCCATCATGGGGTTTGATCCCACAAACTGTGAAATCATGACCTGAGCAGAAATCAAGAGCCAGATGCTTAACTGACTGAGTCACCCAGGTGCACCACAGTTTTTGGGGATTTTTTGTCTTTTTTTTTTTTAAAGTAGATAGAGCTTCCTCAACGTGGGGCTCAAACTCATGATCCTGAGATCATGAGTCACATGCTCTATTAAGCCAGCCAGGTGCCCCTACACTCACACAGATGTATTTGGGTTACCATAGTAAGCACCTCCAATCTGCAGGAAATTATCAGGGAAGAAACCAAGAAAGCCATAACTTTGGAGGCTTTTGTAAAATGCTGTGAACAAAGAGGATGGCAAGATGCCCCTGGTGTCCCGAAATGCAGGTCTTTGGACTGCTTCAGCACCTTGAAATAACTTCACTGGGCCAGTCACTGCTAAAACACTTTCGTTGATTTGTTCACCCAGGTCATGGAAGTTTGTTCCTCAGCTCTTTTCACAACCTCACAACCAACAATTTGAAAGCACAAACCTGATCAGGCTTAGCAATTTGCTAGTCAAACATTTTTCAGGGCCATCAGTCGTTTTTATGGGGCTTACATAACCTATATGTAAAATTATGGGCTGAAATGAGGCTAACACAAAGAGCCTAGTAAAGGTGATGTGGTGTCATTTTGGGTGGAGGAGTGCATGTGGGGAAGAATGTAGGGTTCAGTCTACATCTAGTTAATCACTGTAAGCATCAAAACATCAAAACACTAGCACCAATAGGAACAATAACTACACACCCCCACACCCCATGCCTTTTTATGTGACATCGGCATCTGATTCATGAAGACACTTCTACCTTAATTCTTACCTCATCTGTCCCTGGGAGGTACTTCAATTTGTAATTAAGGAATGGGAGACTGAGAAAGATACAGTAACCTCCCCTTGTTGGGTTAGTGAGGTGTATTGAGACTCTGAACCACTTGGTTCATGCTTCCTCTTTGTAGATTTTATTGTTGTCTTCTAAAAAAAACTATTGTTTCTATGCCACTATCAAATGCAAAATCTAAACAACAAAAGGAAGAAAACATCTATTACTCCAGTTCCCACTACTCTCATTATTATGATCTCTTTTGCTTTACTTGCTAGTGTTTACTTCCTACCAAAATCCTAAAACAAGGAAGTCAGATACCTAGGGAATTCATAGAAAGAACACCTCTGTCCTTTAATTAAATATTAATAACAAATCAAAGATGGGGTGGGTGGGTAAGGGAAGGTAAACTGTATAGCCTTTCACATGTGATTTTCTAAAATCAAGAACTCTCTGTAAGGGATTTTAACCTTTGATATGACACCAATTAGAGCTCTCTGGACATGAAAGAGGAGGCAATTCTTGATCCTACAAGTGTATGATTTTGACTGGCATGTGTTATCCATGAGACTCCAGCTTAAACACAAAGTAGTATGAGATTAATAATCTCATTTTGAGATTTTTACTCAAAAATTCTTCCAAAATCATTACTACAACTCAAAAAAAAACCTCGAATAAGGTTTGAGCTCAACTATTAGCAAACAGAAAGCCTTTTAAGACTGTTAAGAGCTTTTTAAAATGTTAGGTTATTTTGGCAGATGAAATCCACCTCCCCCTAAAGTAAAATCTCCTCTACAAAATATAAAAACACTTAGGGGCGCCTGGGTGGCTTAGTCGGTTAAGCGTCCGACTTTCGCTTGGGTCATGATCTCGCAGTTCGTGGGTTCGAGCCTCGCGTCGGGCTCTGTGCTGACTGCCAGCTCAGAGCCTGGAGCCTGTTTCAGTCTGTGACTCCCTCTCTCTCTGACCCTCCCCTGCTCACGCTGTCTCTTTCTCTCTCTCTCCTAGAAACAAATCATTAAAAAAAAAAATTAAAAAAAAAACACACTTAGATTTTGTTGTAGGTAAACAATAAATAATAATATACAAATTAATAAAGTGTTTCAGCCATTGGATTAGTACACACAGTTGTCATCTTCTTAGATCAATGATAAGCTAGTGCTCTTCTGGGTCAAATTCCTGATGGAATGAGAAGCTGGAGGAGTGTCAGGCTGGGAGTGCTTCACCCAGCACACTGCACTTTGGGTGCGGCTCACATGTCCAGAGCCATCTCCAGGAGCCAGTGGTGCTTCCCTAGTTAGGCAACAGGTCACTAGGACAGGATGGCTGAAAAATCTTGCAGAGCAGGTATTAAGAGAAACAGGAAGAACTAGGTCCCAGTGCTAACACCAACAGGGACCTGAGGTAGCTGCCGCCAGTTTGACCAGAACAGAGAGACAGAGGGAGGGTAGGGGTATGACCTGTAGGGGGAACTTGAATACATTTCTGGCTGAATTAGGGAAAGTGAACGTCCTGTCCTTACTTTTTGTTACCTCATTTGTGTTGAAGCCTAAAAAGAGGCTAAGGGAACACTGAACTAGCCTTTAGTTGAAAAGTAAAAGCAGAGAATTAGTACCCCAAACTTTCAGGGCAGGCAGTGCATTATCTTAAAGACAAGAAACAACAGATGCCTACAGTATATAGGTAATAAATAAAAGCTGGTGGGGGGGGGGGGAGGTGGCTTTGTAGGCAATTGGAAACCTGGTAATGACAGCTTTCCCACCTCCCGGCACAGACTATACTAGGTGCTTCCACATACATTATCTCCTTTAATAATCTCAACATGCCTGTACAATAGACATCATTACTTTGTTTTTATAGAGAAAACTGAGGCTCAGATGAGTTACATACTATCACAGAGCTAACTAGTGTCAGAACTGGCAAGTGAATTCAGGCTTGTCCAACCTCAATTAATTACTGAAGTAAAATAATTTCTCTTCCTCTTTTCTTCCCTCCTATTCTTCTTCCAATACCTCTTCAGTGGCTAAACTGGGAAGAGCACATCTGTAAATGTCTTTTATGGAAGGTCTTATTCTTCATAAGGACATATTTCAATTGTTTTTTTTCCTTTATAACAGCTAATTTGATCCAATATTCTCAGCTTCAATTTCAGCTTACTGTTCAAACCTAGTCTACATATACTCTGGAGACTCTCAGATCAATTTACGGTTGATATAGATTTAACACCTGGAATAATGGAGCTAAAATAGCTGTCTCTGATCATGCCTTTCTCATGTCTAGTGATGGTAAAATAATATTTAACTGACCATATGTTTAGTGAAAACTCCAATGACCTGTGCTAATTGGGTTAGCCTAGCTACCCATGGTTCCACTGCACGTGATGACTGCTCGTGGTGACTGCCTTCTTCTATATTTTTGCTCTTATGACTCAGGGCAATTTAAAATATCCCTGAGCTTAATACAAACATATTGAGAAGCCGGTTTCCAAAAGACAGGAATCCCCTTAAAATAGAAGCTTTCAAAATCGCATTACTGCTCATGAACATGAGGAGGGTTTTAGCCTGCCCTACATGACACTGCCATATACTGGCAGTAGCTGAGAAGGATTCCGGGCCAGACCTCCTAAGGGAAAAACTACAAAAGGAACCTATAAAACTGTCAATGAATGGTTTCCTAGTTCTCTGCTTTTTTCAACACATTTTGCCACAGCTCAACTTTTTCCTGTGGTGGCTCATTAATATATTATACCCACCATGGAAACAGGACTAGTCCTCCAGTTTTTAGCAGAGTAAATATATATATATATATATTTTAATGTTTTTATTTTATTTCTAGGAGAGAGAGAGAGACAGCGTGAGCAGGGGAGGGTCAGAGAGAGAGGGAGTCACAGACTCTGAAACAGGCTCCAGGCTCTGAGCTGGCAGTCAGCACAGAGCCCAACGCGGGGCTCGAACCCACGAACCACGAGATCATGACCTAAGCGAAAGTCAGACGCTTAACCAACTAAGCCACCCAGGCGCCCCAGCAGAGTAAATATATGTTACACCATTTTACTGTGTGACCTGGCAAAAGTTACTTTATCTTTCTGGGTCTCACTGTAATCATGTGTGAAATGAGATTAAACTAGACATCTAAGGGCCCCTTTTATTTCTGAAGTACTACATGAACCCAGGTTCCACTAACAAACCTGTGATAATACTTTAATGCTATGCACAGACTATATGGACAAGAAGAATATGAAGTTAGCACAATTCCATCACTAAAAAAATGTCTAAACTTTGCATCCTATTTTCCCAAAATATATGCTCTCACTCATATCTGAGAGCCCAATGCAAAGCTGAACACCAAATTCCTGATCAAACGTTGAGGTGGAGTTCATACCTAAGCTTTGTTACAGTGGCTTCCTGGGCTGAATGCATGTGGTTGCTGAAGACATACTCAGCATGGCACAGACATGTGGGGGAAGACACAAAGACTGTACTCCATAGGCTTTTGAATGTTTCTGATTATTTCACAGTAAGTAGATGGTCTTGGGTAAACATCTTAACTTGGCACTACTCACGGGTAGAGAGCACAGAAAGCAATTAAGTGAGTGACATTACTGAGAAGGGACACTGCAAAGGGGGAAATAAGGATGGAAGTAAAAGTTTCCTAAGTAGGCCTCCCCTATTACCCATACTGCTGCAGAAAACTTTCCAGAACTTTTGTATTCACAGAATTTTATAAAATACATTAGAAACAGTGACTCAGGGGGCGCCTGGGTGGCTCAGTCGGTTAAGCATCTGACTACCGCTCAGGTCATGATCTCACAGTTTGAGAGGTGGAGGCCCACATCAGGCTCTGCGCTGACAGCTCAGAGCTTAGAGTCTCCTTTGGATTCTGTGTGTGTCTCTCTCTCTGCCTCTCTTCTGCTCGTTCTCTCTCTCAAAAATAAAAAAATGGTAAAAAAAAAAAAATTAAAAAAAAATAAAAGAAGAAACAGTGACTTAGCTTTTAGTAAAACTTTGACCTGGAAAAGGCCCCAGATGTGATGTAGTCAATGATTCCTAGGGCTAGACTATAGGCTAATCTTTTAATCATATAGTTTTCAGGGTTGAGCTTGGGGAAAAACAGAAATTGTCCTGAAATGGAAAACAAAAACAAAAACAAAAACAAAAACAAAACCACTGGCTTTGGAGTCAAATAAAACTGGGTTTGATTCCTGGCTTTACCACTTGCTGAGTAGCCTTTTGGCAAAATTTAAAACTCTACTGGGCCTCACTTTCCTCATCTGTAGAATGGGGATAATACAATCCACCTGAAGGGCTATTATGAAGATTAGTAAATATATAGAAAGCATCTGGCGTATGTACACCACAGGAGTTCAGTAAATGCTGTTAGTGATTGTGTATTCCTCACCATTTAAATAACAAGCAGCAACACTGTACATGGTCTCCCTCCTGTCAACTCACATATTAGTAAAATAAACAAAAGCACAGAAAATACATAGAAATGCATCTAGTGCAGGCATGTATGCTTTAATTGGTTCTTGATCACAGAAGAGTTCCTTGTGGGGTGGGGGAGCAAAAAAAAAAAAAAAAAAAAAGAGTCCTGTACATCCATCTCTAGGTAGCCTACTTCCTTCCTAGACAAAAAGCCAAACCTACAATAGAGCTGAAGTAGAAATTAGAAAAGAGAGGCTGTTGCAGGTAGCTCAGTAACAGTGTAGAGATATGGAAAGGAAAAAAAAATTTTTTCTAAAAAGCAGATGAAAGAACTTTAAAGAGCGAGCTGTCTAGGACTATTTACTGCAGAGGCACATAACCTTAGTTAGCACTCTCACTGACCTGAGAGGAACACTGAGTTAGAACACTACTGTTCTAGCTATTTCCAATCAAGTTAAGGTTCGGTGTATTATTTTGTTAAAAGAAGGTAGAGAAATTCTCCCCAAATGCTTAAAATGTGAAAAGTTTTGATGCTTAAGAATAAGCTTCAACGTGTGGGAAAACTTCACTTATAAGAAACAGTTCAAAGATCAACAAAAGTAAGTATACTGGTTAAAAACATGTAACAGAGAAGAAATTTTTAACTGCTCTATACATGGAATAGTGGTGCAACAAAATAGTTGAGTGTAATAGTTGTGACATTTCTGCTGCCTTTCCTGGAAAAAAAAAAGGCTTTCTTTCTATTTTAAGGGACGCCTGGATGGTTCAGTCTGTTAAGCATCCGACTTGGTTTCGGCTCAGGTCATGATCTCATGGTTCATGAGTTCAAGCCCCCCATTAGGGCTCTGTGCTCACAGTGCAGAGCCTGTTTCGATCACCTCTCTCTCCCTCTTTCTCTCCCCCTTCTCTGCTCATGATCTCTCTCTCTCAAAATAAACTTTAAATTTAAAAAATTAATGAAACATACCATTCATTTACTTATATTCATTTAATATTTTAATATTTCCTTCTTTATACACACACACATACACACACACACACATAAAGAGTCCATTTTAAGGAAATCTAAAATTTAAGATCATTCTAAAGGTGAGGTGGTATGACACAAGTCAGATTACACATTATACTTTGTCTTCCTATGGCTCTCCCAAGTTTTACCTCTGGTTTTGAAAATTCTTTCTTTATTCCATAAAACTAATCATTTATCAACTACAGAGAACCCAAAATGCAATGAAAGAAATGTACTCCTCATTACCTCACAAGTGGTTTGGACTTCATTCTTATAATGAGGTGATAATGATCAAAGTTCTGTCCTCTCTCCAAATTATTTATTTATTTTTTAAAAAGATTTTTTTAAGTTTATTTATTTACTGGGGTGCCTGGGTGGCTCAGTTGGTTAAGCGTCCGACTTCAGCTCAGGTCATGATCTCACAGTTTGTGGGTTTGAGCCCCGTGTCGGGCTCTGTGCTGACAGCTCAGAGCCTGGAGCCTGCTTTGGATTCTGTTTCCCTCTCTCTCTGACCTTCCCCTGCTCACGCTGTCTCTCTCTCTCTCTCTAAGAAATAAATAAAGCATTAAAAGTTAAAAAATAAATAAAGTTTATTTATTTATTTTGAGAGAGATAGAGAGCAAGGGGGGAGGGGCAGAGAGAGAGGGAAAAGAGAGGATCTGAAGTGGGTTCTGTGCTGACAGCAGAGGGCCCAATGCCGGGCTTGAACCCACGAACTGTGAGATTATAATCCGAGCCACCCAGGTACTCCTGAATTATTTTAAATGGATACAAAACTGGGCCTTGAAAGGCCTGTTTTTCCTCTGATTTTCTCACACTGACTGGAAGACAACAAGCTCTGTATGAATTTTAAGCTTGAAAGAATTTACCAACCATTCAAAATAAAGGGATCAGGGCAGGCAATTGTGTTTTTGAGCAACTGACTGAGGGAGGCCCAGGTCTCAATGTTCAGAGGGGTTTATTTTATTTTATTTAAAGTTTATTTATTTTGAGAGATAGAGACAGTGCAAGTCGGGGAGGGGCAGAGAGGAAGGGAGGGAGGAAGGGAGGGAGGGAGGGAGGGGGAGGGAGAGAGAGAGAGAGAGAGAGAGAGTGAGTCCCAAGCAGGTTCCATGATGCCAATGCAGAACCCAATGTGGGGCTTAAACTGGTGAAACTGTGAGATCATGACCTGCGCAGAAACCTAGATTTGGAGAGCCACTCAGGCACCCAGAAGGGTCTAGTTCAATAGCAGCAGTAGTGGCTGCCACCTAACATCAATCGAGCACTCAGGGGACCAGGTGCTGACCTATGTGCTTTGCATAAATTTTCCCATTTAAATGTCACAATAAGCATATGAAGGGCTGTTATTATTCCTATGTTACAGATGAGGAAACAAGACTGAGAAGTTTAGAAACTTGCCCAGTTTTCAAGGTTAACAAGTGGCAGAACTAGAGTTTGAACTTGGAAGTTAGGTTTCACACTGTACAAGAGATCAAGTGTTTTATTTTTAGAGTATATTTGAATATTTATTAGACTGCTCACCTTAGATATTGTCTTTAGAGTATATGAAAGAATATATAAAACACTGAAATAATAGAAACATATTTACTTTTAGAACTTTATTTCTCTCTCCCACACTCACTTTTCTTTTCCCTTAAAGTCTTAAGTTAGAATTGAAGGACAGTAGAGCAAAGATAAGAGGCAGGACTGAATTACTGAATAGTATTTTTATCACCTGAAAACAGCTCTTAGCTGTCACTCCTCTCAGAGCTAAGTGATGCCCATGAACAATTTATTGCAAGCCTTAAAATTCTCTCCTAAAAGCAAACTTTAAAAAAAAAATTATTTTATTTTTTTAAAGAGGTGAAATGGACCTTAAGAGACTGTCTGTTCAACCTTTGGTATTAGAGTAGAAGAACTGAGGATTCCCTTGAGTTAGTATCTGGGACAGGACCCAAACTCAGGTCTTTCAAGGCCTCCTCTGACCCATGGCTTCCGTAAGACTGGCCCTTCAGTGAGGTGGCCTGTCTCTCTGCCTGACAGACTTTGGATCTGAATGAGTACTCCATGGGGGATATTTCTCTTTGCATGTGATGGAAACAAGGGGAGAAAACACGTATTTAAAGAACTAAGAGTGGTCTAACATAAATATGGAGTGTAATATGAAACAGAAGATCAGCTTCTACCTTTAGCACAGATTATGACTGGAAGCAGTTAGCCCTTTGAGAATTCTCCAACTACTGTAGAACCGTTTTCATGTTTAAATCCACACCCATTCAAACACTTGCCAATTCATAACAAAGGTAACGGACACACACACACACACACACACACACCTGGATATATGTTCAGTCTACTGTCTCGACACCAATTGCCCACATAAGCGCATTTAAGGCCAAATATCTACAGTGTTCATTACATTTTAGGCAGGCTACATCTTAGATTCTTCTTCGATTTCTTAGAGTTCAGAGGGTTATAGACCTTTTGAATTCAGTGTAGTACAATTGTAGGTTGCAATGATTTGTGGTTCTGTGATAATAAATAAATAGGTGGAATGTCTTAGAAAGTGCAGGCTTCATGTGAATGCCCTAAACTGGAAAAGAATACTACAGAGCTACAGTAATCATCATCCCCTGACCAAAATGCTTCACTGGTGTATGATCTCAGGAGTCATTTAACTTTGGTGTCTCTGTTTTGCTCTGATAGGACCTATGTAGGTGTCGCAGGACATATATAAAGTGCTCTGGACACTACAGAAAAAGACACCCTTCTCAGACCTTTTAAAGCTACTCCCCCATATCCAAAAGGAGGAGAACTGCAAATAGAAATAATTTAGGATTTTAATTCCATATAACTTACCTATATCGTTCCTCCTGTAAGGCCTGCATTATTAACGAATAGTCTCTCTGATAATGCTCCTTGAGGGTCTCAAAGGATTCCTCCAGTCTGGCCTGGGTTTCTCGGATCTCCTGGATCTCATGTAGTAGTGCATCAAATCCTGAGCTCTGCATGTCCAGGGTGTTTGTTTTGGAGCTGGATGCTCCTACAGCAATGCCTCCGGTGGTGCTATTGGCTCCCACTGAGCCTGAAGTGGCACTAGAACAGTCTTCCTCACTACCATATTTTGGGCTTGATTGAAAGTTTGAAATCACCCCCAAAGCCTTCCCCCCATCATCCACTTGACCTTCCTCTAAAGAGTCCTTCAGGTTTGGGATGTTGTCTGCACTGCCAAATTTATTACGGATTAGTGAGGCAATCTCTCTGGGTTTTGAGACTACGGCCCCGGCTGCTGAATGGGTTGCCTGGGAGAAGCTAGAAAGTCCACCTTTAACACTGTCCACCACACCTTCACTGAAGCCAGTCACCTTTGCTCCCACATCCTTCAGACCCTGGTGCATGTCCCTGAAGACATCCTTCGGCTGCCGGGGAATCCCATTCTGCTCCACCTCTCGGAGCTTCCGGTGGTAGTGCTCGAGCTTCTTTTGTAGCTGGAGGATTGTTTGGGCAGATTTCTGGTTCTTCTTCTCAAACACCTGCTTGATGCGGGCAGCCTGCTGCTTGTCTGCACTGTTGGCAAGCTTCAAGTACTCAGCAACGTTGTCATCCCTGGCTGTTTGTGCGATCTTGATCTGTTCTGTGAGCTTCAGGATCTTCTGCTGCAGATGGGCAATAGCAGCCTTTGTGCGCTGAGGGTCCGGTGTTCCATCCACAGAGTCTGTGTGGATGCTGCCATCGGTGCTGGAGGCCACTGCACTGGAAGTCTGGGCGAGGCTGCTTACTTCCAAACGCTCGATCTAGTGTAAAAAGAAGTGGATGTTAGAAGGAGCCCAAGAGGGCTACCTCTCCAGAATCAAGAGGCCGAATGTATTGAAAATTTACAAACACTCAGATCTCAGCAGAGATAGTTGACCAAATTCCTCCTGTCCTGTACAAGCTCCACCTCCCTCTTCGGTATTGTCCTTATATAAGTATACTTTGCTTTACACAAAACAGACATATGAAAAAAGATTGGCACAAGATGTAAATTGGGCGTGTCTTCCTTGGTTACAGAATTTATTACAATATTTCTTTAAATAACAAAGCTCCCCTAGTGGGTTTAAAGCATGATTGAATTCACATTCTTTGTATACAGTTTTTGTGGAACAAGGTACATCTGCATTTCAATTTAATTATATGAAAATCATTTTAGTATTCAGACTAAATCACTGTAATTCCAATCCATGCTCTCAGATTATGGTCATCCAAAATGCTGGTAAGAATAGGTATTTTACTGGCTAGATATAAAAATCCTATTTTTTTTAATCACAATGTGTTTTTATCCAAAATATGTCAAGGCTGATGAATTATTCTCTCTATTCTAATAGGGACACTCAATTGGTAACTGGAAACAGGTGGAGGTAAGAAAGAGAAGGTTTGACTGGTATCCTCTTAGAATTAATATTCCAGATCATAAGTAACTGTGATTAACTTGGGCAAGAGAAACCCAGGGAGAGGGACAGTAAGAGGTTAAGAAATTAATCAAGTCAACCACTAAGTTCAGGTCTTCTGGAGCTCAAACTTTGTGAGTTCTATACAGTAAAAGGTTTTTATTAGACAAGGGACTCCAAAGCACAGAATGACTATCCTTCATACAGGTGAGCTACCATTCAAAGGATATAAAAAAAACGACAAGCTGCTTAGATTTGAAAACAAACTATCCAATTTCAAAGCTGTTAGCCAAAGCTGGGGAGAGGTCAGGTTTCCTTAACTCAAGAGAAAAAAATAACCCTTGGGTGTGGCTTGTGGTACATTAGAGTAGGGCTCATGCACGAAGTCTTTAGAAATGCAAAAATCCTCACTAAGATACTTGCAAATCGAATGCAACAGCACATAAAAAGAATTATCTACCATGATTAACTGGGATTCATTCCTGGGTTACAGGGTTGATTCAATATTCGCAAATCCCCATCAATGTGATATATCACATTAACAAAAGAAAAGATAAAACCCATATGATCCTGTTGATAGATGCAGAAAAAGCATTTGACAAAATACAGCATCCCTTCTTAAAAAAGACCCTAGAGAAAGTTGAGATAGAAGGAACTTACTTAAACATCATAAAAGCCATTTATGAGAAGCCCTCAGCTAACATCATCCTCAATGGGGAAAATCTGAGGGCTTTCCCCCTGAGATCAGGAACAGGACAGGGATGTCTACTCTCACCACTGTTGTTTAACATAGTGCTGGACATCCTAGCATCAGCCATCAGACAACAAAAGGAAATAAAAGGCATCAGAATTGGCAAAGAAGAAGTCAAACTTTCACTTTTCGCAGACCACATGATACTCTACGTAGAAAACCCGACAGACTCCACCAGAAGCCTATTAGAACTGATCCATGAATTCAGCAAAGTTGCAGGGTACAAAATCAACATACAGAAATCGGTTGCATTTTTATACACCAATAATGAAGCAACAGAAAGAGAAATCAAGAAACTGATCCCATTCACAATTGCACACAAATAAATAAATACCTAGGAATAAATCTAACCAAAGATATAGGAGATCTGTATGATGAAAACTATAGAAAACTTATGAAGGAAACTGAAGAACAATTTCAATTGTTCTTCAAGAAATGGAAAAACATTCCATGCTCATGAATGGGAAGAATAAATAATGTTAAATTGTCATTACTACCCAAAGCAATCTATATCTTCAATGCAACCCCAATCAAAATTGCACCAGCATTCTTCTCAAAACTAGAACAAACTATCCTAAAATTTGTATGGAACCACAAAGACCCCGCATAGCCAAAGTAATATTAAAGAAGAAAACCGAAACAGAAGGCATCACCATCCCAGACTTTAGCCTCTACTACAAAGCTGTCATCATCAAGATAGTATGGTATTGTCACAAAAACAGACACATAGACCAATGGAACAGAACTGAGAACTCATAAGTGGACCCACAAATGTATGGCCAACTAATCTTTCACAAAACGGGAAAGAGTATCCAATGGAAAAAAGACAGCCTCTTTAACAAATGGTGCTGGGAGAACTGGACAGCAACATCCAGAAGAATGAAACTAGACCATTTTCTCACACCATACACAAAAATAAACTCAAAATGGATAAAGGACCTGAATGTGAGACAGGAAACCATCAAAACCCTAGAGGAGAAAGCAGGAAACAACCTCCTTGACCTCAACTGCAGCAATTTCTTACTTGACACATCCCCAAAGGCAAGGGAGTCAAGAGCAAAAATGAACTACTGGGACCTCATCAAGATCAAAAGCTAAAATTAACAAATCAGGAGACTACAGATGCTGGCGAGGATGTGGAGAAATGGGCACCCTCCTACACTGTTGGTGGGAATGTCAACTGGTGCAGCTCCTCTGGAAAACAGTCTGGAGGTTCCTCAAAACATTAACAATAGAACTCTCCTATGACCCTGCAATAGCACTCCTAGGAATTTACCCAAGGAATACAGGAGTGCTGATGCATAGGGGCACATGGACCCCAATGTTTATAGCAGCACTCTCAACAATAGCCAAAACATGGAAAGAGCCTAAGTGTCCATCAACTGATGAATGGATCAAGAAGATGTGGTTTATCTATACGATGGAATACTACATGTCAATGAGAAAGAATGAAATCTGGCCATGTGTAGCAACATGGATGGACCTTGAGGGTGTTATGCTTAGCGAAATAAGTCAGGCAGAGAAGGACAGATACCATATGTTTGCATGTATAGGAGGATTAGGAAGAACTTAATGGAGGACCATGGGGGAGGAGAAGGAGGAAAATAGCTGGGGTGGGGGGAGGCAAACCATGAGAGACTTTTGAGTGCCGAGAACAAACTGAGGGCTAATGGGGATGGGGATAGGGGAAGGGGGGGCTCATGGGCATGGAGGAGGGCACTTGTTGGGATGAGCACTGGGTGTTATATGGAACCCAACTTGACAATAAACTATTTAAGAAAAAAAAAAAAGAAATCGCTCTCTACTGAGCAGTAACAGAAATAAATAATAAAAGAACCATCTCAGGTAATAAAATTCCTAGTATGATGGTCAAATTACAAGTTACCATCTTGGAGGTTAAGATCATAGTCCCCAACCCTAATTTGTAGCCAGCAGCAATGTGATAGAAAGAACTGTGGGTTACCCTCATATTTTAAAAACTTGAATTACATTTTTTGTGATAATATACCAAATGTGAAATATTTGTGAACTGCTGATAATTAACCTGTCAGTCTTTGTTTCAACTTGGTTATCTCCTCAGTTTGCCACCTGAGCAGGAATTATAGTACTCTCTAACTCCAAACATACTAGTTCATTACCGGAATTAATTTGTACTACTGATGTGAATAAAAATGTATTTCCTTTTTAGATGAACAAATGAGAAATCGTGTGCATTTAAATAAAATCAAAAGACAATTTAAAACTGAAATGAATAGCAAAATGACATTATGTTCCCCTAATGACAAAAATGTCCAGAATAGTTAGGGACTAGCACAATAATTATTTTGTGTAACTTCCTCCATCGGCCCCATTCATTTTTAGGTGCAAGCTAATAAGCAGTGAAAGGGCCAGAGGGAAGCAGCAGAAAGAATGAGCCAGAGTCCCAGATAACCACGTTGCCAAGAGTTGAAAGTGGAGCTCCTAGAAACCCACTCTCTTCAGTTGTATAGGGTTCCCACTGCGTGATTTTCTTTCTGAATGGGATTTCAGATCCCATAACTATAGTATGTAGTAGACCCTGATTGTGTACTTATGTTTAAGAGCTCAAATCTACAAAGGAAAGGAAAGCAAAAATGAAATACCACTGATCCAAGGCTACAAGCTTATGCATTATCTAGTTTTCTTAGGTTCTTTGTTATCTGAATATCATCTTACATGCAGTCTCTTGTGTAAAGAAGTGCAGGTACAGAAAACAAGTTTATTACTCAGGGAGAATAAATATTGATCATACTGATGAAAATGTGGTTTTGGGACTAAAATCAAGGTTTTATTTTATCTCTAAATTTGAAAAAGGCCACAATAACATTTCAACATAATTATTATTTTTTAAAATATTTTTATTTATTCTAGGAGAGAGAGACAGCGTGAACAGGGGAGGGTCAGAGAGAGAGGGAGTCACAGATTCTGAAACAGGCTCCAGGCTCTGAGCTGGCAGTCAGCACAGAGCCCGACGCGGGGCTCGAACCCACGAACCGCGAGATCATGACCTAAGCGAAA
This sequence comes from Hyaena hyaena, assembly GCF_003009895.1. Lineage (NCBI taxonomy): Eukaryota > Metazoa > Chordata > Mammalia > Carnivora > Hyaenidae > Hyaena > Hyaena hyaena. The sequence continues at coordinate 573,832 of NW_024080688.1, read as the reverse complement.
AGTCGGACGCTTAACCGACTAAGCCACCCAGGCGCCTCTCAATATAATTATTTATAAAAGATCACAGCTTAGTTGTGATTTTATTTCCCTCCACAGTAACTAAAGAGGTAGACCAGACTGTCTTTAATCTGACTTCTGTCCTACCTGAGTTGTCTGGGGCCACACTGTATCTTTCCAGTATATAACTCCCACTGAGAGGCATCAATTTGCCTGCAAGAGTATATCTGACAGAACCCACTGTCCTCAGCCTTTAAAGAAAACTAACCCCACAGCTTCTGCAGAAGGAAAGTATAACACTATGAATCACTCAGTTAGTAACTCTTTCCTATTTTGGCAGGCACTATCCTTCAAAAGGAAGGAAAGAGAAGAGGGAGAAATTGTGACAGGTGGAGAGGGGGAAAAAAAAGGGTAGAGGAGAAGAGGAATGGAGGAGGAAAGAAAAAGATAAACTGAACTATAGATTTACAGGACAGGGGCTGTGAGTACTCTCTTAGTATCTTTTGAGTTATGAACAAAAGCCCTCAGAGGTAAGATTGCTTATTAGCTGTGAGTTATAAAGGCATCAACTGAAAAGCGGTTCTCTTTTTCAAAAGCCTTTGTTGGCATATTAGGCTATCCATATATAACAACATAAAATTAGATTCCTACCTCATTCCAGACAATTAATTAAATTGCAAATATGAAGAGCAAATTTTATTTAAGTTTTATTTATTTTGAGAGAGAGAGAAAAAAAAAAAGAGAGTGTGCATGAGTGGGGGAGAGGCAGAGAGAGAGAGGGGGAGAGAAAGAAAATCCCAAGCAGGCTCTGCGTGGTCAGCACAGAGCCCAATTTGGGGTTCAGTCTCACAAACTGTGAGATCATGACCTGAGCCAATATCAAGAGTCAGATGCTTAACCAACTGAGTCATGCAGGTGTCCCAAAAAGCAAATTTTAAATCTTTTAGAAGGCAGTATTGGAAAATAGGGAAGGACTTTCTTAAACATACATGAAAAGGCACAAATCAGAAAAACAAAGCTATTTAATTTGGCCATGGATTCTGGCACAAAACTGCTTGGGTTCAAATCCAGCTTTGCTACTTACTACTCATGTGACCTGGGACAAGCTGCTTAACCTCTGCATCCATTTCATCAATTGTAAAATGGGAATAAAACTAATGCCCACTTCAAAGACCGTTCTGAGGATGAAATGAGTAAATAAACATAAAAGTGCTCAAAAACAGTCCTGGGCACAGAGTAAGCAGTTAGTACTGGCTATTATTTTTTCTATCATCCTAAGTAGTTCTTTTTAAAAATTCAAATATTAAAAGATTCTAGAATATACTTCCTTTTAAGATCTTTCACATTTCAGGCATAATCATGGGATATAGAGAGTCTGAACCAAAAGAATAATGTTATTCAAGGTACTACAGTACAAGTAATAGTCATCTTTCTTAACTGTTGGACTTGTGGCTGGTAGCTGGCTAGCTAATCTTCCAAAGCTCACAACAGCACTATAAAGTAGACAATGTTATTACTAATTTACAAATGAAGTGACTGTGAGGTACTTCCTATTACCTTATCAATAGAGCTTCATGTGACCTAGGCTGAAGGGCTTTCATGATTGATCATACCTACCAGTGTAGCAAGTCCTGGCCACTTTTGGCTGGGGGTAGAATTAATTTGTACCGTAAAAAGCTAGGAGCAAAAATCAGTCAGTTAAATATATTTTGACTACTTACTGTAAGCAAGGCAAAGTGCTACACAGCTAGAAGTATGGTCAAAGGCTACAATTCGTTATTTAACTGTTGCTATAACAAATAGAAATGCTGCTTTGTTTGCACTTTGTTTCTGACTATTAATGCATCTGCCGGGGCACCTGTGTGGTTGGGTTGGTTGAGCGTCCTACTTGATTTTGGTTCAGGTCATGATCTCGCAGTTCATGGGATTGAGCCGTGCACTGGGCTCTGTGCCGACAGTATGGAGCCTGCTTGAAATTCTCTCTCCCCTCTCTCTCTCTCTGCCCCTCCTCTGCTCACATTCCCTCCCTCTCTCTCTCTCTCAAAAAGAAACAAACATTAAAAAAAAAAAAGAATTCATATGCCAGGGGGTGCCTGGCTGATTCACTCAGTAAGCCATGTGACTCTTGATCTCAGGGTTCTGAGTTTGAGTCTATACTGGGTGTAGAGATTACTTAAAAATAAAATCTCAAAAAAACATGCCATGCTTAAATGATCTATTAACAGATCTTAGTTAATTAATCAGAATATAGCCCAAGACAAAATTTAAACAGTGATGCCTCAAAACACCAATTAATCAGGGGGAGAATAGAACTATCTTGGGGAGAATATTTGATAAACGTTTTATGGCTTGCAATATTCATTTGCATTTACATTAAGATCTATGTACCTTCTCTGAGTGTATGAAAGTGTCAGAATATGGCAGCATCCAACTTTGAGAACAATCATGTATGAAGGAACATGGTGGAAAGAGCGATGACAGGAGTAGAAGGGCCTGGGTTCAGACCTGGCTTTGCCACCTTACTAGCTAGGTATCTTTGGGCTACCTACTTGTTCTCTTTGAGTCTAAGTTTTCTCATCTATATAATTCTCTTATTTGTTATTTGAAAAAATGTTAAACATATATGAAATCAGATTATGCCTGCCAAACATCATGAACATTCACAAACTTACCTTTTTCTATTTCTTATCTGGTTCATTACTCAAAAGTACACATTTGTAACTAGAAAAGATTCAGAAATCCCTGACTTGACATCACTGCCTTCAATAAAAGCCAAAAGCCCCATCCTATCTACTTAGTGGAATGAAGTCATTTTATCTACGCTTTATAGAATATTGGCTCTCTTTCAAGAAATCTCTGCACACTAAATAATCCACATCATTTCTGAGAAAATGAAGCAGGTATTTTAGGGTAAAAGAAGGGGGTGGAAAGTGGGGAAGCCTGTGTAATTAATCTGAAAACAAATAGAATCTGGACTATTTTGGTTTTTCTGAAAGTAGATCTTTTCCAAGGCCAATTTCATAGAATAGGTTGTGCAGTAGGAGCCTTTGCAAATTGAATACTTAGGCACCTGCAGATGCAGCTCCATTATTCTGCCAGTTTTTTTCTTGGCCACGGCTTTGACCCAAAATTGGGAGTCTGTGGTGCAATTCAAGTGCACTTATATTATTTAGTGGGGGCAAGAGGATAGAATATTTGATTGCTGAGAGACTACTCCCCTCCCCCTCTCCCCCCCCGCCAAATCCAATAACTGTAATCCCTAGAGATTCATAATTTTGGTCTTAAGAACAGGACAGAAATTGATCTTCTAATTAATGATAAACACAAAGATACTCTGGTTCATCATATAAATTTTTCTTTTTCTGCCAGGCAGGTTGTGTTGAGAAGGTGCAACAGAGCAGAGTCCTCTCGTAGGAGTTATACAACTCTGGCTTTAACTCTGTGTCATCATTTCCTGGATGCTTGCCTTTGCCACCCCACCCCCACCTCCACCCATTACCTTATCCTTAACAAAAAGAAAAGAAACCTCAAGTCTATTAGCACTTTGTGCAGCAAGTATATATTTACTATGGGAAGACTTTTCACCTATTTCCATGTCTCACTGTAGAAATGACATGCCCTACCTTTCTCACAGTAAGCACAACTCTGTTAAGCAATTCTTTCATGTGCAATTCTGACTGACATTTAGTCTGCTGTGCAATCAAGAGGAAATCTCAAGTGGGAGTAGTAGAAAATAAAAATGAACTAAGTTCCACCAGCCCATAGCCAGCGAGCTTTTTCTCTAAGCATTCCATTTTTACTTTGGAGCTAAAATCAAGATTCAACTTACAGTCTGAAAATTAGGCCTTTTTACCTGTCACAAAGTTTTTTTTTCTCATTTGATAAATAATCCTTGTACAGAACAGAGTTTTTCCTGTAAATTCTAGGGATCACTTTTTCATGTTTTTACACAGAACTCTGGTTATATGAAACAGTCCTAGGTTCTACAGAGATGTGTCTGGACTACCACAGAGGGGATTACCTCTGCTTTCATCTGTTATATGGGTATTCTGGGAACAGTTTGCTTAGAAAAATAAAATAATGTCTTACTGCTTAATTTTAAAAAGTTTGAAAAATCAATGATATAGAAATCATACTCATGATAATAATCCTGGCCACTTTTGGGGCGCCTGGGTGGCTTAGTCGGTTAAGCGTCCAACTTTCGCTTAGGTCATGATCTCGCGGTTCGTGGGTTCGAGCCCCGCGTCGGGCTCTGTGCTGACTGCTAGCTCAGAGCCTGGAGCCTATTTCAGAGTCTGTCTCCCTCTCTCTCTGACCCTTCCCTGTTCAACGCTGTCTCTCTCGCTCCTAGAAATAAATAAAAATATTAAAAAAATAATAATCCTGGCCACTTTTAATTTGGTACTGTAGGTTAGTTTATCCCAAACTTCCTTTTTGTACACTAAGAACCACTTTAAGGCCCTATGTGCTTTTCTACAACCAGCACTTTTCAGATCAATTTTCTATAAATAACAAAGTTTTACAATAACCTCATGGGGAATACCATGTATGTGACAATGAGTAGAGGACATGCTCACTGAAATGTGAATACAGGTGGAGTTTGGGCACTAGTTTTGTGGTTAAAGATCTTACTACGTGCCTCAGCAAATGACAAAAAACTGTATCATGGATCACTTGGAAACAATGGAAACCTTACATTTAAATCCACATAGGCTAAGGGTCACACCTGTATAATCTGGTCTTCTGACATGGCACTCTGTTACACACCTCTGGGCTTCCATCCACATAGTCAAGGGCATGTTCCTTCCTTTTCTGGCTTACTTCTATTCATCCTTCAAGAACCAGTTCAAGTGTAATCTCTTCCAGGACCTATTTCCCAACAACTTCCCTCTCCTAGCTAGATTAATGGCTTTCTTCATATTCCCATATACCTATACATATATCTCTCTCAATGTCCTTACCACAGTATGTTGAAATCACTGGGTGTTTTGCTTCTACTGACCTAAGTTCCTGAGGACAGGATCAAGTCATATTCATCTTGGTACCCCAAGAAGCTAGCACCATGCTTTGTGCAAAGATATCTAGGAAATGTGGAATATAAATGCTCACCAGCACTGCCTTAACATGATTCTTCTAGATCTCATATGTCATAAAGTGACTAAGCTTATGTTACTACAAATGGAACAAATGCCAGAATTTTTGTAAGAAAAAATAGTTTCCAATAGATGATTCTCATCCCTCCAAGGCTGCTAAGAAAAAATCACTGGGCTGAATATCTGTTTAGATTATTAACATCCTATCTGGTCTACGCTGCTCTAACCCAACTGCAAAATATCCATTATAGGATCTAGGATTGCTGCTCAGAATGGCTTTGTCAAAGGAACACTGGTTTCCTGGCTTACGTAAAGACATCATTGAGGATTAGCACTGCGAGGCCTGATGTTTGGACTTAATGGATTCATGTGAGCCTGGTCAGATGGTTTACTGTCATTTTAACAAACCTTTGCAGAATGTCTCCTATGTGCAGGGCCTATATTAGGCATTGTAAGTACCAAAAAAAAAAAAAGGAAAGCACTTAAGGAGCCTGCAATCCCAGTAGACAGTAACATGCTCCTTTGTAATGATTAGATGCTTTTTTTTTTTTTTTTGATGGGTACAGGTTCCTTGAACTAGGAAGGAACCTACAAGGTCAACCAGTTAAGAAAATTTATTTTACAGATGAGTAACAGATTATGAGAGAAAGCGCCCTCCCTGGTAACTAAAAGAAAAAATAAGTAACATATACTGAAAATGAGATGTGCATTGTTCAACTTAACCAGGGGGTTTCAAATATCAGTTCACGTATACCACTGGAAGTCCCCAACAGAGACTTCATGCCTAGATGTTAAAAATGTCACATGAGAATATAATGATTGACATTTGCAATAGATGATCCAAGTTTCCTTCTGAGATTATGATTTATTAAAAAGAAATAGTGACTTGGGCTATGGATTATTTAAAAACCATTCTCACAAGACTTTAGATTGATTGGTCTGAAGCACACAAATCAGCTAAGGCTAAAATTAGTTTCTATTTTCTGGAGCATTCACGAGCCAGCAAAAGAAGAAGGTGACACAGAAATGTTTTCACTTTTGAGGATTTAAAAATACATAAAAAATCCATGTGTGGATTAGCCAATTTGTAAAACTTGTCACCAATGAGTTCCCCTTTACAAGGGAATACCCTACAAATACTTTTATAACACAAGTTTCCTTAAAACAAAAGATTTCTAAGTCTCAGCTTAATCCTATTTCACTCAATTTTGATAAAATGCTAAAGCAATGAAAGAATCTGGAAAACCCCACGGGGGTCTGTGATAACCGAGCTATCACAGAACTTTTCAGGCTTGTTCGGTAGCTTAAAGTATGGAAGCTCTAAGGAGGGGCTGTCCAAACTATACATCCCCAATCCTATTTCAGGGCCTAAATACTCTTCTTTCTCTTACAAGGGTCTTAAATACCATTTATTTGTTGACGACTTCCAAATGTATGCCTCCAGTCCATACTTTGCTTAACTTTAGATCCAGCTACCTACTTATCTCTTCTTGGATGTCTAATAGTCATTTTAAATTTAATAGTTCAAAACTGAGTTCCTGATATCCCCAAAACCTGCTCTTCCTGCAGTCTTTCCCATCTCAGCTGACGGCTACTTCATTGAGCCACATGCTCAGATCCAAAGCCTTGGAGTCAACTTTAACTCCTCTTTCTCTCACATACTCTATCTAGTTAACAACAACATTAATAATTATAGCTGCTATTACATATAGTAAAGTACTATGTGCCAGGCAAGGTTCTAAATTCTCTGTTATGTTTAGTAAATTGTATAATTCTTACAATGACACTACAATAGTTTAAAGCTAAGAAAACTAAAACATAAAGAATTTAAGTTGTTCAAGACCACAAAGTTATGAAGGGGCAAAGCCAATGTTCGAACCCAGACAGTCTGGTTCCCGAGTTTAAGTTGTTACCCCCTATGTATACTGCATTTCTTCAGCAAATGTTTTGGGCTCTACTTGTTAAAGAGATGCAAAATCTGACCACATCTCACTGAATCTCCACTGCCACCACTCTGATATAAGACACTATTAACTGTCACCTGGACTATTGCAATAAATCTCTTAACTATCACTGGAATAATATTTTTATAATCAATTATCTGCACAGCGGCTAGAGTGATCCTTTAAAAATATATCAGGTCATGGGGCACCTGGGTGGCTCACCTGGGTAGGCGTCTGACTCTTAATATCAGCTCAGGTCATGATCTCATGGTTCATGGAATCAAGTCCTGTGTCAGGCTCTGTGCTGACAGCACGGAGCCTGCCTGCTTGGGATTCTCTCCCTCTCTTTCTCTGCCCCTCCTCTGTTGGCACGTGTGTACACATGCTCTCTCTCTTTAAAAAAAAAAAAAAAAAAAAAAGAGGTCACAACAGTCTTTTACACCTAAAACTTTCCAGTGATTCCCTGAGTCAGAGTAAAAACCAAAGTCCTTACAATGGCCTGAACAACCATAACCTTGCACCTGCAGCACATCCATTACCTTCCTGACTGTATCTCCTACTATTCATGCCTTACTCCACTGCCACCAGCTACAATGGCTTCCTTGCTGTTTCTGGAATGTACCAGGCATGTACCCACTTCAAAGCTTTTCCATTTAGTGTTCCTCCTGCCTGTAACACTTTTCCCTACAAACTTGCATGGCTTACTCCATCATCCCCTTTAAGTCTTTGCTCCACCGTCACCTTAATAGCATCTCTTAGGTGTCTCTGACATTCTGTATGGATGCTGGTCCTTCCTGTCTTGGTCAATTTTTTCACAGGTGATAAGCAATAGCAAGATTTCAGTTTTTCTGATAAATTACAAATAAAGTTAAATTATATAATGAAAATGATTAGTTCAGGGACTTTGGCTATGAAAGGAAGACCAGTTCTCCGATGTATATGGGTATCTATAGGGTAAAATGCAGGGACAGTCTAGAGATTATTAGGAGTACATAGATGGAAGAAGGACATCATGGTGTTATGATATACGGAAGTAGATTATACAAAAGATTGAGGTTTCATACTATTTAATTCATTTTGCAACTACTCTTTGTTTTCCTTATGTAAAGCACTGAATAAAGGGGAATCCTGCTCTCAAGAAACACATAATCTAGTCGGTAAGACATGAAAATGATCAACTGAAATACAGGTCCAATTAAGTAAATGATATAGCAGATATGAAGGCAAATTAATTCTTGAATACAGGAAGGAGCCACGTATTCAGAAGAAGGCAAAGGGAAGAGAGGAAGATTCTTGGAGGAGGTTAAAAAAAAAAAAGAAATGAGCCTTGAAGGAGGAAGTTTTTGATAAAAAGAAAAGTGACAAGGAAAGGCATTTCAGGATGACAATGCAGTATGAACAAAGACCCAGAAGAAGTAAACATAGTAGCTTCTTTAAGATAATTCAATGGCTCATGAGGTTATATAAATAGGGCTCTGGTAGGAGATGAGATCCCAAGGTAGGTCTAAATCACTGTTTTGCACTCTATTCCAAGGGTGTTTCTGAAGCTCCTCAATGCTAATAGTAGCAAAATATCCTTTGGAAATCCAGATGTATAGATCCAAAAACCTACCTGACTATATCAAAATCTGCATGTCTAGGGGTGCCTGGGTGGCTTAGTCGGTTAAGCGTCCGACTTTCGCTCAGGTCATGATCTCGCGGTTCGTGGGTTCGAGCCCCGCGTCGGGCTCTGTGCTGACTGCCAGCTCAGAGCCTGGAGCCTGTTTCAGTCTGTGACTCCCTCTCTCTCTGACCCTCCCCTGCTCACGCTGTCTCTCTCTCTCTCCCCTAGAAATAAATAAAACATTAAAACAAACAAACAAAAGCAAAATCTGCATGTCTAAAACCAAATACCACAATCCCTCTTCTAAACCTGGTTTTCTTACAGTGTTCTCTATCTCAGGAAAAACAACACACTATTCACCTGGTTACCAAACAAGCCCAAGCCAAGGCCAAACCAAACCGAACCAAACCAAAGCCCAGGAACCATTCCTGACATCTGCCTTCTACCTATATCCAATTCAACACCAAGTCCTATCTATTTTACTTTCCAATTTTCCATCAAATTATAATACTCTCCCATTTATCTCTACTGCCACCATCTAAGGACAAATCTTGTCATCTCTTTCCTGGATCACTGACTGATCTACCTGAATTCATTTAGGCTTTCAGTTAAGCTGGATTTGTTTTGTTTTGTTTTTTAAATTGCTGAGGTGCCTGGCTGACTTAGTCTGTAGAGCATGAGACTCTTAATCTTGAGGTGGTGACTTTGAGCACCACACTGTGCATAGACTTTTTTTTAAAAAAGAAGTTCTAAATCACCAAACGCTTAAATTATTCTACTTAGCTTCCTACAACCTTTTTGGGGGGGAGGGGCAGAGAGAGGGAGAGAGAATCCCAAGTAGACTCTGAGCAGGGCTTGACACTGGACTCAACCTCACGAACTATGAGATCATGACCTGAGCTCAAACCAAGATTCAGATGCTTAACTGATCCCCCGCCGGATCCTGCCTGCCATCTCTTAAAAGAACAAGTATCTGAATATGGCCTATCAAGTCAGTCCTACATGATTAAGCCCTGGATCTATTTCTTGAGCTTCATCTTACAGCATGCTTCCCCTACTCTAGTCAAACTGGTCTTTTTCAACCCCCTGCTGCTTACCCTTTCTTTTCACCACAGGGCCTCTGCACATACAATACTGCCTACTTGTCCTTTCTTCAACTTTCAGCCAGGCACTCTGCTAGGTGACTGGGCATATACTGATGAACAAAACAAAGCATCTCTGCTTTCATGAGGCTTAACAACTGAGTGGATAAAAGTGATAGAGATGAAAGAACCAGTAATCAAATGATAGAAATTATTGAGAAGCACTACAAAGAAAAAAAAACAGGATGCTGTGAAAAAAGGAGTAACGTAAGGGAGGGAAACCTACTTTAGATTGGGAGGTTATAGAAGAATTCTTTGAACAATGGCATTTGAACTGAAATCTCAAAAACAGAAAAGGAAGTTATTACTTTAACCAGGCCATAAATGAGGAAAGGTATTATTACTGTGAGTTTCATGTGCCAAGAGAATACAGAATTTGGAATTTTATCATAATCAAGGTAAAAAAAAAGTTAACAAAGCAATACCAAAAAAGAAAAAAAAAAGATTTTTTCTTCACTTCTTAGAATTCACTTGGTTAATAGTTGAGACTCTGTTACCACAAAGTCTTAAGGAAGAAGAGGATGCTGAGGGAAGAAAAGATCAGTAAACAGGAAGTGGACCACCTGCCCAGTAACCTAATGAGTATATGGATAACTGTATTTACAAGGCTTATATAACCAATGAGTCAGCAAAAAGTCAGATGTCAATGGATCTCCTCTGTGCCCACTCTAAGCAGCTAGGAAACTTGGCTCTCTCTCTTGGTTAAGAAGAGGGGCCCAAGAATAAGTTCTCAGGTCAGGCTAATAAAACAGTCAACATATCTTCTAGTAATACTTACCTAAGTTAGGATGAGGAAAAGTAAACCTTCAGACTTAGAAAAACCTAAGACACAGGATCCAACTTAAAAGTAGATTAGAGCAAAGTGATTCTGGTATTTCACAGATCTAATGCAACTCACTTCTTTAACTTGTCATGAAATGCTTGTTAAAGATTACAAAATCAAGACCCCCAAATTTGTTAAAAACCTAGATTTAAAAAGAAAATGGCTTTATCTTTCTTGGGGGTCCATAAATGTTTAAGTTACTTTCTACAACTATCTTTTCTCTAATAAAGGCTAGTATGTATGAATGGTAACAGAGAAAGTTTTCATAATGACAGAATTGAGTCTGGCAAAGAAAAACATACAGAATAGAACACAAAGGGATTAAATTATAGTACAGGCAAAGAGATACAGCACGAACAACCACTTGATATTGAACAGCAATGATAATGAACCAAGACAAACAGCCACCAACGCACTGCTATGAAAATAGCAGACTCCTCATCCTGCCTTCCTCCACCTCCATACTTATGTTCTTAGGCTATTACTGTTCCAGTGGCAACAACTCAGTAAGAGCCGGGAGCTTTTATTTTTTCTTTTCTACTTTAGGCCATAGGGGAAGCTTGGAGAAAAAAAAGAGGGGGGTAATTATAACCGCACAAAGAGAGGATATCTGTTAGTCAGCACTCTTTACTCTGGAAATTCCTGGCTTCTGCCTGTTCACAGACATCTGAGAAAACTTGATTATCTCTGAAGGTCACAAATGGATGATCAAAAATAATGTTTTCCTTCCTGGCTTCTTGAATCACACCTTTCCATCAAATATGATTCTGCAAAATGTTCTAAGTATTGCTAAGAGGCAATTCTCTGTAGGTGATATAGAGAAATAAAAATGTTAAAACAAACAAACAAACAAACAAACAAGAAACCCTCCCCCCAAGACACAAGCAATACATTTATCTTACCAAAACCCCCCGTCAGGCAGTCTGCTGATTTTGCTTGCCACCAAGCTCATCCTTCATTTGTGTACTGCCAGAGCAAGCTTGGACAGTGAAAACAAATCACAACCTCTCTTGACTATTTGCTCTTCTCATTTGTCCCAGCTTCCAAACTGCAGAGGAGCTGTGGCAGTCTGTCAGGGCTGCACATACTTGGTTTCCGAGAATAACGCTGTAAATGAGGACAGCTACCACTGGGAATGCATTCCCCCACCAAAGAGCCAGCCGAAATGAAGCTTCTAGTGGATCCCTGGGCTTCTCACCTTCACAGCCTCAGAGAAGTGCCTTTCACAGAATAGACAGGTACAGCCGCACCACATCAACATCCCTGCATAGCCAGTCCTCTGCAGTGCCCACCTCAGCCTATGTACAGTTCCGGTTCTCTCTTGTACATCAACTCTTACAGCCTTCTACATCTGGGAGCCTGGGAGGATTCTGTGCTGAATAAACAGAAAGCCTCTGCCAAACAAGCATTGTGTGTGTGTGTGTGTGTGTGTGTGTGTGTGTGTGTGTGGTTTGCTAGAGCGGCTAATGCAAATGAATAGTTTTACTCTGAGAATGGAGATCACAGACAGTATCTGCCTCTTTTCTGGAGCTGTGAGCATCTTTTATAAAAAACAAAAGCATCAAACTGGTTGAATTTAAAGCTACAGAGCAGTAATTCACCATTCACATGGGTCTTCTAGTTTAAAACCAGATTAAGGTTTAGAATAGAATAGCTTAAACAAGGTTAAAAACATTCTAAATAAATGTTTAGGCAGCCTGGTTCAACAACAGCAGTAGCAGCAGCAACAACAACAACCCAATCTACCCATGTTTAGATAAAGGACTAGAAAATTGCTAAAACAATTTTTATGCTTTCCTAAAGTTTCTTCTCTTACTTTTCATTTTAGGTTCACAAAAGTTAAAATGAAAACTCACCAATTATTCACTATGGAGGAAAGGAAAAAACCCTTCTGAATGAAAAGCACTGGAATTGTCTGGAGTCTACGCAACAGATTAAAACACCACAATCTCAAGCCCAGGCTTAGGCTCTTCATCACATACTGTTTATTGAATACTATTACCCAAGATACTGCATGAAAGAAATGAACAACTTAAAGAGATTGTTCCTGCACTGAATAAGTCACTTTGGGAGTTAGGCAGACTATCAGATCTGAGCTTTTATTTTTTCATTTGTAAAAGCAGTTCTGGGGAATGTGCACAGGGAGAATTTTAATGATTTTGAAGTACAGTGTAGCATGTACAATGTGTTAATATGTAGAAACATTTCTCTGAGGTTACTATACGTATAGAAAGGAATCAGATAAGAAGATAATTTGATAGAGGTCAGTGCCTAAAACTGTGATAATTTCTGTACTTCTATGTAAGTATGGGGCTGGAAGCTTGGGCCAGCACAGTACTAAGAGGTCAAAGAAGGTCCTTCCATCAGCATTCACCAGCTTCATGTAACATTCTTTCATTTAAATCAGATGAAGCCCTCGGAATGAAATTCAAAGCACTGTAAATGAATTTAAACAAAATTCTGAAAACCATGGCTCCAGAAACTCATCTTCTATCTCTAGAGACCTAGAACTCTGACCCTGACTCTCCAGAAAAAGTAAAAAAGAATTTAATGACTTAATACAAATTTTGTCTTTGCTTAAAAGTTAGGTTGCAATGTTTCAACAGAGTAAATTTTTGTTTCTACAAAAACAACAGAAAACCCAATGCTACAAAGCTAGCATCAACCCTAGCTAATGTCTGCTTAATTCTGTTTATTACCATTCTTAATGTATCTTCTTCTGGGACAATCAGGTTCATTATAAAAACCTTTGAAAGCATGAGTGGGCATTAAAGAAAGCAAAAATTATCTGTAATCTCACCACTCAGAGAAAATCAAACCAAATACTGACGTAAGGTTCTTCTATTCTCTCCCCTACCACTGAGATCTTTGAAACGTATGTTGAAACAAGGTGCTATAAGATGAAAGCTGTCTTGATAGGTGAGCCACCGTATGGAAGACAGTAGCCCCGAAATTGCTCATAGTGTATTTGTAGGAGTCATGATTTTACCCTAAAGAAAAAAATCCTTAAATAGTTTCTGAGGATCCACAAAGATGCCAATATAATCACCAGAGTTGCCAGAGAAGTATACCTCATTGGCTATATTAGCCTGAGTACATCTCTTCTTGGCTCTCAAAGTAAATCCCAAGTGGCAATAGAGCTTCAATTTTGCTGACTTTCTGGTTCTCTCAATTTTTTTCTCTTGCTGATTTTTTGTTTGTTTGTTTCTGGCCAATGCACAGTTGATAAGTTATTCCTCACTGATGGATGTACCGACCGAGAGATAGATTTTTATGGTTTTATCGTTTCGTGGTTTCTGCAGAAGAGTGACAGAGATCTATTTTCTGTTGAGTGAAAAACCAAAAGAGAATTCAGTTTGTTAGACTTATCTTTTTGTCCACTTGTCTATTTTGAGCTCACTCAATTAAGAATGTTGTACATAATATTAAAGGAGAACAGCTCTTAAGAGATGTGAAGCGATGAGGTTTTATGTTTACTTTTGACCCATGATTAAAGTTGTAAAATTGAAGCCACAGGTCTCTGTCTATAATTCAGAAAGACCTTGACCTCTTGTATAAGTATGAAATATATTCTGACTTTGAGAGGATATTGATTAATTTGACTATAACATCTCTTAAATTAAGAAGCACTGTTCTCACTGGTTTTAGAAAGCTAAATGAGCACTTATATATCAATTTTTTAAGAATTTCCAAGAAAATACAGTGAACCTACAATACTCCAAATATGTTAGACAAAGAAATCCTATTTACAGAAACTACTAGTTCAGAAACGTTTTAGAAGTCCAATTTCATATAATTAAGATAACTATTTTATAAATCAAGATGAGTTTTTTCAGTTAAGTATAACACTGCCAACATCTTAATTTACTTGGGTTTGTTTTCTCATATAGAAGCTAATCTGAATTTCCTGTAACAGACTTACTGATTGAGTAAGCTAGTATTACTCTTCCTATATGTTCGAGATTTAAAAAAATGAAAATTTGTATTAATCTAAATTGAATAATAATGCTAACAAACTTTTTATATCAATGACAATGATGTGTTAGCTTAAATATCTCCAAGATCTACTATGTATCTACTCAAAGAAAACAAAAAGAGTAATGTGAAAAGTGCACCCCTATGTTTACTGTAGCATTATTTACAACAGCCAAAATATAAAACCAACCTAAATGTCTATCCATAGATGAATAGGATAAAGAAGATGTATATGTATATACATATATATAAATACATACATAACAAAGAATGAGATCTTGCCATTTGTGACCACATGGATATGCCTAGAAGGTATTATGCTAAATGAAGTAAGTCATATAGAGAAAGACAAATACCCTATGATTTCACTAATATGTGAAATTTAAAAAAACAAACAAAAGGAGAAAAAGACCCATAAATACAGACACCAAACTGACAACTGCCAGAGGGGAGGGTGTGGGGGGGATGGGAAATGTGGGTGAAGGGAAGTGGGAGGTAGAGGCTTCCAGTTATGGAATGCGTAAGTCACAAGGATGAAAGATAAAGTATAGGGAATATAGTCAATGGTACGTAATAGCATTGTATGGGACAGATGGTAGCTTCACCACTATAGAGTTGTCAATCACTATGCTGTACACCTGAAACTAATGTAATACTGTATGTCAACAATGCTTCAATAAACATCTTACAGTAATTTAAAATCTCTGACTGATGTTAAATCAAGCTAATTAAGTAATTCTTGGTGATCAAATAATTTCTAAGTAAAATAGAATACTAAATGTTATTAAGCATAATTCTAAGTTGATACATGTTTGCTTCTTATCTGTATATGCTATTAGAATAGCTCTACCTTTAGGTCATGTTAATAAGCTGTTCATCTTACTACTATGAGATACTGTAAAAGAGATGAGCACAGCTATATAAAGTCTGTTATGTGCATTCATGAGGTTTACTACTCTACTAACATGCTTCTGTTTGTTAGGGAGTCCTTATTATCCACTCTCTCCACCCAGTTTTCTCTGTGAAATGCAAGTTGTAACTGATATAGGTGGTTGGAACTATATATACTAGGAACAACAGTGACAGAGAAATACAAGTTCCTTTGCTTTTCAAGGAAAAAGCATTTTTGTCCCAAAGTAAAGCGACTGTCTATTCCAGAATTTGAAAAAAGGATAAATCTTAGAAAGTGAATTTGACTTGCCATGGTTTATACTACTGGGATCTGAAAAAAAAACCATGAGATATGTTCAAATTTTGGCATAATGTGATCAGTTTTGATGAGCTTACTTCCTTGGCTTGGAAATTACAGCCTTCATCTACAACATGAAAGATTATTTTTTATCTTCTGTGTAATTTACACTGACAGCAGAATAACTTTCTGGCTTTCCATTTTATTACTATTATTATTCTCTTTTAGTTATTTATTTATTCTGAGAGAAACAGAGACAGGTACAAGTGGGGGAGGGGCAGAGAGAGAGAGAGGGAGAGAGAGAATCCCAAGCAGGCTTTGCTATGCCACCAGCATGGAGCCTGATATGGGGCTCCAACTCACAAACCATGAGATCATGACCTAAGATGAAGTTTGAAGCTTAACGGACTAAACCACTCAGGTGCCCCAAATGGCAGAGATATTTTAATATGAGTGACCAACTAGACGAGATAGAAGAGACTAATGATTAATCAGCATTTTACCAGCAAAGTTACGTTAGGACCCGCACTGAGAAAACAGGCTCCTTAATTAAAATACTACCGAGAGACGTACCAGGCATACTATATATGAAGAAATTGTTTAATACTATTTTTCACTGAGTATTTTTCAGACTTCTCAATACTAATTAAACTTGAATATGCCCTTGAAGAAAAGCAAAACTGAACACAAGATCATTAGAATGCAATTTATGAAATAAATTTACATACTGAATAAGTAACAACATAATTTGGACAATAACAGACAAAAAATAACATACTAAGTTTAGAATTTACTGACAAGAAAATATTTTTCCCTCAATAATACAAACCTATCATAGTACTTTTATAGTGTTCAACATTATTGAGTAGTGGGGGGATGCTCTAAATTTCACAGGGAAATAGATTTTATCCATCCAAAATTCCTGGGGAAAAGATGTCTTTTAAAAACTGCTTTAGTATTTCAAATAATATTTCAGCATTTTAAACATACCTACAAGTAAGGAAAATGAATCTTCTGCACTCTTTATCCAGCTTCAATTATTAACTCATGGCCTGCACTTTCCCCTCCCTTGCAATTATTTGGAAGCAAATTCCAGACAAAAATGTTCTTTAGAAAAACCAAGGCTAATTCCAGAGGCTTTCCTGTATTATTAAAGTTGTCAGATCTCATAAATACTACTTTTATTTTTTGGATAAAATGCCTAATGTTCTCCCTCTCCTTTACTCTTCACTGTATTTTATTCAAGAAGGATCTACTGGGGGATAATGTCCAAAGACCATGAAACTTGTTCTGTTCCTAGACTGACCTTCTTGATGTTGATGCTTAATGACTGGTTGGGTAAGTTTTTCCAAAGTGGCAAAAGATGGGGAAAAGTTAAGTCAAAGAAGAAAAATGATAAATCTAATAAATCAATTACTAATCGTAGTCACTGACGGCAGAGAAGAGATTTGCAAGCAAGGCTCTGAAGTTAAAATGTATCGCATCAATTGGCTGTGCATTCCTCAAGCAGTCTCTTCTGCTGCCCTTCCAGCAGGCAACCAGTTCAGCTAGCATAAACTTCCTACTGGGATTCAGTAAGAGGCAGGTTTTTCTTAAACTCCAGCAGCTCTCTTTGTATAAAAGCAACCCCCTACAACCAGCAGTAGGTGGGGGAGCAACAAATGACAAAGCAAGGAAGTGGAAAGGTGTTTAAAATCTCTTGAGATTAGTATGGTCATATGAGCTTTTAAATGAGGCAAGTTACTTCTTTTACTGCTTAGACTGAATTAGTTCAGAATAGAAAGCAAGAGAGACTTTTACTTAATGTTCAAGGCAATATCAGAATTATGAGCCGTTAGGAAGAATATGAGTACTGACCTTTTTTAGAAACTAGCTAAATTACCTGCTTAGTTAGGCTCTTCCTACCTCAAAGGAATCATGTACCACAACGTTATCTACCACCTAAGGGGTTCAAAGGTGCTATGTTGTTTCACAACTGCAAAGCATCATAAAGCCCTGATGGGGTCAAGAAGGGCCATGGGGCGTCTGAGTGGCTCAGTTGGTTAAGCGTCTGACTTCACCTTAGGTCATGATCTCATGGTTCATGGGTTTGAGCCCTGCGTCGGGCTCTGTGCTGACAACTAGCTCAGAGCCTGAAGCCTGTCTTTGGATTCTGTGTCTCCCTCTCTCTCTGACCCTCCCCTGCTCATGTTGTCTCTCTGTGTCTCTCAAAAATAAATAAAAAACATTAAAAAATAAAAAAAAAAAAGAAGGGCCAGGCAACCCCCAAGGACTACTTGCAAAGCAACTGCAGAATCATACAAAAATTTATTTCATAAAATGAAATAGTGTAATAAAATAATATTTTTATGTCATGAGGAAGTATAGAATAGTGGTCTCCAACTTGAGGTCCACAAATAGGTCAAGTTTTTTCAGGGTTTCCAAAGTACCAATGGAAAGTGTACATTCACCCATGACAAAGTTATATAAGCAGATTGCAAAGAGAAACATTTAATTTTGTCTGGAATTAGAACTACTCCCCATAGTATCACTGCACTAGTGGTGTTCAGATATACTAACTGGCTCTAATTACTTTTTTTTTTTTAAAGGAAATAATATATGCTGTTTGTAAACAAATACTTTAAAAATAGCAGGCTCACAAGCAGAACAAATATAAAGAGTCTTTGATGGGACCAGGCTGATTTAAGTTTCAGTTTCTAACCTGCAATGTTTAAAAAAAAAAAAAAAAAGAACAAAAAAATCAGAAATTTAAAAATATAAAGTAAATCATTAGAATACACCCAAACATATTCTATGTCTGGAAAACTACTATCTGGAGGCAATACATAGGTAATGCTGTATTGTTTCAGAAAATGCTTTTCCCACAATGTAGAGTTGTTTTCTTGCTATACTCTATGAATGTCAGAGCTGCCATAAGCCATCTGATCATACTTCAGTCTCAGGAATAAAAAAATTAAGCACATTTTCCATATTCTCAAAAAATATGAAAATTGCTTGAAATGAAGAAAAATGGCATTGAATGGGCTTTTTCAGGTCCATATAAGGAGATCAATTGATTCTTTGTAAACTATTACTAGCCACAGATGGCAGAGTGGGGTGGGGTGCAGTGGGTGTGGAGGCAAAGTAACCTGGTTCATTATTCATGGCTATTTAATTTTCCACTAAACTTCATAGAGCTCTAGTGGTCCAAATACTCTTTAAGAATAACCACATGACTCTAAATAAAGAAATATAACCGGGGCACCTGGGTAGCTCAGTTGGTTGAGCGTCCAACTTACTTGGCTCAGGTCATGATCATGTGGTTCATGAGTTCAAGCTCTACATGGGGCTCTGTGTTGACAGCTCAGAGCCTGGAGCCTCCTTCGGATTCTGTGTGTGTGTCTTTCTCTCTGCCCTTCACCTGCTCACGCTCTGTCTGTGTCTCTCTCTCTCTCAAAAATAAATAAAAACATTTTTTTTAAAAAGGGAGACATAACCAAGAAAGAGTAAGAAGCAAGATGAAGACAGATACTACAAATATTAAATGACTACTTAAGAAAACATAACTCCTTCCAAACCTCTTCAAGTTTTGTTATCAAAAAACAGTCAAATAGCGAACTTCTCATTCCTTTACCCTTTCTCTTAATAAACCATTAGCCTATATAGTATTCTATTGGTAACAACATTAAGCTTAGACAACAGACCTAAGTAAGATGGGGTTGGAAGGTTGCTGGCCTGCAGGGGAAATGGAATTGAGTCCTTGCATTGCCACCCATCAGCTGTGGACTTGTGTGATTCACGGAGCTTAACATGATTCAAGGCCTACTACCTATGAAACAGGACTGGCACTTGCAGGGTTGAGGGATGGAGATGAAAAACTAGAGAAAGCATAAATATGATAGGTGAAGAGAACAGATGAACTCTGAGGGAGGAATGAAAAGACTGCAAGCATAATATTCAGTAATTAACAACAGAACACAGCATATACCTCATACTGGTAAATGAAGGAATAAATAAGTAAGTAAATCTTTGAGATTAGTTGAAATTTAGGAGGACAAAACACAGTGTACCGTCTCCTATTTCCAAAAGCTGGTGAGGAAGTGAAGGAGGGGTGTGGTTGATGGGTTACTAGACATCTGAAATCTGACTGTATTTTATAATTCAAGAGTTTTCACAAAAGATGACTCATTCTTTAAATATGTATAAGTGTTCAATCTTGATTTTACCAGAATCCAACAAGAGATGTCATCATGTATACTGGCCTGATTTCCTTAGACTCAACCTATCTGAAACACTTTTTAAAAAATCTAATATAACAATAAAATAAATTGCTCTAAAGAAGAGAGAGGAAACCCTGTTCTGAGGTTTCTGTATTCAATTAAGAGTACATAGACTTGTACAGTATTTGAATGAGTAAATTAGCACAGAGACCACTAAATTCTCAACAGTAAAATAAAGACCTATGGACACAGGTCAACAATCTGTAGTCCCAGTGAAACTACTCATAAAATAAAGCTCCCTAAAAATTATATAAAACCAATTCATTTATGATTATTTTTTAAAAATAAGGGGGGATTACATATGGGAGGCCCAATATTTGCTTCTGGTTTTCCAGGACAAGGCAGACAGTGTAAGGCTCAAATGTCTGTATCAGTAAAAACTAAAACCATAAATCGCATCACCTCAAATACACGCTTATATTATTTAAGTCTATAGTTAGTTGTGGCTGATTTCTGAATTGGAATCTTCCATTTTTTGTATTCAGTGTTTTACATAACGACTTTTGATTGCTAGGTAGTATTTGTTTACAAATTAATTTTAATTCTCTAGTGACTTAGTTTGAGATTCGACAACCACATAAAAAATAAATTAAAAAAAAAAGCTCACAGAATCCTAAATTAGAGTTGCAAGAAACCTTAAAAAATAGTCTATTTCAGGATTAAGTGAATTTGTTAGTAATGTCTGAGGGACAAATTTCTCATATTAGCCTAAGAAGCAATAAAAATGGAAGGTTTCTGTTTTCAAGCCATTATTTAGAAAATTAATATGGAACTGTCTCTAGTTTGTTCCTGACTTCAGCAGCCACTCAGGAAATAAATATTTTCTATCTTTCCATGATGTGTTCTGACAAAATTAGTTTTATCTCCTTACGGTTTAATAACAATTAATTTGTATAATATTTAAAAACAAAAAATGAGAAAACTGCTAAGGCTTTATAACGTATTATAGAATTTGCAGACCACTAACCTAGGAGGTTAAAAAGGAAAAGTTCTACTGAATTACAATTCCTAATAACTAGTGTTGTCTTAATAACCTTAAGGGGAAAACTTTAATAAGACAAATTTGTTCACAAGCAATTGATCACTATGTTCTTTTGGTGTCTCTTTGTAAACAAAATTGAGATGGGGATATTGTTAGGCATTTCATTTATTCTTCTTAACTATTAGGAACTCTATTTTCTCTCAGGGTGTTTCATGTTGTAATTATATTAACAACAATATTTCTGATACAATATCTTATTAAGACAACATTAATAATTTTTCCTTTCTAGAATTTTAATTTCAAAGAATGACTAAGACATCCTAATTCTTCCAGTGTATTGTAATGTAACTGATTTAGGTTAATTAAGATCCCATCAGGCAGAATCTTTTTGGTGCAGAATCTAAATCACTTTAAGCGTTAAAGAGATTTGCTAGAGAACCTCATCATAGCATTTAATTTAGTTCCTGTTTGCTTTCTCAACTGAAAATGGTGTTAAGAACAGTTGCCCTTTCCATAAATTACACAAAAGTGGTACAATTGATCACATAAAGTGATGATTTCTGCTTTTCATCTGAGGATACCAAAGGTTCCAAATCTATGGCTCAAAGTTTTAATTATTCTTTTCAGCTGCTTGACAATCTTCATCTCTGATTAACCATAGCAATCTCTTTAAGTCAAAGATTTAATGAAGAGGTTGAACAGGACAGGAAGGATCCTGCAGCAAACAATCAGAGACCTTGTTCCAGGCTGATGTTTATCAGTGTTAGTACTCTTTTCATTCTTTCATTCACTTACTCAGTTATGAATAATCAGTGAAAATTTCTCCCCAAAGATATCATGAAAAACTCCGTTAGAGGCACTGCTGAAATCTAGATATGCTGTCTTCAGAGTATCTCTGATCTACTAGTATAGTAATCCTGTTAAAAAAGTAAATAAATTTACCCAGGGATAACATAAATTTTGAAAAGGTGCTAAATACCCAAGTAATTAGGGATTCTTTCATAAGGTACTTATTTATATATTTCTAACTACTGGTTTTTTGTTGTTTTTTTTTATGTTTTTTTATTTATTTCTAGCAGAGAGAGAGAGACAGCGCGAGCAGTGGAGGGTCAGAGAGAGGGAGTCACAGACTGAAACAGGCTCCAGAGCTGGCAGTCAGCACAGAGCCCGACACGGGGCTCGAACCCACGAACCGTGAGATCATGACCTAAGCGAAAGTCGGACGCTTAACCGACTAAGCCACCCAGGCGCCCCAGCTACTGGTTGTTAATGGTAACAATTTAGTGCTATGTAGACTGAAAATTTGTCTGTTTTTAAAAGAATTTACAGTACCTAGAAAATATCTTTCTATACCTAATGTAAGTTACCTTAAGACTCTTAACAGTTTAGAAATTTTTGATCAAGTAAAAGTTAAAAGTATACATATACACCTATTTCACTATATTTTTTACAAATCTGAAATTCCAATTTATTTTATTTTTTTTATATTTTTATTTCTAGGAGAAAGAGAGAGAGAGAAAGAGAGAGAGAGAGAGAGAGAGAGACAGCGTGAGCAGGGGAGGGTCAGAGAGAGAGGGAGTCACAGACTGAAACAGGCTCCAGGCTCTGAGCTGGCAGTCAGCACAGAGCCTGATGCGGGGCTCGAACCCACGAACCGCGAGATCATGACCTAAGTGAAAGTCGGACACTTAACCGACTAAGCCACCCAGGTGCCCCTGAAATTCCAATTTATTAATTGGTAGGTCACAGAGATTACTTCATATAATAAATAAAAAGATATGCTGCCCTCACTTAAGGCAGATTTTGTTTCTTCAAAACAATATGCAAATTAAAGATTTACATATAGGGTAATATTTATTACATTTACTATTATACTGGACTTAAAAATGGTTATTTAAGGAAATTATAAAATGAATGCTTTTCAAAGCAAATAATCACCGTACCCAAAGTAATAAAGCTGTCTAAATCCAGATTTTCCTACATACTATTAGTTCCAGTTTAAGTAAAATCCCTCATTTACTGTCTATAAGTAGTTTGTAATTAAAGAAACAGGGGCACCTGGGTGGTTAAGTCAGTGAAGTGCCCAACTTCAGCTCAGAGCATGCTCTCATAGTTTGTGAGTTCAAGCCCTGCATGGGGCTCTGTTGCTGACAGCTCAGAGCCTGGAGCCTGCTTCAGATTCTCTCTCTCTCTCTCAAATAAATAAACATTAAAAAAAAAAAAAAGGATAATAATCAGTTAAGAAATTGCTTTTTAGGGGCTCTTGGCTGGCTCATTTGGTAGAGGATGTGACTCTTGATCTCAGGTTGTGAGTTCAAGCCCCATGTTGGCTATAGAGATTACTTAAAAAAAAAAAAAAAAAAAAAACCAAACCCAGTTAAATCTAGTAACTGTCTATAACAGAGAATATATGCAAAGTTTGAGGCCCAAGTCTATATTTCTGAGAGCCAAAAGAAAATTTTATTTTTAAAAACAATCTATACATGTATATACATGTGTATTCATGTACAAGACATTCATCTGAGCCTCCTAAAATCTAAAGATCTTGAGAGGTTATCTTGTGAAACAGGCTTATTTTACAGATGAGAAATAAAAGCTCTGGCATGTTAACTGAATTCCCCAAGTTCGTGCCTAGATGTGGCAGGCCTGGGACTCTAAACCAGATCTCTTGAGCTTCAGTCTCTCGATAATATCATTCTCCATTTTAGAAACAATGCAATCTAGTGCCTTTGCCTCCAAGGTGAAAATGTTCACGATGATCAGTCAAAACTACAATCACCTGGTCAGTAAGAACCAGTAAGACTTTCTGCCTGACTCTACCCCTGCTTTCATGCTCCCAAAGAAAATACTGAGTGTAAGTTCTTTAGAATTTGTTCATTGTTTGAGGTATGAACAGCTGCCACCTGGATGTCCTGCACTTGGCTTTTCTCTCTTTATCCAGCTCCAAAACTCAGAGGTAATCTGGCACGTAATTAATTCAGTGGAGAATAACAGTGAGTCAAATGATGCAAGCAATTACCACAGCTCATACAACGGAAAACAAACAGGTAAAAATTAGATTGTTTCATAAAATGACCTATATTTGATAAAATGTGTATGGTGAAATGTATACATCATGAATGTAAATGCAATGATGTAGAATCTAAAAGCAGCTTTAGTTTAGGAAGAAGTTTGTAATAAAAGTTCTCTTTTCTGCTGCTGCTCTCTCAAATTTGGTGACCTCACTGGCAGCTTTGTTCTTCAAAATGAAAACAGAGTGCTCAGAAATTAAAAGAATTATCTGAAGATGCAGAGTTGTGGTAAACTTTCTGGATTTACCCACTCCTGGATTACCCACTCCTTCATTTCATTCTCACATACTTTATGTAGTCTTTCTTTCTTCCTCCCTTCATTTATATTCAAATTAGTTAACATACAGTGTAGTATTGGTTTTTAGGAGTAGAACCCAGTGATTCATCACTTATACATATAATACCCAGTGCTCATCCCTGTAGTCCTTACTTCTTAAAGATCTGTTTTCTAATTAACAGCTTCCTACTGTTGCCAGTTCTGTTCCTAATAGCTCTTTTGTGAGAATCATCTTGGAGTGACATTAAATGATGTTTCATTTTGAACACACCTCATCTCTAGAGTGATGGCCATTAACAGAATAAATGAAAAGCCTTTATTTCTAGAAAACTGAAAACTCCCTTAAATTCACCTGATAACTGTCAAATAGGACAATATGGGATTCAGTTCCTTGATAAGAGAAAGGCTGCACAATATTTGGGGGGAGGTGGGATATCAAAGATATTTAATGTTATTGAACTTCAAGCAGGCATCAAAATGATTTCTTCCCATTTTAAAATGACAATACTGTAGCACATTTATGTATATATTGGTAAACCTCTCTGGGTATACTAATAATATAAATTCCATCAGTGTAGCAGAGAGCGTATATGTTTTACACTTTGGTAGAAATTTCCAAATTACCTTTCAGAAAGATTATAGCAATTTGCACTACTACCAACAGTGAAGTTCTAGGTATCAAACTTTTGTATTTTGATTACTCTGATAAGTGAAGACAAGATCTCAATTATCAATTGCATTCTCTTTATTAAGGATAAATTTGACCATTGTTTGATATGTAATTTGAACATACATATTTCTTTTTCTGTGAGCTCTTTTGGATTCCCATAAGAATTAGGACATAATTAAAATAGGCCTAGATTTTTGAAAAACAGACAACAGAGGAACCACTAGAAATAAAAAGTCAACTTGAGTTAGGCTTCCACATTCTCCAGAAATGATTATCTATAAACTTATCCTCACAAGTTTCCACTGAACATAAAATACTTTCTTCCAGCCAAGTATCAATCTAAATAGTTGGTATTCTTTACTTATCCTCAGACTTCCAACAACCACTACACTTTTCATTAAGGGCTAATGAGAATTAAAGGACATATTCTAATTATATTTCCTGGGTTTATACATCTTAAACTCTATTTTATTTGTCTGAAAAATAATCTGGACTGTTCCCCCAAACTATTTTAAAATAAAAAATAGACTCCTAAATATATCTAATAGAGTCAAACAGAGGATTAACACAGGATTCCTTGTCCTTTAGGTACTGAAGAAGCACCTGCGGTTCACACATACACACTCACACAACCTTCCCTCTCCCGTCCCCTTCCCCCTACATATGGGAATTAGAAATATAAACATGAAGCTGACAGTTACAGTGACAGAGAAGGGAGTTTCTCTAAAGTTGACTTTTCTGCATTTTTTATCTCAAGACTATATACTGAAGAGAAAATGTTTTTCCTCCTACCTTGAACCCTGTCCTCAGTCCACCTTATAACACACACACTCCTCCCCATGCTCAAGGTAAAATTATATGAATTTAAGCCCAAATGAGCCTACTTTTAGTTTAAAGGCCCACTATTATTTAACTGGAATCAAATTACTGACACTACTTATTCCCAGGCTAAAACTAATCTCCCTTCTCTAACTTGTAATTTGTATAATTTTTCTTTTTTGTATCACCTTCCTGCTTTTAGTTATTTTTGCAAGTTTTTATATTTTCTAATAGAGACCATGAGTCCTTAAGTCAGAAACTGTGTCCTACACTTTGCTGAACTCCTTAGAGCACCCACCACAGTACTTTATACTAAATGGCCAGTCCCTGTTTTATTCTTTAATTAAAAGTGAGTTCATATTTGTAAAGTGCTTTGAACAATGCCTGCACATGTAAGTTTATTAAATAAAATGAAAGAAATGAACCAATTTTCCCCCTCTACTGAATTTTTTCCATCAGCATGACTTTTCCATCTCCCACCTTAACGAAACTTTTGACCGCATTTCCTCTACCGCGTACTGCCCAATGCTCCCTATTGAAGTAAAACTAATAAAAAAGGTCTAAAACTCAGAATCCAAATCCCTCTCTTCCCATTCTCAAACTCACTCAATTGGTTTTATCTCATCATTCAACCAAAAACTTTTTGGCAAGATGACCAATTATCCCTACATTACTATATCCAAAGAGGAGTTCTTAGTCCTCACCTTACTCGACCTATCAGCAGCATCTGACAGAGCTGATGTTCCTCTTGTCCTGTGAAGAGTTTCTAATACCTGGCTTCCAGTACACCATACTCTCTTGATTTTCCCCATCCATCATGAGCTTCTCTTCCTCCTCTGCCTCTTCTCTCCTTTAGTTACATTTATTCTCTCTCAATAACTTCACCTAATCTCTGGACTTTAAATACTATCTATTGTGACACTTCCTTCAATTTTATTTTCAGCCTGCAGACTTCCCAAATTCCAGACTCATACAGTCATTTATCTATTCAACATTCTTACTTAGATGTCTAACAGACATCTCAAACTGAACTCTTATTCTTTCCCACAAAACCTGCCCCACCAGCAGACTTTACATCTGTTAATGACAAATCCATTTCCAGCTGTTCCAGTTAGTTAAATCCTTGTAGTCATCAATTTCTCTCTTTCATACCTTATACCTAATCCATCAGAAAATGCTGTTTGATCGTACATTCAAAGTCTAACCAATTCCCATTATCTTCACTTCTGCTATTTTACTTTAGTCTGAACCATGACCATATCTTGTCTGGATTACTACAATGGCCTCCTCCCTGGTCTTCCTTGGCATCATATAATCTATTCTCAGTACTAAGCCAGAATGATCTTTTAAAAATATAGGGCACCTAGGTGGCTCAGTCAGTTAGGCATCTGACTGTTGGTTCTCAGCTCAGGTCATGATCTCACAGTCTGTGAGCTCAAGCCCTGCATCAGGCTCCATGCTGTCAGTGCGGAGACTGCTTGGGATTCTCTCTCTCTCCCTCTTTCTCTGGTCCTCCTCTGCTTACATTTTCTCTCTCTCAAAATAAATAAATAAACTTAAAAAATTTTTTAAATATATAAATCAAGTCATGTCACTTCTCTGCTTAAAATTCTTCAATGTGTTCCCTTTACATTAAAAGAGAAAGCCAGTCCTTAGAAACAGCTCCAAGGGCATTTCTGAACTGATCCCTCTCTGGGAGATTAATAGCCACAAATTCATCCAATCTAGTATGCTCTTCTCTTTACAATTTGACTTCCTTATTCCTTCCATCAAAAAGTGGAATCTATTTCTCCATCCTATGAAACTGAGTTTGGTCATGGACTTGCTTTGGCCAAATGAAACACCAAATGTGACAGAGCAGAGACTTGAAATGTGTTCGTACATTGGGACCTGCTCTCTCTTGCTGCACTGAGATCTCCAGTAGGCTTTACATTTCAGTTAATGATAATTCCATCCTCACAGCTGTTCAGGCTAAAATCCTCATGCCACATGAAGACAGACTCAACTGACACCCGGCACCAACTACAAGACATGTAAGGGAGGCCACCTTAGACCATCCAACCCTACTGGAGCCACCTAGCAACTATAGTAACCTCCCGGCCAGACCCCACAAGAATGACCCAACTAATCCCAGCCCAAATAGCTGACTCACAGAACTGTGAGCAAATAAAAAAGCTGTTTTAAGTCACTAAATTTTGGAGTGGTTTGTTATTTAGCAACAGACAATTGAGAAGTTCTATTGTATCCTGGACACCCCATTCCCACCACTGCCCTCCCTTCTTGCTCTGGACACACCAACCTGTTTTCTATTCCTGGTATATATCAGGAACACTCCTGCTTTTGTTTTGGCTGTACACTCTACTGGGAATGCTCATTTCTCAGACAGGTGTATGGATAACCAGCTTACTTCTATGAAGTCCTTCCTCAAATCTCTTTTTTTAAATGAGGCTTACAATCGCTATCTTGCTAAAAATAATGGTCTACCCCCAGCACTTCCAATCTCACTTACCCACCTTTATTGTTTTTATGGCCCATCCTCCTCCTCTAACACACTTCATCATTTACTTATCAGGTTTATTATTTGTTGTTATCTTTTCCAACTAGACTGTAAGGTTTAGATGTGAGGGGAGATTTATTTTATCTTTTAAAAATTCACTGTTAAATATAGTGACAGCCAATGTAAATAACACTTATTTAAAAGATAAAGCAACTATACATGACCAAGTGATTACATGTGTATGTTCTGAATGGCCACTGTAAGTTACAGGCATTTATATAGAAAACTCAGGCAATGTCAACACTGCCACGGAGTTGTCTGGAATGTTTGCATTACACATATGACTTAAACATACAGATGTGCAGTGTTGCAGGGTTATTAGGAAAGGAAAATATTCATCTTTAGAACTGGTCAACAACTCAAGATATTTTGATCTTATTAAAAAAATAGATACAAGTTTAATATTGTCCAGCTTTCAAAATTCTCCATTTATTTCCTAGAGTCAGATATTTTCCCCTCATGAGTCTTCCTTCAAAATATTCATTCTGTAGTTTAGAAGGAACTCTTCACAAAGCATGTTGCAATCTCATGCAAGGAGAATATATATACAAACCCCAATCTATAGCAGTTTGATACTCAGAATTACAGAAACAGAGCAAATACCTCATTTCTGAATATTTTAATCACTGTTTCAACTAAGAGTACTTAGTTCACCACAGTCGATGAATAGTTCGTGAAGTGATAGGGAGACATGGGTAGAGAAGATAAGAAAACAGTTTGATCTACAATCATTTACTCAGGTACTCAATATATTTTTTAGCAGATTTTCTCTAATCATGAATTAATACAATCATGTAGAAAATCAAAAATGTTTAAATTATGTTTTATGTTCCCCTCCGCCCTTTTGACTATTAATAAGTGGGGAAAGGAGTTAATTTCTGGTTTTACTATCAGTCTCTGTCTCCTACCCTTTTAAGGCTCTAGTATGAATTTTTTCTGTCTCACCACCCCATTCAACCTGGGCTAGCATTCTTAATAACATAGATAAGTAAACTGACCTTTTATAACCCCAGAACAAACAGAGATGTGCCAGGGTTTTAAAATCCAAGATACGGAACAAACAGAAAAAAGGGTAGAGAACAGAGCCACAAACCTCTTAACAAAGTCAGTATTTAAATTATTAACCACAAGGTATAAGACAGTAATTTAATATCAAATCCCAGAGTGAAAAATCTGGACTTAAATCCAATGGCTCAGGGCAAACAATATAAATGTATATTAACTTCAGAATAATGCTTTTAGCATTATCTCTTAGAAAATATCTATGTATCATTTTAAAACCAACTCAAAAAATCATGGTAAAATCAAGCTATGGGCCGTTTTCTACTCAAGATTAAAGATCAAATGTGAAAATGGAGGTTGTGTTGCATAAAGCTGGATCATCTTCCCATCCAGCTATATCACAGGGACCTGTTCTGACCTGGAGACATAAACTTTAGCACTGTGATAAGTGCACACTGCTTCAATTCAGAAAACTGCCAAGTCTTTGGGAAAAATACACTGAAAACAAGTAGCTGAGTGACAAGAACCTTTGTTTTTAATGTGAGTAATATTTCAAATGGCTCTAATCCAAATTCTTATTTGTTATGCATGCCTAGCATCTTCAAATTTAACCCGAGTTTTTCCCAAGCTAAAACCTTGCCAAAGGCAAACAACATTCTTTTGTTTATCAAAGGAAACACTTATTTTCTGATAGCTATTTTGACTGGGAGAGTGAGGATGACATTTACTCTGCACTGAAGCAGCGCAGCACACGAGAGAGTCAGAACACTCCAGTACGATCTGAGCATGCCCACACAGGCCAAGAGTGTTCTGTACATTCCGCCCAAATAGCTATGGGCAAAATGAACTAGGAAACACATAACATGCTTTTTGATTATTGCAACCTCACACGAGTCAGTCCAAAAATAGCAAATGCCCATGGCTGAGATCTACTGCTGAAAAATGCTGAGTTTTCAGCGGCTCAAAGCATTTCCTGTGTCTCTTTAACCAGCCCCCACTTAAAGCTGTAGAATTATAGGATTAAGGAAGAGGTTTAAAAAAAGAGACAGATACACACACATATACAACATACGGTTTCCGAGGAGAGTGAGGGTTCCATGCTTGTAAGAGAGAAAGAGGAGGAATATGCCGAGTAACCCTCGGGTTTCTCCCAGATTTGAACATGCTGTACTGTGGCATGAGGTCAGCAGAGACTGACTCCAGCCCTGTGAGGCTGAATTCTACCCTGACAAAGCAGTATCACTGTAATATGAAGCAAAAGGATCCAGGGCATGTTGGCAGCTGTACAGAGTGGCTGTTCTAGAAAGTAATGGCAATTCCAAAACAAGAGATCTATGCTGTCACATGGGATAATCTTCAGCCCAGTTAAGCAATAAGCACCAAAAATACTTGAATCCCAAACACAGGCAGCTCAAAATATAAAAGGTAGGAAAGAACTTTTCTTCTTGAGCCTATTTTGTGTCTGGAGGAAATGAACAGGAAGTGGGAAATTTGAAAAGCTATTGGTTAACTAGATTTGTATCACTAACAATATATTGATTTTGATCTGAGCTGAGGCACAGTCTTCTGGACACCGTGACCTAGCTAAGGAGCCCCAAACCTTCTCTGTGATTTTACAACAGAGCAGGGAAAATATCCTGAAAGTGATTTTTGGTAATGGATAAATGCCAGAACTGAAGATATGGTAAATAACCTCATTTCTCACATATATCCAGAAGTCAGAGGTTGCTATAAATCTAATGCACATTTATTGTTTCTTTTTAGGTCACTAAGAATCTACACAAATGTACTTTTAGAAATTCTTGCTTGAAGTAAGAGGAACACTAATGAGTCTTACCAAGCAAAGGAGCCAGAACATGGAATTTTTGTCAAGGGAAAATATAAGGCAATGAACATGTAATACTTCAAATTTTGTGGTCTCCCTTACATTATGAAAGTTGTACTCTAGATCAGAAGTGACCCAATATTTTTAATAAGTAAAATTTAGTCAGGAAACAGCAGTAAACACAGGACACAGAGATGAAACAAAATGGTATGAAAGAAACAACAGTAAAGCAAATTAAGTTCTTCAATAGTTCAGTATTAGCATGGAGTAAATGAAGCTAAAAGAATTTTTTTTTAAGTAGACTCCATGCCCAACATGGGGCTTGAACTCACAACCGTGAGATCAAGAATCATATGCTATATCCATTGAGCTAGCCAGGTGCACCATCAGGTAAAAATTTAAATAAGTTGAAAATTTACTGTATGCTATAATATTGCCTTAAAAAAAAAGTCTTTCAAAGCTCTGTTACTTACATGAAAAAGTCCAAACAGACAGCCAGGTTATGTTACACAATGATCTTGATGATCATCAGATAGATTCCTGCCTCCTTTTCCCACTCTATCTTTTATGTGTTCCATTCACAGAACTACCCATTACTGGCATTTTATAGGCATAGAAATAGAAAAGTAGAGAGGTTAATAACTTGCCCAGAGTCAAATGGCTAAATGGTAGGGCTGAGATTTAAACCACAATGTACAATTCTGACTCCACACTCTTACCTATTAAGTAGTGACATAGTGATGTTTAGAATAAGAACTCTAAGCAATCAGGAGAGACAAACACATGAGCACCTACAATGATGTTAAGAGAGAGAAAAGTGAAATCACTGCAGGATGGAGAAAAGCTTCAAAGGAAGAAGTAGAACTTGTGCTGAGCTAGCTATTCATTCAAATATCTGACGCAATATTCTGGAGAAACATCAAAGAACAAACAGATTATGCCTATATTCTAGCTAGGGACAACAGCCAAAAAAAAAATAAATGTAATAAAATATATACTATATCCACTGGTGGTAAGTGCTATGAAGAAAAACAAAGCAGAATAAAGAAGACAGAGGATGAGGGGCCTTCTCTGATAAAATAATATCTGACCAGAGACCTGAATGAAAGAAAACATGTGACTCTCTGGGGAAAGGTGTTCCAGGGAGAGATACCAAGTTTGAGGGCCTTCAGACAGGAATGGATTTGGTTTGCACAATGAGTGAATAAGGGAGAGAAGGCAGGAAATAAGAATAGAGAGGCTTAGTGGATAGAAGCAGGGTCAGACTGTGTTGTGTATGACATAGGAAGTCAATGGAAGTCTTAAGCAGAGTAAGGAAAGGTTTTAGATGAACAGGATCACTCTAAGAACAGACAATGCTGGAGTGAGTGAGGGCCAGGGGACAAGTAACAAGAGTGCTTAGGAGGCTATTACAATAGTCCATGCAAGACAACTGAAGTGCCTATGACATATTATCTGACATCCATTAAGGGAGCAAAAAACAGGTATTAATAAATACATGATGGAAGTGGGAGGTTAGGTTAGAAAGAAATAAAGGAAAAGCTTTTCCTTTACAAGGTATACTTGTAAGCTTTCCTTACAAGGTATACAACCTTGAATTTTATAATTATTAGCTTACTAGTAGTGGGTTTTAAAAGGAGATATACATAATTTGATTTTTTATATAGATTTCCAAATTTCTGATCAAGTTTTTTGTATTTGTAACCAAATACACAATAGGCAATTTTACCATTTCTAATACAGTTTTCCCATTCATTAAAAATTTTACTTGGGGTACCTGGGTGGCTCAGTAGGTTAAGCATCCAGCTTCAGCTCAGCTCATGATCTAATGGTTCATGAATCTGAGCCCCATGCTGGGTTCTGTGCTGACACCATGCAGCCTGGTTCAGATTCTTTGTCTCCCTCTACTCTCTGCCCCTGCCCTGTTTGCACTCTCTCTCAAAAATAAGTAAATAAATATTTTAAAATATTATTTTTTTTTACTTAAAGATGTAATCTAGCATCTTATTAAGTCTGGGAAACAAAAATATCACCAAACAGAAAACAACTGCTACTAGGTAGTTTCAAAATAGGTAGTTTTTAAATACTGGATATGTAGTTTACCATACTAATAAGTTTTGCTTTAGGTCATTTTATAGGGACCTCTGAAAGAATTACTTTTAACATGAATTTCTGTTTTGGTATCCAGACTATCAAAGGAAATTTTGATTCCTATTCTAGGATATACAGGGAACATTGCCCAGAGAGGTCATTATTATCAACTGAAAAGAAATAATTGTATTTTTGAGTTTGGAGCTTCTTTATGATTTTAACACAAGGCCAACAGAAAATAAGTTTGTGAGGGCAATTAAACACTCCTTTGGTGCAAAGGTTTTAAGTCCACTGCCGAAGCCAGGAGACATAAATTAATGTTTTTTATTTCCTCCTATGAACCAGAATAGGAATAGAAGAGGGCATCTGATAAATTCTATATAAACCTGTACAGACAGATACAGCACTATATAGCTACGGACTTTAGGCCAAAAGTGAATAGGCTTAGTAGGGGAACAAAAAGAGTTCACCATTCATACCTCATCTACAGAGGAAATGGTGTGACTAACAAAGGGACGAAACTGTTACACCCCTTAATTATTCTCTCCAAAGTCCCAGACAAAATTTTCTAAGAGGAGGGATACTTATTCAATAAGTATTACTATGTGCCAGGCTCTGTGTTTGGCATTTAGGGATAAAAAAGTGAGTAAAGATGAACAGGTCTTGCTCACTTTAGAGATCGTTTGTATTTGTATTTTCTATTTCTCAACATTTATAAAAACTCACACCCTCTTCAGTACCTTCTCATTCTATACCCAGTGTACCCTCCCCAGTCTGGAATCTTTTATTGTTTTGCTTCTATAATTTTATTTTGGAGATTAAATTATACTGACTTTTTTTTTTTCCCTCCAAATTATGCATCTCCATTAAGAGATCCTGGTCTCTAGAGCTGTCAAGGGATGTTAAGAAGCACTATTCAGATTAAACACTTCATTCTGTAGTATGAAACCCAAAGTTCTGAAAGAAGAAAAGGAGGATACAGTTGTGGTCAGATCAGGTCTAGAATCCATCTTTTCTATTTCTCCATTTGTGTTCTTTCTACTACACAGTGCTGCTGCCCTCCTATCATCTTTTTCCAGCTTATGTATTAATTTCATAGCAATCTCATTTCTTGTGTTTACCACTGCTTAAAAACAAAAGAATAAAGAAATTAGCAAAAAACAAAAATACCCTCAGTTTCTGCAATGTACTCATCCTGTAGAATATTTCTGGTTTAGTATTCCTGCCTTATACCTTCACTATATAAAAACCTAATTGGAGGCTTTTTTGGGGACAAATTACTTCTCTGGATGCTGTCTGAATATATGTTCAAAAGTTTCCTTTCTAGCCCCAAAATTAATCCCATGGTTATCTGCAGTGCTACATGAGCTCTTTTGTACATTTAAAAAAATTGAGATATAATCAATAAATATAACATTGTATTAGTTTTAGGTGTACAATACAATGATTTGATACATGTGTACATTGCACAATGATTACCACAATAAATTTAGTTAACATCCATAACCATGTATGGCTACAAAGACTTTTTCCTTGTGCTGAAAACTTTTAAGATCCACTCTCTCAGCATCTTTTATATATATGTGAGTGCTTTTGGATGGAACCCCATTCCATGCTGAGGGTCAATTAATAATAGAGTTATGGGGAAAAGTAATCGGGTAGACAAAGAATGAACTGAAATCTCTGTCAAGATGTGGGTCTATAATCATTGCTACTTATAGAAAAAGAACATATTTTCTTTTTTTAAATGTTTGATTTATTTTTGAGAGACAGATAAAGACAGTGTGAACAGGGGAGGGTCAGAGAGAGAGGGAGATACAGAATTTGAAGACAGGCTCCAGGCTCTGAGCTAGCTGCCAGGAGAGCCCAATGTGGGGCTCGAACTCCTGAACCTGATCATGACCTGAGCCGAAGTTGGACGCTCAACTGACCGAGGCACTGAGGTGCCTCAAAAAAGAACATATTTTCAACATGTTTAAACAATCACAGTTTACATTAAAAAAAAAAAAAGTAACAAGCAGTCTTGGGCGCCTGGGTGGCTTAGTCGGTTAAGCATCCGACTTTGGCTTAAATCATAATCTTAACGGTTCATGAGTTTAAGACCTGCGTCAGGCTCTGTGCAGACAGCTCAGAACCTGGAGCCTGCTTCAGATTCTGTGTCTCCCTCTCTCTGCCCCTCCCCCGCGCGCTCTCTCTCTCTCTCTTAAACATTAAAAAATTAAATAACAGGCAATCTTCAATTACTCCAAGCACTCACCATCTGTGAGACACAATAATTTGGAGGTCCCTAATGAGTCAACACTTGCAGTATTCATGCCCTGTGCAGTCTTCCCACACAGACTCTGGGCTTGGTCATGGGACTAACTGTAGCAAACAATGATTTAGCAAGCATGATGCAGAGACCTGATTAGTGCTTAGAAATTGGAGACGGTTATTTGAACACCCATGGAACCCACTGGCTATGCTGCAAAAAAGCCCAACCAGCCACATAGG
The DNA here is from genome assembly GCF_003009895.1 of Hyaena hyaena. NCBI lineage: Eukaryota > Metazoa > Chordata > Mammalia > Carnivora > Hyaenidae > Hyaena > Hyaena hyaena. Next base: position 538,021 of record NW_024080688.1, on the reverse strand, counting down.
GAGTAGTAAGAGTGGAAGAATAAAGGTCACTGGTGAAGACCCACAGATAAACTCTGAGTCAATAGCTAATACATACTGCTAGCCACATGAGTGAGGCCATTTGGACCTTCTGGGCATCCCAATATCCCAGGCAACACATGGAAAGCAGAGCCACCTGGTCAGTCCACAGAATCATGGCATATAATAGTCACTTTATGCCACTAAGTTTTTTTTTTAATGTTTTATGTATTTCTGAGAGAGAAATAGCATGAGCAGGGGAGGGTCAGAGAGAGAGGGAGACACACAGAATCCGAAACAGGCTCCAGGTTCTGAGCTAGCTGTCTGCACAGAGCCCAATGCAGGGCTCGAACCCACGAACCGTGAGATAATGACCTGAGCCAAAGTTGGACGCTTAACCAACTGAGCCACCCAGGTGCCCCTATGCCACTAAGTTTTTAAAAACGGTTTTAAGTTAGCACTATAAAATGGACTTTTTAGACATGTGTAGTTGAATGAATTTTAAAACATGCATAGATTTATGTAACTACCAGCACCATCAGGATAAAGAGCAGTTCCATCGTTGTAAAAGACCCCACTGTGAAAAATCCTCATTATTCCTAATCACTGGGGAAATGCAAATCAAAACCATGACCTCATACCAGTCAGAATGGCTAGTATGAAAAAGACAAGGAACAAGTGCTGGTGAGGATGTGAAGAAAAAGCAACCCTTGAGCACTGTTGGGGGTGTGGGGAGGGATACAAATTGGTACAACCACTGTGGAAAATAGTATGGAGGTTCCTTAAAAAATCAAAAATAGAATTACCATATGATGTAGTCATTCTACTACTTAGTATTTACCCGAAGAAAACAAAAATGCTAATTCAAATAGATATAGGCACCCCTACATTTACGGCAGCACTAGTGACAACAGCCAAGATAGGGAAGCAACCAAAGCTTTCACTGATCAATATGAATAAAGAAGATATGGTATATACATACAATGGAATGTTACTCAGCCATAAAAAGAACAAAATCTTGCCATCTGCGACAACATGGATGAGCCTAGAGGGTATTATGCTAAGTGAAATCAGTTAGACAAGGACAAATATCATATGATTTCACTTACATGTGGAATGTAAAAAAGCAGAATGAATATACAATAAAAAAATGAACGGACTCTTAAAGTACTCATAAAGAACAAACTGGTAGTTGCCAGAGGGAAGGTGAGGGGTGGGTGAAATAAAGAGTATTAAGAAGTACAACTTCCAGTTATAACACAAATCACAGAGATGAAAACTACAGCATAGGAAATATAAGACTGTATGTCAATTATACTCCAAAAATACATAAATACATAAATGACTCCTTGTGTAGTCACACCTAATCCCACCACTAATGCATAATCTATTTTTTTCACCATGCTTTTCTCTTTTTGAAAATGTAATATAAACAGAATTATACAGTATTTAATCTTTAAGATGATTTCTTTTACTCAGCATAATGCCGTTGACATTCATGCATCCAGAATGTTGTATGTATCGATGGTTCAATTCTTTTTATCGCTGAGTGTGGTATATGGATGTACCACAGTTTGTTTATCGATTCACTTGCTGAAGGACATCTGGATGTTTTTCACTTCTTGGCAATTATGAATAGAGCTGCTCTAAAACACTGGTGTGAAGGATTTTGTAAAGATAGAAGTTTATGTTACTATAGGCTAAAAACCTGGAATGGATTTTCTGGGTCACATGGTAAGTGTATATTTAACTTAAAAAAAGAAAATCAGCAAACTGTTTTCCAGAGTAGTAAATGGTACCATTTTCCTTTCCTAAAACAAAGTATAGAGCCTGCTTGGGATTTTCTCTCCCTATCTTCCTCTCTAACCCTCTTCCACTCTCAAAATAAATGAACAAATTTTATTTTATTTTTTAACAAAGTTTAAAAAATAATGAACGTTATTAAATTTTGTCAAATGCTTTTCTTGTATCAAGTGATATACATGGTTTTGATTCTTTGGGTTGTCAGTATTGTGAATTACATTGTTTTGATTTTCAATTACTGAACTAGTATTGCATATCTGATATAAACCACACTTAGACATGGCATATTACTCTTTACATACATTGCTATGTTCAATTTATTAGTGCTTTATGCAGTATTTTCTCATCTATGTTCATGAGGGATATTGGTCTACTATTTTGTTTTCTTGTACAGCTTTTGTCTGGTTTTGACATCAGAGTAATGCTAGCCTCATAAAATAGAGTCCCCTTCTCTTCCATTTCCTGTAAGAGATCACACAGAATTGGTATTTCTTCTATAAGTGTGTGGTAGAATATGCCAGTGAAACTATGTGATTTTTTTTTTCAGAAGATTTTTTTTTTAATTTTAGAGAGAGAGAGAGTGCACCAACAGGGGAAAGGCACATAAGCAGGCTCCACACTCAGCACAGTGCCCAACGTAGGGCCTGAGTCCTTGACCCTGGGGTCCTGACCTGAATAAAAATTCAAGGGTGGGATACTGAACCAAATGAGCCACCCAAGTATCCCTTGTAGTTAAGCTACAAATTTCATTTCTGCGGTACCTGGGTGGATCAGTCAGATGAGCATCCCGCTCTTGATTTTTGGCTCAGGTCTTGATCTTGAAGTTTGAGAGTTCAGCCCCACATTGGGCTCTGCACGTACAGCACAGAGCCTGCTTAAGATATATTCTCTCTCTCAGTCACTCTCCCCCTCCCTCCCTCTCTCAAACTTAAAAAAAACAAAACTACAAATTTCATTTATTTAATAGTCATAGAACTATTCAGGCTATCTTTTTAGCTTAGGTGAGTTCTGGTAGTTCACTGAGAATTTGGTCTCCTTCGTTAAGTTGTTGATTTAGGTGTTCAGAGTTATTTATAGTTCCTTAGAACAATCTTCCTTTAATGTTTATTTTTGAGAAAGAGAGAGAGACTGAACGAGTGAGTAGTGGAGGGGCAGAGAGAGAGGGTAACAGAGGATCCGATGTGGGGCTTTAACTCATCAACCCTGAGATCATGACCTGAGCCAAAGTCAGACACTTAACCAACCAATTGAGCCACCCATGTGTCTTAGAGAATGTCTTTATTTTAAACCTCATTCCTGAAGGACACTTCTGTCAGACATAAAACCTTAAGTAGAGAACCCCCTCCCCCCCTCCCCTGCCCAACAGCAGTTTGAAAATATAATTCCACTTCTTTCTGTCATCCAAGATTTCTAATGAGAAATCTGCAGTCCTTTGAATAGTTGTTACCTTATAAGCACTGCATCATTTTTCTCTGGTTGCTTTCAAAATTTTTTCTTCTATTTTGGTGTCATGACAGTTTATAATAGTTATGATGTGTCTGGATGTGAGTATCTTTGCCTTTATTCTTTTTAGGATTTCCTAAATCCATAAGTTTGAATTTTATAGGTTTAGGTTATTTGCCAAATTTGGAAAGTTTCTAGTCATTAGTTCTTCAATCAATTTTCTCTGCTATTCCTTTACCTCTCCTGCTGGAACACTGATGACATTAATGTTAGACTTCTGTCATTGTCCCACAAGTCCCTAAGTTTCTCTTCAATTTTTTTTTCTCAACATTCCTCCTAATCTAATGGATAATTTCTACTTATCTTCATGTTCATTGACTCTTTTCTCTGTCATTTTCATTCTGATATTGATCCCATCCAGTGAATTCTTTTTCACTTATTGTAGTTTTCAGTTCTAAAATGCCTATTTGGTTCTTTATCTTTACGTCTTTTATTTCTTTGTTGAAACTATCTTTCTGTTCATTCCAAAAATGCTTGCTCTTACTTGCTGGAACATTTTTATCATTGCTACATTAGAGTTTTTGCCATTGCTTAAGTCTGAGTTTTTGGCAGTGGCATCTTTTCCATGTGAACTTGTTTTCCTTTTTTTTCAGATGCCAAGTATCCTGGACTTCTGAACATTATTATAATATTCTAGGTCATCTTAAAATCCTATGGAGAATATGGACATTTTTCTTTTAGTAGGCAATCAACCCAGTTTTCTTCAGGCTATAGTTTCTGACCAGCCTTCTGTGGACTGTGGTTTCAATTCAGTTAAGTTTTCAGTCTTTGTGGTACTATTTGGATCTATCCCATATGTGTACCTCACCCTGTTCCCAATCTGATACCTGAGCAGTGGTCTAACCATATATAATATGTTATATTTATTAGGGAGCAGACATGCTGTTTGGGGTTGAATTTCTACATGTATAGCACATGGATAAGCCCAAGAGTTCATCACAAAATTTAAAGAGTTTATTTCCCAAGCTTCTCCCTTTTACGATCTCCCTAGTATTTTTTGGTTTGCTAGGGCTCCCCTTTCCTGTCACTTATCCAGAAATCTTGGACATTATTCACTGTCACACAGTTTCCATAGTGCCTATGTCTGGAGCCAAGCAGCTGAAGGAAAGGAAAAAAAAAAAAAAAAAAAAAGCAAATGGGGTTATTCTACCTTCTTGGGACCAAAGCTCCACTGATCTTAAAGAAACGTTCCCTACCCTCAGAGCTTTAGACTCCTGCCAGACCCCAATCTGCTGCCACCACAGAACTTCTTGGGGCTCATGGCACAAGAGACAGAGGAAAGAAAAAAGAACAACAGAAGGCTTCTATACTTTCTCTGATATTCTGATATCCCTTTCTTATTCTCTGTACCAGAACTGATGGTTTCTCTTGGAGTTCTTTCTATTTACATTGATGCCCACTTCTGGGTTTTAAGCTGTGTTGGATTCAGGCATGGGGACATCAGAATGGGAGAAATGATAAATTCAACCCTAATTCCACAGTATTTCAAGATCTGCTTTTCTTTCCTAATCTGTCTGTTACAGTCTACCTTTCAGAATCCTCAAATAAGAGCTCTATGCCAGATTTCTAAAACTGCATTCAGTGGGAGAGACCAGGTGAAGTGTACTTGCTCCAGTTTATCCAGTCCCTGGTTCTCAAGCTACTAAGTTTTGAGCTCATTTGTTACATAGCAATAGATCATTGGAACACAATCCAACAGCAATCATTTAAGTACAATGCACATGAAATAACACATTCTTTACATTTTTCTTCTCTAGAAATGTCACCAGATCATTATCAGGTAGTTGCTACCAATTCAGTAGTGGAATATTCTAGGCTTTCTTAATTTAGTTCCTAAGAAACAGATTCAGTTTCATTACTGGAGTAATCAAAATGATAGCAGTGAAAACAGTGAAAGCTTGTTACTTAGCAGAAGTAAGTTTATTCTGCTGTCAGATGCAATCTGTCAATAAAGGTCCTGGCATCTCATTCTTTCATGTATTGGCTGATCATCGGTCAGAAGAGCTAAGAGAATCATGGGAGGTAACTGGAATGACAAGGATAAATTTGGAAAGTGAAAATGCCTTATGAGAAATTTTTTCTCTCAAAGTTATTCTTGTGAAGAATTCCTAAAAGGTTTTTTATGGTCTTGAAAACACAAGTATTTCACCAGCAAGCAGCATTTCATTTAGAATAGCCAACTAAACTGCATAATCAAGCAATGATATTTCCTGAGGGAAACATCTAGGCTGTCAATCAGTTCCACTGCCTTTTCATAAGCTTTGCCCAACATAAGCAAATCACTATGAAGAAACTGAAACTAGCTGTATAGATATCACTTCATATTCAAAGACAGGCAAAAATTTCAAGTGTCTATAAAAATATGGGGTAATGGGAAATTTTGGACACTGTTGATTGGAGTTTAAATTGGTACAGTCACTCAGGGGTACCTGGGTGTCTCGGTCGGTTAAGTGTCTAACTTCAACTCAGGTCATGATCTCCTAGTTCGTGAGTTCAAGCCCCTCATTGGGCTCGGCAATGATAGCTCAGAGCCTGGAGCCTATTTCAGATTCTGTGTCTCCCCCTCTCTCTGCCCCTTCACTGCTTGTGTTTTCTCTGTCTCTCTCTCAAAAATACATAAACATTTTAAAAAACTGATACAGACACTCTACATAGCAATTTAGCAATGTCTAGTTCTATAAACATGAATATACCATACAACCCAAGAACTCCATTTCTAGGCATATATATATATATATATATATATATATATATATAGTATATATATATATATATATACTACAGAGATTCTCTTGTATGTGTGTGCAAAGACATTTTGAAGAATATTCACTGCAGCACTTATTTATGAAGCAATGAAATATTGGAAATTCACCCAACAGAATACTGTATCATAATATAGAAGGATAGAACAGAACTGTTTTTATCCATGTGAGTAAATTTCAAAAGGATGACACTGAGTGAAAAAAGTTACAGAATACTATATATTATTTGTGAATACATGCATATGCAATAAAAGTACATAAATATGTTCATGAAAAATACTAAATTCAGAATAGTAGTTATTTTCAAAAATGGGGGAATGGGCTGAGGAGTGGTACACACAAAATTAAACTTTATTTAACATAGCAAAATCATAAGTTTGAAAAAGCCTGGTAATTGTCCTCGAGTGTTTATTATGTTATTTATTTTTCTGCTTGTTTCAAATATTTATAATACAACAAGCAAAAAAGAAAAAATATGAGAACACATATACCAATTACATTACCATGTAACTAGTTACATGAACACTCACATGTTTAGTGAAAAAATAATATTGACAATACATTAGTCAAATACATATACATACAATAAAAACTGTGTTCACAAGACTAAGAGAATCAGGGTCTATGAAGGTTTAAGTGCATTTCAAGCTATGCGAATGACAGTGAGTGGATGTGAACATGTTTAAGAAAACTGCTGATCAGGTTAACTTCTGTTACATCCTAAGGAAGGATATCCCCTGAGTCGAGGTTCTAAGGAAAGCTGAGCTGTCTATGATCTCTCTGCTTTCCCTAGCGTCACCTGTTACAATACTGTAAGGCAGGTTATCTGGCACATGTAGTAGCTTGGTACTGATTCTACCCAAAGCTGGGAACTAGTAGAAGCTGGTCTACTACCTGGGGGAGTTTTTGGAACCTCTGGGAAGGAGAAGACTAGACTGAGCAGGGCCAAAAGACTTGGCTCTTCCCTGGAGAATTCAAGTGGTATATTACAGCCAGAGCAGAAATGGCAATTTCTGCTAGCTCTAATATGACGTGGTAGGGAAGGGAGCAGGGAGTGTGTCTTTCTAACCCTATAAATGACCTACAGACCTAGAAGTCTGCCAGCTCACCAAGGTTGAGAATGCAGATCTCTTACAAGGCAGAGTGGGCAGATAACATGTTCCAGAATCACTGTGTTCACTTGGTACCTACTAGCACAAATGCCAAAATATTCTACAGACTCCTCTACATCTATAACTGGCAGGATGTGTCTATAATTCCTAGGAAGTCTGCCAGTATGCTCCATTGTAGTCATTCAGGATAGAAAAGACTGTAGCAGTAATTTTAGCAGACAGTTATCACACTTCAGTTAGTTATTCCCTTATGGTAGTAGTTTAATGTTGGGCAAAAAATAAGTCTAGGCAGTTGAAACACTGTGATAAAATTTTTCCTCCTTTAAAAAAATGAAGGTTGGACCAAGTACCAGTAACCATTCTTTTGTGTGGTTTTTTGTTTTGTTTTGTTTCTAGCAGTGAAACAACATGGCTTTTGCCATATGCTTTTATTTTTTTTCTTCCAAGTTTTAATTTAAATTCTAGCTAGTTAACATACAGTGCAATATTAGTTTCAGATGTAGACTTCAGTGATTCATCACTTATATACAACACCCAGTGCACATCACAAGTGACCGCCTTAGTACCCATCACCTGCTTAACCCATTCTACCACCCCCAACTCCACCCCTCCCAGCTCCCCCCACCCTCCTCCCCTCCCCTCTAGTAATGTTCTCTATATGATAACCATTCTTTTGAAATTCTAACAGCCTTTCTTTCACTTTCAGTTACAAAAATTTCAAGTATATAGAAAAAATAGAATACTATAATAAACAGCCATATATTCACCACCTAGATTCAACAACTGCTAACTTTCTATCATATTTGATTTGCCTTTACACACACATACACTGCTAAACTACTTAAAGTAAATTACATATGACACTCCATATCAAAATACTTCTGCATTTCTACACAAAATTTAAGGTCATTTGCCCAAATACCTATAATATCTTTATCATGCCTAATAAATTTATCTTCACTTCCTAATATCATGTAATATCCAATGATATTAAAAGATTAAGAATTGTAAAAACTTCCTAAGTGAAATAAGTCAGTCAGAGAAAGACAAATAATATATGATTTCTTTTTTTTGTTTGTTTGTTTGTTTTATTTTTATTTTATTTTTTTTTACAAATAGTTTATTGTCAAATTAGTTTCCACATAACACTCAGTGCTCATCCCCACAAGTGTCCTCCTCCATGCCCATCCCCCCTCCCCCCCTCATCCATCAGTCCTCAGTTTTTGTCAGCATTCAAGAGTCTCTCATGGTTTGCCTCTCTCCCTTTCCCCCACCATTTCCCCCCTTCTTCTCCCCCGTGTTCCTCCGTCAAGTTCCTCCTAATCCTCCTATACGTGCAAACATATGATATTTGTCCTTCTCTGCCTGACTTATTTCGCTCAGCATAACACCCTCAAGGTCCATCCATGTTGCTACACATGGCCACATTTCATTGTTTCTCATTGCCATGTAGTATTCCATGGTATAGATAAACCACATCTTCTTGATCCATTCATCTGTTGATGGACACTTAGGCTCTTTCCATGTTTTAGCTAAATAATATATGATTTCACTCATATATAAAATTTAAGAAACAAAACAAATGAACAAAGAAAAAAGAGACAACAAAAAATAGACTCTTAACTATAGAGAACAAACTGGTGGTTACCAGAGGGGAGGCTGGTGGGGGGGATGAGTGAAAGAGATCAAGGGGATTAAGAGTACATTTACTGTGATGAACTTTGTATAGAACTGTTGTACAGAACTGCTGAATTGTTATACTGTACACCTGAAAGTATATAACAATGTACATTATACTGGAGTTAAAATCACTTCTAAGAATTAAAAAAAAATGTACAAGGTTCCATATGATAGAGACTATAGTTTTATTAACACTTTTTGAAAAATACACATGGAACATTTAAGACTACTCACAACAGTTCCACTGTCACCAAGGATCTAAGCCCACAGGCTGGAAATCATTGGTCTATGATTCATAAGTCTTAGGGAAGGAAAACAAAAACCAAATCAACTCCACAAGTGTACTTCTTTTTCAAAAGAAAAACTTTTTAATTTTCACATTTGGCTCCTCAGTTCTAATATTGTACATTTCAAAAGGTTGTCCCTGCTTAGGTGCTACATTAATTAAGAATCCTGAGGCCTTGGGGCGCCTTGGCAGCTCAGCTAGCTAAGTGTCTGACTCTTGATATCAGCTCAGGTTATGATCTTAAAGTTTGTGGTTTGAGCCCCACGTCTGGCTTGCACTGACAGTGAAGGGCTTACTTAGGATTCTCTTTCCCCCTCTCTCTCTCTCTGCCCCTCCCCTGCTTGTGCTCTTTCTCAAAATAAAGAAACTTTAAACTTCTTTTTTTAAGTTTGTTTGAGAGAGAGACAGAGAGAGACAGAAGGAGAGAGAGCTAGAATCCCAAGCAGGCTCCAAGTCCAATGGGGGGCTCGAGCTCACAAACTGCAAAGTTATGACCTGAGCCAAAATCAAGAGTCAGGTGCTCAACTGAGTGAGCCACCCAGGTGCCCCCTCCCAAAAATAAACTTAAAAAAAAAAGAGAATACTGAGGGCTGCGATGGATCTTTGTATTATTATTACATTCTGTTGCAGTACCAATTAATAGTTCAAAATCTAACTTACTTCAAAAAAAATCTGAGATGACGTAAAATCTATGTATTTTTTTAACTCAATAAAAATTATAATTAAAAACCAAAAAATACATTAGAAGACAGGGAGACAGATAAATGAATTAGATACATAAAAACGAAGGCTAGAGGTGCCTCGGTGGCTCGGTTGGTTAAGTGTCCGAGTCTTGATTATGGCTCAGGTCATGATCCTAGGTTGTGAGATCAGGTGGAGTGGGACTCTGACTATGTGCTGGGCATGGAGCCTGCTTAAGATTCTCTCTCTGCCTCTCGCCTGCTCTCCCGTCTCGTGTTGTCCTCTCAACAACAACGAAAGAGAGGAAAGAAAGGAAGAAAGGAAGAAAGAAAGAGAAAGAAAGAAAGAAAGAAAGAAAGAAAGAAAGAAAAGAAAGAAAGAAAGAAAGAAAGAAAGAAAGAAAGAAAGAAAGAAAGAAAGAAAGAAAGAAAGAAAGAAAGAAGAAAGAAAGAAACTAACTAAGGCTAAGGGTAGTCACTGCAACTGAATACTTCTGAATTTTCAGGCAACCACAGCAAAAATGAAAATACATTGTACTTTTTTCATTATCTGTTATAAAAGCACTTAAGAATTTATCAGCATACTTAACTGGAGGAGAAATGTAAATGTGAATTTTTTTTAATGTTTATTTATTTTTGAGAGAGAGACAGAGCACAAGTGAGGGATGGGCAGACAGAGAGGGAGACACAGAATGTGAAGCAGGTTCCAGGCTCTGAGCTGTCATCACAGAGTGCAACATGGGGTTCGAATCCATGAACTGTGAGGTCATGACCTGAGCTGAAGTCAGACACTTAACCGACTAAACCATCCAGGCACTCCCTGCATGTGAATTTTTATATAAGAAAAATGACTAACAAAATCTTCAATGATTTCTACCAAAAATGGAAAGGCATTCTTTGTATATGATTCTTATACCCATCTGTAACAAAAATCAAGGGCTTATTATAAAATCATAGTTCAGTGAGTGAGTCTCTACAAATTCAGGCCTGCAGCTTCCTAGTAATCTGACTTGATATTGGAAGAGGGTTAGGACAGTCTAAGAGACAGATGCATGGCATCTCCCCTAGCACATTTTTGCCAATTATCAAGGATCTGATCTGGGTTTTTGACAGAAGTTGGACAGCACACATTACAAGGTTGACCTCACTGGTGAGTGGTTTGGGCAGTAAGCTTAGAACCTTCATGTTTTAACAGCCTAAGAATTTTTCCCCCTGATTCTGTTTCCCTTCATACCAAACAGGTTCAATGCCCTGTGTTTACAAGCTGTGAGAAGTCTGGCATCACCTTACTGAATAAAGTAATAAAGGGAGGAGAGAGGCTAGAAATCTAGGCAGTCTAATTTCAGATTCCACGCTATTAAACACTACATTAAGAGAGGGGAAAACTAGATTTAACAATCGTATATTTTAGTTTCCTCTTTTCCCACTCTCCATCATTTATTAAATGCACATGTGGTGACAAAATTTGCACACAGCATCAACTTTTGCCAAAATAATGTTTCTCAACTCAACTGTCCTTTCTGCAGAATCCTAGCTGTCATTTCTGAGAAGCAAAGCAGTATAAATGAAAACAACTCAGGCCTTTGTGAACTCTGATACTCTTATTTCATCATCAAGTGCTTCAGACGGTCCCACAGAGAGCATGGGCTCAGTATGTATCAGTTATCTTTCCTATCCATACTTCCATCTCAAATCTATTCTTACAGACATCAATCACCATGAATTTCTATGAAGAAATCAGAAGTTTGCAAATCAGAATCAGAGGTCAAAGTCCTTTGCTCCTCCTTGTGCCAGCTGATGGCATCTCCAACAGTTCAGCTCTATCAAAGAGAAACATGTCTACTGCTTGATAGTTTAGGAGCAGCAGGATAACAACTAGAGCTTGAACTTTGTACTTGTTGTCAAGAAGATAATGGCACAGGATAAGTCAAGGAACAAAAATTGTTCTGCTGTTTTCTTGTACTCTTTTTTTGGTCTATCTTATATTCCCAAATAATGTTTCTCAACTCAACCATGGGGAAAATAAGAAGTATGTAAGGAGCTAAGAGATTAAAGCCACAAAGCATTTAAGAGTATTTAGTTTCACAACATTTGAAGATTGACCACAGGCACTTTACTGGTAGGTGAGAAAAGTCTTCAAAGGGTATAAATAGGAGAATTAATTCTAAGAAGTAATCTCCTCATGGTTCAAAGCAAAGTCTACACATCTCTATAAGCTGCAGTAGTATTGTGGCCTCTTGCACCTACCTCTTCTTTCCATCTTGATTTCATTCCCTCACTAGTTGGTGTTCTGTCTTCCCTTTGTCTCCAGTTATATGTTATATAACTGTGCTTCATAATATCTAGCTCTCCTGGGGTTTATAGATTAATTAAACGGGATACAGTATACCTTTGACCTTATTAACATAGGGCACTGTTCCATCTTGCCTCTGAGATCACCTATCTCAGGACTCATCACCCCTTTGGGATTTTATCTTAACCTTCCATATGCCTAATAATTTAAACCTCATTGGTTCTACCCTACTCTCTTCCCTTCCTCTACCCACCAGGATCTACAATCTTTCAAACTAAAATCAAGGTGGTACAAAGAAATCATGGATTAAATAAACTGTTCTGATTACTGACTGTATAACTTTCATAATCACTAAACATTAGTTTCTTCCTCAGTAAGGTAGGAATATAGTACACCTTCAAGAATTATTTTGAGTACATACACACATACTATCAGTGGCTGCTACTACTACTACACTTGAATAATTTCCAAATTTGAAGCATAATAATCCTTTCTATATATATGGCTTTTTACAAAAGTTTACAAAGTAATTAATTTGACATCATCTTCATTTTACAAAAAAGGCTAAGGCTTACACAAAATCCTGAACATGGTAGGACCTCAGTAAATATCAGCTACTATTCTGAAGGTTAAGTGACTTACTTAAGGCTACATACTTAATGTAGGTTAGGACTGGCACCAAGGAATTCTGACTCTTCATTAACATTCTTTTCCCTACTTTGCCATTTAGTTAATTGCCTCTACTTCTGTGCCTCTGTATTCATTTGGAGGAAATAAAATTATAAATTGTATTTCTCATGTTCTCTGCTTTAGCCACTTTTATTATTTTTTCCATATTGGTTTTCTTTATGGTATAAATTTATAGCTGTTTTTACTTCAACTTCTTTCCAAGTTTCTCTATACATTTATTCTAATAACTGAAGGTTTCAGGACTTATTTCAACAAAAAAGATTGAAACCCGAAGGTCATTTCTTGATCTACCACTACAACTTCACCCTCTAAATTCCATATTCAAACTTCTTGAAAGATATCTATTACTTAAGGTTTCTGTCAGCCAAAGGCAACTGACTCTGATCTAAATAACCTGACCTCACATTTTCCATGTAATTTACCTAGGAGCCAAATCAGAATGCTTTCATTTGTGCCATTAACATCTGTCCTGTGAAAGCAATGCTTAAGAATCATTTCCTTTGCCAAAACAATTGAATGGAGAAAAGAACAGTCTTTGTAAGAAATGGTACCAGGACCAGTGACTATCCACATGCAAAAGAATAAGGCTGGACCCTTCCTCACACCATATGTAAAAATGAACTCAAAATGAATCAAGGATCTAAATAAAAGAACTAAAACTATTGAACTCTTAGAAGAAAATATAAATATGAAGAAAATAAATCTTAGTGACCCTGAATTTTTAGTCAATGATAGCTTAGACAGGACACCAAAATCATAAGGAACAAAAGAAAAAAAACATATAAAGGAGACAGTCACAATTAGAAACTGCTGTGCTTCAAAGAATGCCACTAAGTGAAATGACAACCCAGAGAATGAGAAAAAAAAATCTGCATATATCAGAGACTTGTACAAATATCTAAAGAACTGTTAAAACTCAATGTTAAATAGCAAACCTAATTAAAAATAGACAAAGAACCTGAACAGACACTTCTCAAAAGAAGATACACAAACGGCCAATAAGCATCATTAGCCATTAAGGAAATGCAAATCAAACCCAAAATAAGACACCATCACATACCCACTTAGGATGTCTATAATAAAGAAGATAATAATAAGAGTTGGTGAGAATGTGGAGAAATTGAAATTTGCATATACTGTAAATGAATATAAAATGATGCAGTACCTTTGGTAAACAGTCTGGCAGCTCCTCGAATGATTAAACATAGAGTTACCATATGATCTAGCAATTCTACTCCTAAGTATATAAATCCAAGAGACCTGAAGACATAGGTCTACACGAAAACTTGTATATAAATATTTATACCATTAGATGTTCAGTATTATTCATAAAATCAAGAAAAACTCAAATGTCCATTAACTGGTGAATGGATAAAGTATAATATGTCTGTATTACTTGGCAACAGAAAGAAATACTGATCTATACCACAACTAGATGAATCTTGAAAATAGTGTGCTAAATGAAAGAAGGACCACATATTGAATTAATCCATTTAAAATAAAATGCCTACTGGGACACCTGGGTGGCTCAGTTGGTTGGGCATCCAACTTTGGCCACGGTTATGATCCCACAGTTCATGGGCTCGAGCCCCATATCGCACTCTGTGCTGACAGCTCAGAGCCTGAAGCCTGCTTTAGATTCTGTGTCTTCCTCCCTCTCTGCCCCTCCCCTGCCTGCACTCTGTCTCTGTGTCTCTCAAAAATAAACACTCAAATTAATTAATTAATTAATTTTAATGTAAGCCTATGCTTCTTGACCAGCTCATGAGAGTAAAAATAAAATAATGTCTATGTAAATCTATAGAGGCAGAAACTAGATTAGTGGTTGCTTAGGGCTGGGATGAATGGAGAGATTAGGCAGTGATGGCTCATATATGTATATATGGTTTCTTTTGAGAGTAATAAAAATGTTCTAAAATTGATTATGGCAATAAGTTACAAAAATTTTTACTATACTAGAAGTCATGCAACTGTGCAGTTTCAATGGGTGAACTGTATGGCATGTGAATTATATTTTAAGAAGCTGTTAAAACTTGTTAAACTTATTTAAAAGCTGTTAAACCTTTAAAAATCACTCCTCTACGAAATATTTCTAATAGGACTTGTTCTCTCATCAACCACACCAACTCTTAAGATCCATACCAGGTTACTATATAGATGTACTTGATTAGAGACAGAATGATACTAAAGAGAGTCCTGGCCAAGGAGAGAAGAAAATATAGACCAAACCTGGTTCTGGCACCAATTATCTGTGGAGAAAAGTTTCACTATGGCCCAGTGTCCTCATCTCTGAAGGCTGTTACAAAAATTGTTGGCTGAATCAACTGGTCTTCTTGTAATCTGTACGAATTTGAACTTAAAGAGCACTTAGGAATTCTAGGGGGCACCGGAATAAGGGATAAGGAATTATCTCCACTAAAAGACTCCAGTGGGCACTGTTCCAACTTGCCTCTGAGATCACCTATCTCAGGACTCATCACCCCTTTGAGTGATGAGTAAAGAAGTGTCACCTGCACTCCATGGTATGTGCTATAGTAAATCTGTGGAATAGACAAGGACTTCCTTATATATTTATATAAACTTTTCAGACAAAAAAATTAAATCATAAAACGAGAAGAGAGAATTGTAGTCACATTACACAAATGACACTGTGCAGTATGTGTGATTGATACCAGAATTAGAAATATTTATAAAGCTCAATTATCCTGCAATGCACCATGGATTCTTTCAGCTAAAGAAACATCTCTTCACCATAAACAATCTATTACTATTTTCATTACAACTGCTACTATCAAAGCCACCAAAAGAATAGTGACCTTTTTATATACCAGGCTATTCATATACTTCACTTAATCATTAAAGTAACCCGCATTTTAGTTATTTATTGGCTTCATTTTTAAAGCTGAGAAAATTAAGGCTCAGAGAAGGTAAACCACTTGCTTATCTTTGCTATTCATCTGTACTTTGACGTTCCCATAGCCTGACCTACCTCAAATGACAAACCAAATCCCAAGGGAGATGCTTCATTTTTATTCTACTTATCCTAAACAAAGGTAAATAACTTGCTAGCTTCATTTTTGTTCCCATGTCTTTAGAGCCACATTGTGACAGTAGCTCAACAGAACTGGATGGCTTGTAAACTACATATAATACATGGTACCATCTCTGGGTCCTGTCCCGTAGCTCTCCCACCTAGAATGCCCTCCTATGTCTCTCTACCCAAGAGGACTGTGATCTTAAAGGCTCAAATGCCACTGCCCTCATGAAACTTTGAGTTCCCTGTCTGGAAATTCTCTTCCTCTTCCCAGCTCTCACAGAATTTCATGAATGAATAATAAAACAGCTGCTCTGAGCCAGATCCTCTGAGGGGCATTGAGTTAGTTAGATTTACTGTATTTCTCAGACCTAGGAAATTAATTATATGTATGTTTCAGTCACTGTATAAACACTGGCAAACAGGTTAATCTGTCTGCAAAATGCCCTGTCCTGCTAAAGAAAAAATCCTGACTCATAGCTTCAGAAATAAAGATAATTGAAGGTGTGAGAAGCACTCTCCAGTTCGGCTTCTAAACTCTAAGAAAAACTTAAAAGCCACAATTTGGTTGTTATTTATTAACTTATTTTCCAATTCAAGTTTTAAAAAATACCTTCACTGTTTCTTTCATAAAACCCAAATGGAAACTTTTGTGTTTTGGTAGGTTTCAATGGCCAAGTTTCATTTGCTTAAAAAAACAAACAAACAAACAAAAATGATTACAGTCAAAACAGCATCTAATGAAACTGTTCACAGTATAACTTTAAAAAAGCTTCTTAGGGCTGCCTGGGTTGCTTAGTTGGTTATGCGTCTGACTTTGGCTCAGGTCATGATTTCATGGTTCATGAGTTCGAGCCGAGCGTCAGGCTCTGTGCTGACAGCTGGGAGCCTGGAGCCTGCTTCAGATTCTGTGTCTCCCTCTTTCTACCCCTCTCCCACTTGTGCTCTCTTTCTCTGTCAATCTCTCTCTCTCTCAAAAAAAAAAAAAAAAGTAAATAAACATTTAAAAAATTTTTAATAAAAGAGAAGAGTTTCGTGCAAATTATCCAAGTTTCTAGATTAGTTATTTTGACTAATACTGTGTTCCATGTACCAAGTTAAATGCAAAATGGGTGATTACATTGCTGATATTTAAATCTTACAATTTCACCTTGTAACTTTAACAATGCTAACAAGTAGGTGTTTGGCAGTCAGGGGAAGATGTAGGAGGGTGCAGAGCCTGGCTTACTGTAGGGAGTTTTTAGAAAATGAAATACTTAAAAATTTTTTTTTAATGTTTTATTTATTTCTGTGTGAGAGAGAGAGAGACTGAGAGAGAGAGAGAGAGAGAAAGAGAGACAGCATGAGCAGAGGAGGGTGAGATAGAGAGGGAGACACAGAATCTGAAACAGGCTCCAGGCTCTGAGCTAGCTGTTAGCACAGAGCCCGACATGGGGCTCAAACCCACCAGCCTTGAGATCATGACCTGAGCCGAAGTCGGTCGCTTAACCAACTGAGCCATTGAGGCACCCCAGAAAATGAAATACTTTTAAGTTGATAGACCACTCATTTATCTTTAATACTTTCTAAAGAAAACTAGGGCGCCTGGGTGGCTTACTCTGTTGGGCGTACAACTCTTAGTTTCGGTTCAGGTGATAATCTCACGGTTTGTTGGTTTGGGCCCCCCATCGGGCTCTGTGCTTACAGCGCGGAGCCTGCCTGGAATTCTCTCTCTCCCTCTCTCTCTACCCCTCTTCTGCTCTGTCTCTCAAAATAAATAAACTTAAAAATATACTTTCTAAAGAAAATAAAAATAGCATGTATATATCTCCTTCCTTATATCATTACCCAGATTTCTGTTTATCAAATATTTAATATATAATCTTAATGTATTACCACATATAGAGTTTTACATAATAATAATATAATATGATATGATATATATGATATAATATAATATCCTTAGAAGGAAGTTATTACTACTACTACCTCCAACTCAAAGACGAAACTGAGAGGATAAGAAACTTGTTCAAGGTAATAGATAATGAAGAAGGACTTTGAACCTAGGTTTTTAGCATATAAAGCCTATCTGTGCTCTTAACTACTTTCATGATATTTTTTGTTAATTATTTAGAGTGCAGCAAGAATCTTCAAGAGACTTCTCCACTATCATACAAAAGTGAAGAAAACAAAACTTCTTAGGAAATACGCACTTCACTGTGATGTGCTAAAATCAAATTAAACTAGATTTCAAGGTACCAGCTACCACTGCTAGAGGCACTATGCAATCTAGAAGGAAAATTATTTTATTGGAGAGTATCAAAACAAAGAGAAAAAAATTTCCCAACAGTTTAAAATATGCATTTAAATTTTTTGAAACGCACTCTTCTCTTTGGCTTGTATGATGAGATTATAAAACATTTTGTTGCCATGTCCTGCACAAACTCCACACCTTCTCTTGTGGGCTCATAATCAAAATAACACCAACAGAGTCCCAGCCACAGTGCTAAAGCAGAGCACTCTGCTCCACAGCTCAACTTCTGCCAAGAGCAGCTTCACATTTCTCTGAGCCTCGCTGTTTCCACAAGAATCTTCCCCTTTAGAGCAAATGCCCTGATGGGAAACCCTGTATGTCTACAGCTATGGTGTGTAGCCCCTTGGGCAGCGTTGCCAGACATTCTGGATCCTAAGGGTTTTAGTCTCTTTCTTTCTCTCCATTTCTGCAGCACAAAGCATGTCCTTGCTACCAAAAGAAGAGAGAGATACTGCTGAATCTCTCTCCTTTTTGTCTATTTTTAAAGTCTCTGAAAAGGAGAAAAAGAAATTAAGTACTCTTAGAGAAGATTTAATAAATACACATGTAGCTTTAAAAGTTTTTTTTTTATAATATGCAGACTGATGATACTGTGTAATATCAAGTATTAGAAACCCTGATACTACACTGATCCCACTAATAGACTCAACGATAATAAGATAATCAGATTTACATATACCCTCATTTGTGAATTTGTATAATACCATATTTTTCTGTAAAGATATTGGGAGGCTAAGGAAACTCAATGAAGTACTGCTAACAATCTTACAAGAGAAAATGGATGAATATAGGGAATATATGAAATATATTCTCACTAGTTTTAAAATTAGAGGAAGGCACAGCAGCAGTTTTATTCTTACTTGTTTCCCTCACCTTCTCTTTGAGAATGAAGGAAAGAGAAAGCAACAGTCTCTTGTGTTCAACATTACATCACCAGCACCCTGTGTAATGCCCAGTACAGACCAGGCACTGTGATGGAGATAATGGGAACAAAAGAGTTAGAAAGAACACTTGCTTCTTTCTTACGTGGCCTCTTACTTTGTAACCTTGGGCAAGCTTTTCAATCTGAGTCTCAGTTTTCTCATCAGAATCATAGGAATAATCTTTACTTTGTAGCGAGAATGAAATGAATTAGTATACCACAGATTTTCTTGAAGGCACTCAAAATATTACTTCACATATGTAAAACCTAATCTAACACCTAATTAACTCTGTAATACATGCTCCATTCATGTTCACTACTAAAGGGTTCCTTAAATTAAATTTATAGAGGGCCTTCAGGTATCCATCCTTTTAAAAATATGATACAATGGTTCAACCTTTTTTTTTTTTAATGTTATTTTTGAGACAGAGAGAGACAGAATGTAAGCAGGGGAGGGGCGGAGAGAGAGGAAGACACAGAATCCGAAGCAGGCTCCAGGCTCTGAGCTGTCAGCGCAGAACCCGATGCAGGGCTTGAACCCACGAACTGTGAGATCATGACTGAGCTGAGGTCAGATGCTTATCCAACTGAGCCACCCAGGTACCCCAGGTTCAACCTTTTTGAATCACGCAATTCTTTGAGAGTTTGATGAAAACTATGCGTTTTTTCTCCAGAAAAAAACATGCACACATATGGAGACGTACATAGAATTCTAAGAAATTCACGAACCCAGATAAGACTTCCCACATATAACTTTTTGCTGTGAACACTAGGGAGATCAGGACCTACACTGTAATCGAGCTTTATCAGGCAGACCATCTATGTTCTCTTTGTCCTTTATTTAAAAACTTCTACTACATGCTCAAGGGAGGTTTTATATATATAATAGATATATTTAAAATATTTGATCTTAGACTTTGTGACATATAACATTCAATTTATAAAGCAGCAAATTCAGAAACTAAAGCTCTTAGGATTGGCTTATAAATCACACAGTTCTTTCTGAAGCTTAGCAAGTTCTGGCAATCACTTTTAAGAAGTATATAAATCTGGACCAATGTGTAAAGTGAAATATCTTTGATTTTAAGCTAAATTCTAAGCGAGATTTATATTTTATTATTTTTAAATTTAAAAAATTTTGAAATAACCACAACATTCCAATCCAATACCACAAGGTTCATAGTCTTCTTCCCTTCCAAATGTGGAACTCTTTTCTCTTATAGTGAAAAACCTAGCTTCCATTATCAATATATATTTACTTATTTAATCAATCCCTTATCCTTCTGGTCATGTTTTTTTAAGTTTATTTATTTATTTTTGAGAGAGAGAGAGAGAGAGAGAGAGAGAGAGAGAGAGAGAGAGAAAATCCCAAACAGGCTCCATGCTGTCAGTGAAGAGCCTGACATTCAAACCTGAGGGTTTGAACTTTATCATAAACCATGAAATCATGACCTGAGCCAAAATCAAGAGTTGGATTCCTAATGAACTAAAGCAATCCAGGCCCCCCCAAGCCCCTACCCTTAGAGTAACCCATCTCATTTCTCTGTAGCCACCTCCTCCCTGGGTGTGGGCACCCTTATCCGTGGGCACCCTTATCCCATTTGGGCTAGGACACCCTGTGCTAGGATACACCACTCCACCATGGATGCACTGTTCACCTTACTAGGACTCTGGTATCTCCTAGGCTCTGATGCACTGCAGTAACATCTCCATTCCCACCCAAACTCTGCAGTGACTAGAACATTCTTTTCTCTTATAATAACTAGGAAGCAGGCTTTAGACTGAATACTATCCTGCAAAGTCCTTGGAAGTATCTGGGAAGAGGAGCTGAAGAAAAATGAACTTTAAACAATTCTCACATGGGGTGAGATTTGGAATTATATTGTTTTGAATACTTAGGGAAACAGTCTTATGGGGCACGCTAAGTCAATGAACAGGTCACATTAGATATACCTGAAGAAATTTTGAGTACCTAAAGAGAGCCAGTACTCTGTGGCAAACTCAAAGCCAAATTACTCTCAAAACTGTATTAAAATAGGGGCGTCTGAGTGGCTCAGTTGGTTAAGCATCTGACTTCGGCTCAGGTCATGATCTCACCGTTCGTGGGTTTGAGCCCCACGTCGGGCTCTGTGCTGACAGCTAGCTCAGAGCCTGGAGCCTGTTCGGATTCTGTGTCTCCCTCTCTCTCTGACCTTCCTCTGCTCGCTTGCGCGTATGCGCTCTTTCTCTCTCTCTCAGAAATAGATGAAATATTTTAAAAAATATTTTAAAAACTGTATTAAAATAAATGGCCATGCCATTATGCCATTCCTCTGGTACTGTCATCTAGTTCTTGCCTCCTACACATAAATAAATGGATGAGATTTGTTTAAAAAAATAGAAGTGCTGGGGTGCCTGGCTGACTCAGTTGGAGGAGCCTTGTGACTTCTGATCTTGTAGTCATGAGCTCAAGTCCCATACTGGGTGTAGACATGACTGGAAAAAAAAAAAAAAAGACTTAAAAAAAAAAAAACCCAGAAGTAACAAAAAGGGTGTAAATTAACTTTTAGGTACAATTTCCCACAAGGTTTTGTAAGTCACTATAACAGCTATGGTTTATTAAAATACCTACAATGTACCAAAACCTGTATTCAAGGTGCTCTGTATGCCCAGCATATTTGCATTTCTGCAACCTAATGAGTTTCTTCTTGCCAACAAGGAAATTGACATTTAGAGAAATCAAAAGTTTCCCTAAACAAACAAGTTATTCTACTTGTTCAAAATATAGTAGTAGGCAATCTGGGTAAAAATTAAACAACTTTCCCAGGTCTAGCAAATCTGTTCAAGAATAAAAGAGCTCTGGGAAGAGGTTCTCAAATATCAAATATGAATGATTTAAATGCTGATGCTATATTAAAAAATCTCAAAGAAGAGCCAGTCTACTACTTATAGTCAATGGTATTAATGAGAATAAACTATTGTAGTCATAGTATAGGCATTAATACAAAATCCAACTATGAATATGGAAAGGAGAATGGGAAAAAAAAATTGGGGGCTCTGGGAACCTTAACATAGGTAGAACATGTTCAGTTATGGGGGCAGGGCTCAAACCCACAAACCATGAGATCATGATCTGAGCTGAAGTCCGATGTTTAACTGACTGAGCCACCCAGGCGCCCCTAGCATGATCTATTTAATGTTTTTCTGCATACATAAGACAAATATTTTATCTTAACAAGGCAAATGCATGTCCCAGAAACACGTATGCATGTGCGCATGCACACGCATGAGCAGACTGAATCATGCTAAGACCATCTCAGTTTGCTTGCTTGCTTTCTTCTTTTTTTTTTTTAAAGACCATCTCAGCTCTCTAACATTATGATTCTGTGATTCAAATATTATGAGTACCTGGGGGGCTCGGTTGGCTAAGCGTCCTACTTCGGCTCAGATTATGATCCTGCAGTCAGTGAATTCAAGCCCCACATTGGGCTCTGTGCTGACAGACTGGAGCCTAGACCCTGCTTTGTATCCTGTGTCTCCCTCGCTCTCTCTGCCCCTCCCCCACCCTACTGTGCTCTGTCTCTCTCCCTCTCTCTCAAAACTAAACATTAAAACATTTTTTAAAAAATTCTGAGTACCTACTGGGTGGCTGCTTTGAATCCTGCAAATGTTAAATGCCTCTCTGTCAAGTTACTACTTAAGCGGGACACAAGTACTACGTTATGATGAACCTTTTTAGAAAATAAACTGTTTCTACTGACAGCTTCATTGACCTCTAAGAGGTGTAGTTTCTTGGACACGTCATTATTGACTTAGAGGACTGTTTTCTCTTGGATACAAGGTCATTTCACAGGTCTCAAAATCTTTAAAAATATTCATATCTTTGAATTAGGTGTCCATGTTTTTAAAAGCTATTTTTTTGTAAACAGACCTGTGTACTATACTTTAATTTTTTATGTAAGATGTAGGAAAAGAAATCCAAAACACTGTAATATATTTTCCATTCTCAACATTCAAGCTGAATTCTCTGTAAGACTCAAGCTGCCTGTCTTCTATTTACCCTTAGTAGGGTGAGGCCTTAGTACCCCTTCTTCTGAAACTGAATCACATTTGCATGTATGGGAGGGGGCAGTAGAGGATATTTATTTAACATGCATAATTTAAAAGTTCGCACAAATTTAGATAGAAGTGACTTCTGACACTATAAGACTACCTGGATCTTGCCTCACAAATAACAATCTTCTATTACCCAGCTGTCAGCAATTGAACCATGCCAGTTTTCTAGGTAGCATTCTGCAAAAAGGAATGATTCTATCAGCAAGAATGCTTTTCCCATGCTCCTCTGAGCTGTGTGACCCTATCGTTTTCCTTCATACTTGGATTTGCGTTGTGAAACCCATCAGCCATTATATCAATATCCCTATATTCACTGGCACAGAACCCCTGCAGAGGATTTAAAAAAAAACAAAAACAAAAACAAAAGAAAAACAAAAAAACAACCCAAAACAGTCATTCACCACCACAATCAAGACCAGAACCATGTTCTCCTTTGGAGGTTATTCTTTAAAGCTTTCATTCTGGATTGAATATATCCCAGTTCTTCAGCCATTTTGAAATTACCAGTGAATGCTGACAAGATATGTTAATAAAACTAATTTAATACAACAGTAAGCTCCAAATGTCAAAATGAGAAAAAAATCAATTTAAAAGAAAAAGGCATCTAAAGCACACTATAAATTAGTAGCCAAATATTATTTCATAAAAGAGGGGATGGTCTCACATTTTTTGTCAAATGATTTCCTAAAAATGTACAATTTTCAAATAACTCAGATTTTTATCTAGAGTCATAACTACATATAGCCAATCTTTCAAATTAGGATATGAGGAAAAAGTTAGTTTGAGGAAGGTGGTAACAAAGAAAGCATGATCTCTGGGGCAGCTGTTTTCTATAATCCACATCACTTTGTGATATTCTGGAATTCAATTTTACTTTTAAAAACCAACACATATTTGCAAAAGTGCTCAGCAAATTAAACCTAGCAATATATAAAAAAGACAATTAATACATTACAACTATGTGGGATTCATTCCAGGAATGCCAAGCTGGCCTAACACATGAAAATCAATAATTGATGTAATTCACCATACTCATAAGGCTGCATAAGAAAAATCAGATGTCATATCAAGAGATGCAGAAAAAGCTTTCATTAGAATTCAACATGTATTCATGACATCCTAGCACACTAAGAACACAAAGAAACTTCCTTAAACTAGGGGTATCTATAAAAAATTATAGGTGGCATCATACTTAATGGTGAGAGAATGAATGCTTTCCCTTAAGACCTGGAACAAAGTAAGGATGCCTTATTCAGCACTGTACTAGAAAGCTAATACAACAAAGAAAAGAAAAAAAAAGAAATAAAAGGCATACAGATTGGAGAAAAAGTGACATTAAGTGTCTATTTAGAAAACCCCAAAGAATCTCAAAATTCCCTCCCAAACCAACAAAAATATACAGCTTCCTTGAATTAAACAGTAAGTTTAAGTTTAGCAAGGTCACAGGATATATAAAAAACAGAAAATATACAGAAAATATAGGAAAGTCTGGGTTACTATGTGCCAGCAAAGAACAACTGGAATCTCAAATTTAAAAAATATTATCATTTACAGTAACACCAAGAAAACAACAAACGGTGCCAGAAAAAAAAATTTTTTAAGAACTTTGATACATACTTTATATCTTACACAAAAATTAATTCAAATGGCTTACAGGCCTAAATATTATGTTCGATATTATAAAACTTCTAAAAATATATATAGGATGGGTGCCTGGGTGGCTTAGTCTGTTAAGTCTCCAACCTCAGCTCAGGTCATGATCTCATAGTTTGTGAGTTCGAGCCCTGCACTGGGCTCTGTGCTGACAGCTCAGCCTGGAGCCTGCTTCAGATTCTGTGTCTCTCTTGTTTTCTGCCCCTCCCTCACTCATGCTCTGTTGTCTCTCTCTCAAAAATAAACTTAAAAAAAATTTTTTTTAAAAATATATAGGAAAAATCTACAGGACCTAAGGTTTTATATGCAGCACCAAAAGCACAAACCATTAAAGAAAACAACTGATAAATTAGACTTCATCAAAGTTAAAAACTTTTGCTTTGCAAAAAGAATCTTCCAGTTGACCCAGAATTCAAAGGAAAATAATGCCACAGTGTTAGAGAATCTTTAGCCACAGGCCATGAGGTCATCAGGATCCCAGGGGGTTCTGGGTTGCAGAGCTGAACTGTATTATTTGTGAATTTAGTTAGCATATATATATATATATATATATATATATATATATATATATTCCTATATAAGGAATCATCACCTATGTAGAAGATTTTGAGAGAAATTTTCTTGGACTCTGATTCAGGCATATTCTAAGCCAAATTTATTTGGAGTAATGTTCTCCTTAGAAGATCTGCAGAAAGCTTAAACTTCTCTCACCAGAGTAAAGACTGAAAGCTAAAGATGGATTGCTGACTACTTGAAATAAGGAGCAAAGGGAAAGAGAGCAATGCAATAAATGTTCTCCTCCTCCTCCTCCCTTACTTCTGTGTAAATGGCAAAACTCAAGTCAAATAAATCTTTATTAAATCCCTATGTGAGCTGGAACTGCTTGGTAGGTCTGAGAGAACGCTAATAGAAAGATAATGAGAAGGCAATGCTCTGATGTGTTGAGATCCCATGCCAGAGTGCTAACTAAATTTATTCCTTCATTCGTTCATTCATTCATTCATTCATTCATTGATTCAAATATTCATATACGCAGTCATTCATGCATATATTTTAACTTTATGGCATTAGTAAGGCTCTGTGCTAGTATGCATGGAGAATATAAATATGATTATGTTGTTGGAAAGCTGTATGTAAACTAAAGCCTAGTATAAGAAAATGTAGGCTTCAAAATATTTAGCATAATACCTGGCGTATAATAAGCAATCAACAAATGTTGGACACTATTTTAAAAAAAACCCACATGGTTAGATGATATAACATTCACAAGATAATTCTTATGACTTTTAAATTTACTTATTTTGAGAGAGAGAGTGAGTGGGAGAGGGACAGAGAAAGACAGAGAGAATCCCAAGAAGGCTCCATGCTCATGCAGCCCCTGACACGGCGCTTGATCATGACCTGAGCTGAAAACAAAAGTTGGACACAACCGACTGAGCCACCCAGGTGCGCCATGATAAATGATTTTTAAAAGCAGCCTATTGAGATATAATTCACACATCATGCAGTTCATCTATTTAAAATATACAATTCAATGGTTTTTAGCCTATTCACAGAAAAGTGCAACCATCACCACAATAATTTTTGAACACTTTCATCACCTCAAAAATGAACCCTGCCTGAACCTTTAGCTGTCACTGTCCTATTCTCCCATCCCTTCCCATCCTAAGTAATCCTTAATCTACCTTCTGTCTCTATATACTTGCCTATTCTGGATATTTCATCTATAGAATCACATAGCAGTCTTTATGATTGGGTTTTTTTCACTTATTTTTAGGTTCATTCTTGTTGTAGTACACAGAAGTACTTCAACTGGATGCTTTTAAAAAGTGAAGTCCTCATTTGAAAAGCAAATAATCACTCCTTAATTTTAAAAATGAATAAATAATTTAATATTCTTGAGGTATGTTATACTTATAAATAGATGCCAGGACACAGCTCTCCTTCATAATTCAGTTCAAAGATACTTCATAACAAAATAAAATTTTAAGAGTCCAAAACCCAAATAACTTCAGAAAATGATTTTTAAATGCCTATATATTTAGGCATATGGACTTTAATATGCCCACGAGTTTATTATTAAACAAAACAAAAACAACAAAAAACAAGCTTAGTGAGAAAAGTCCCTAGTGAGAAATTATTTAAGCAGCTAGATGTAGGTATTTTGTTTTATCATAAATTACACTGATTAAATGTTTCTTCCCCCCTCTTATACCCTGAGAAACTTAACCACCCATGTTTGTTCTAACTCGAGAATAAATCGAGGGCTAAACTGCAAAGAAAAACATGGATCTAGTATAAGACTATATACTATAGTTCTAAATGAAATTAATCTATCCTACATAAGAAGATCAGGATAAAACATAACACTGCTATTTATTTAGTTCAAAGTATTTCTATTCTCACATTGAGAAGAGCCAGGCAGGCAAGATTTCATCATCCGTAAAATAAAGGAGTTAGATTATGTAATCTTTACGGTTTCTTCCATCTCGAAGAAACTATATTTTTTCTTTCATCCTTTTGAAAGAAGGCATAACGAGCTGTACAATGACTTGCCAATGGCTAAACAGAAGCTTGTCAGTATGGCTAGGGTGAGATCCCAGATTCATCCCTGCACTCACTAGTGGTATAGAGAGGTCAGACTCAGTTCTGATCTAAGAGTTCACAGTTTAGTAGGGGAGGAAAAGGCAAGTGAATGGTAATGAACGTGAAAGAGTTTTAGGTACAGAGCCAAGAGAAGGTAAAGGGGCATGAGTTGGGAATTTTGTCTTTTCTTCTTTTAAAAGCCTTCACATCTCTGCCAAATCTGATTATCTTATAAAGCAATGTAGGCTAGGCCTCATATACTTATGTTCTTAAGATTACACCTGAAAATAATGTAAAGTTTCACATTTACTCTTGACCAGAGGTAAAAAATGAATCAAAAATAATTAAACCACGTCTCTTTTTATAGCACATACACTATACTGATTTAAAGAGGGGGAAAATTGTAAAAATTTATTTACTTTTTCAACTGTTTATTTTGAGAGAGGGAGAGAGAGGCACATGTGAGCAGGAGAGGGGCAGAAAGGGAGGGAGAGAGAGAATCCCCAAAAAGCTCTGTGCTGCCAGAGCAGAGTTGTATGCAGGATTCAATCTTAGCAACTGTGAGATCATGACCTGAGCCAAAATCGAGTCAGATGCTTAACCAGCAGAGCCACCCAGGCACCCCAAATGTTTTCTCAATGCTCTTCATTACTGATCACAAACTTTCCTTGGATCAAAGCAAGGAAGAATACCTTACCTACTTTTTCCCTTAGCATTAAAGATCTCTTTATAAGGTGATGATTACCTAGGGATTATTTTAGCCAAAATACTCTTTTTCATTTTATTATGTTTCTCATGAATTCAAATGAACCTATCCTACACTGCATTTCTGGTGTCAAATGCAACTTTATTTCCCTTATATTATTAAAGGGGAACACGCTGTTCTTGGCAAGCAAATAATTTTGTCTGAGGTTGATAACTATTTGGGGCTCTAAGGGATTCTGTAATTATCTCAGGTCCACCTAAATGAAAGAGCAAAAAGTTAAAACTGCGGATGTATTTTTTGAGGCATTAAGGACATTGGTTTATACAATATTTTTGAGACAGAGAGAGGGCGAGTGAGGGGGAACTAGAGTGTGAGGGAGGGAGGGATGGAGAGGAGAAGAGAGAGTGCAAGAGGGAGGGAGGGGGGGAGAGAAAGAGAGAATATGAATGAATCCAATACAGGCTCCACACTATGAGAGCATAGCTGAACTTGAGAACCATGAGATCAAGACCATGACCTAAGCTGAAGTCAGATGCTTAACCAACTGAGCCACATTGATAAAATAAACACTATCAAAACATTCCTTAGCTACATATTTTATTCTAAAACTTCCATCAATTTAGAAAATTTAGAGAGTGAAAATTTTCCCATACTTATAGGAAACACACTCTGAATTTGGTTTTAGTGATATTACACAATAAAAGTGAACCTGCAAATGCAATTTCTACACCTGAAGAAAAAATGGAGTATGGTTAGGTTAAAACTAAAATTAAATTTTTGGTGCCCTAAGCAGTCATAATTATCACTCTAATAAAAATGAAGAGATGCGGACAACAAATATCACTGGCACTGCCTTTAGAAGGTTACATGAATCAATTAAGAAAACATATGTACTATTAGTTTTCTATCAATGTGATACTACCAGCACTACCAGAATACAATGTATCAAAATCTCTGGATATCTGATGGTCTTCTCTTTAGTGCCTCCTTAATTCTAATGGTTCCCAACTAGAATGCTCTCAGAAATCAACCTGATCTTAGTGAGAATCGTGGGAATAGTAGAGGAGAGGTATTGTAAGGTAGTATCCGATCCTTGCTTAAAGAATGGATAAGATTTGGCTAACATGATTGGGGTGGGCTGAGAAGGGAAAGGGAAGATAAAGTGATCCTGGCTGTAAGAAAAATCCAAGTGAAAAACAGAGTTAACAAATATGAAGCCTGCAGAGTAAACAAAGAAAAATTCAATGCAGCTTAACATTAGACTCATCGGCTAATGAAGTTAAGCTAAATGGTGCTAGCTCATGAAAAGGCTTAAGCAGTAAACTGAGAAATACAAATTTCAATCTAAATACAATGGGAGTTAGACCTATAGCAAAAGAAAAATGGTAAGAGACATAGTTTAGAAAGATTTATGTGATGTATGGGCACAACATTTGGGAAAGGCAAAACTGGAGATGGTGGCAGGGAATGGTTAAAAAGCTATTATAATGGTCTTGCAAGTGATGCCGGCCTGAACCAGGTTACTGGCAATGTGAACAGATAAGAAAGTATAGACATACAAGACGTTTTAATTATAGCAGTACAATAACTCAAGTGGAGAGACAAAGAACGTAGTATTAAGAATCCAAAAAAATTTGCAATTTATTTAAAAGAAAAAAGGATATTTTCCTTTCTATATAAAGAGATCCACAAACATGTAGAGATTCAGTCACAGAAAAAAATACAAATAGCCTATAAACATCTAAAAGGATGCTTAACACTGCTCACAATAAAATAGTTATAAATTAAAATTACACCAAGAAACCATTTTTCACCTATCAGATTAACACAAATTAGAAAGTTACAACCTAGTAAGTTGGTAAGATGAAGAAACAGGCACTCTCAGGTAATGTTGGTAGAAATGCAAAATAGTGCAATCTCTTTGGAAGGAAATATCATAGAATTTAGCAAAGTTATTCTCACTTCTAGCAACTATACCTAAAGACACACTGGTAAAGAATATGAAAGATATATAAACAAGTCTTTTCGCTGCAGCAGCATTTGTAATAGCAAAGCCCAGAAATAACTTAAATGTCCAAAAAGACAAAGCTGATTGAATAATCTATAATCTAATCCCATAAGAGAATACCACACGACTTTACAAAGGAATGAGGATTATTTTATCTTGTTACTATGACATCAAGTGGAAAAAAGTGTATGAGAATAGTATACTGACATTTTTCTAAGAAATGTGTATGTTTATGTGAGTATGTGTGTGTATCTGAATTTGGGGGTAAATATATTTACACATGTGTTTATGCTTTTTTAAAAATGGAAGGCAGGGGTGCCTGAGTGGTTTAGTCAGTTAAGCATTCGACCTCGGCTCAGGTCATTATCTCCTGGTTCGTGAGTTCGAGCCCCACGGCGGGCTCTGTGCTGACAGCTAGCTCAGAGCCTGGAGCCTGTTTCAGATTCTGTACCTCCCTCTCTCTCTGACCCTCCCCTACTCACACTGTCTCTCTCTAAGAAATAAATAAAAAATAAATAAAAGTTTAAAAAAATTTAAAATAAAAATGGAAAGCAAAGCTTCCCCATCCCCCTGCAAAAGTTACCTGTTGAGGGAAGAAATGGAGAGGTGGAAGGGACACAGAAAGAAACTAAACTTCTCTGAGTATATCTTGTTTTGTAGATTTGAATTTGGAACCATGTATATGCTTTATGTAACTATAAAATCAAATTAAACTGCAATGGGAAAAAAAATCCCTAAATGTAAAAAGTGAATAAAACAAGCCCATGTCAAGTTGGTAAATTAACAACACAGAAAAGGTAATTATTTCAAGTGACTTTAAAACATATTTTTACCTTAAAGACAAAAATAACTACAAAGAAATATTATACCATTTTCAGCTGTCATATTGGCATAACACAGAAGCAATGAGCATACTTAGTGCTCAAAATGGTAGTATTTCCCACCAAAAGTAACAAAAGCTCATTGGAAGAGCATAGCTGATTCTGTGTCTGGAGAAGAAATGTTTCTTGGCTTTTTTTGGCTACATGAGGACTACTGTGGTCATGTCAAAAAGTCTACAGGCCACTTGTAAGAATAACATTAGGCACTGATCAGTTTATTATTTAGCTAGAAATATCAGTTTATTATGATCTATATATATTAAATATTCTTTCCATAACACTGTCGGTAGGCTGAATAAATCCTCATACTAAAAATTCTATTAATATTCTATTAATACACTATCTTTCTACCACAGAAAGTGGTATAGGTGTCAAAATATACACCTTTGACAAATGTATATTAATAATATAGAGGCTGGGCACCTGGGTGTCTCAGTTGGTTAAGCATCCGACTTCAGCTCAGGCCATGATATTACAGATGGTGTTGAACCCTGCACTGGGCTCTGTGCTGACAGCTGAGAGACTGGAGCCTGCTTCAGATTCTGTGTCTCCCTCTCCCTGCCCCTCCTCCACTCACTCTGTCTCTCTCTCGAAAATAAACAAACATTAAAAATGTAAAAAAAAACAAAACATCTAGGGGCACCTGGGTGGTTCAGTCAGTTAAGCTTCCAACTCTTGATTTCAACTTAGTTCATGATTTCATGGTTCATGAGTTTGAGCCCTAAGTCTGGCTCCTTGCCAAGCATGGAGCTTGCTTAAGATCCTCTCCTGCCCTCTCCTTCTACTGCTCCTCTGCTTGGACTATCTCTCTCAAATAGTACAAACAGTACACCTGTGACGAGTACCAGGTGATGTACAGAAATGCTGAATCACCATATTGCACACCTGAACTCATACAGTATGCTAACTAAAATTTAAATGAAAACTGGAAGAAAAAAAAAAGGAATCTAGAACTGAAAATATAATGGTGAACATGGAAGACAGTGCCTCTCTCTACCTTTATGAAGCTTACTGTCTAGTGGAAACAATGGCAATTGAAAATACTGAGATAGTACCCTGGTGGAAGGTAGTAGAGAGTGTTAAGAGGGGCAATTAACTAAGAGCAGGTGGATCAGAAAGTCCGATTGAAGAAATGACATCTAAGTTGATATCCAAAGGCCATTTACAAGTGTTTGTTGTCTATTTGCTGTGGATGAATAATGGGGAGTGGGCAAAAAGAGGGTTAGGAAAAGAAAGTAAGTGCAACAGCTAGAGCATGACTCACTGAGGAACAAATAATAATTCAGTGTGGCTGGTGGAAAGCAAGGGTGGGAAGGGTGAAAGTGAGGCTAAAGAGGCAAAAAGAGGCCATGTCATCAAGAATCTCTAACAGATCAAGTTAAGGGAGTTTCAAACTTATCCTGAGGGAGCTAATGAAAAAATTTCAGAAGAGAAATGGCTTAATTAAATCTGTCTGCAGTGAGAAATACAAGTCAAAACCACAATGAGATACCACCTCATGCTTGTCAGAATGGTTAAAATTAACAACTCAGGAAACAACAGATGTTGGGGAGGATGCAGAGAACAGGGAAACTTTTGCACTGTTGGTGGGAATGCAAACTGGTGCAGCCACTCCAGAAAACAGTACGGAGGTTCCTCAAAAAATTAAAACTAGAACTACCCTATGATTCAGCAATTATACTACTAGATATTTATCCAAAGAATGCAAAAATGTTGATTTGAAAGGGCATATGCACCCCAATGTTTATAGCAGCACTATTAGCAATAGCCAAATTATGAAAAGTGTCCAAATGTCTATCGAGTGATGAATGGATCAAGAAGGTATGGTAAATATATAATAAACACACACACACACACACACACACACACACCCCGCACAATGGAATACTACCCAGTGATGAAAAGAATGAAATCTTGCCACTTGCAACAACATGTATGAAACTAGAGTGTATTATGCTAAGTGAAATATCAGAGAAAGACAAATACCATATGATTTCATTCATATGTGGAATTTAAGAAATAAAACAGATGAACATAGGAGAAGGGAAGGAAAAATAAGATAAAAATAGAGAGGGAGGCAAACCATAAGAGACTCTTAGCCCTAAAGAACAAACTGAGGGTTGCTGGAGGGGAGGTGGATTGGGGGATGGGCTAAATCAGTGATGGGTATTAAGGAGGGCACTTATTGGGATGAGCACTGGGTGTTATATGTAAGCGATGAATCACTGGGTTCTACTCCTGAAGCCAGTACTACATTGTATGTTAACTAACTTGAATTTAAATAAATAAATGAAAACAAAACAAAACAAAACACTGTCTGGAGCATCCAGAATGGATCAGATAAGCATAATGACATAGAAGGAGACCAATGAAAAGACTGACGTGGAAATCCAGGTGTGATACTGTGGACAGAGACATGTATGTTCAAATAAAAGAATCAATGGTCTTTACTGGTTGAGGTGGGGGAGGTATGCAGGGAAAAAGATTTAGAAATGGAAGATAAAATGACTAGGCTTCTGTCCTAAGCAAACGGGTTTATAGGGAACTACCTAATAAGAAACACTGGAAAGGAAGTAGGTTTGGGAAAAGAAAGGGGAGGGAAAGTGGGGAATCAGTTTGGACCACGTTAAACACTGGGAGACTCTGAAACAACCCAGAAGAGATGTCAAGGAGGCAACTGGCTTTTTATCATTTCCCACATTCAATCCATTACCAAACACTTCAAAGTACAGCACAAATCTGTCCACCTCTCTTCAATACCACTGTTAGCCACCCTACTGCAAAGCATCATTATCTCTTTTCATGGTCTCCATATATCTACTTCTATTTTCCAGTCTTCATATGGTAGCCAGAGTGGTCTTTTAAAAATATAAATCAGGGGCACCTGGATGGCTCAGTCGGTTAAGTGTCCAACTTCTGCTCAGGTCATGATCTCACAGCTTGTGAGTTCGAGCCCTGCATGGGGCTCTGTGCTGACGGCTCAGAGCCTGAAGCCTATTTTGGATCCTGTCTCCCCCACCTTCCCACCCCCATCCCTTTTCCACTCATGCTCTCTCTCTCTCTTTCAAAATAAATATACATTAAAAAAATTTTTTAAATGTAAATCAGATCATGTTAGTCTCTATTTTAACCCCTCAAGGGCTTCCTATGAATTTTAGAATAAAAACAAATGTAACATAGCCAAAAAAAACCTCTCCATGATATGTACCTGTTTTCATCTTTTATTAATTGCTCTCACTTAGTCTTACCTACATTGACCAAGTATTCCCCTGCTTTTAGTTTTTTTTTTTTTGCATTACGGAACTGCCTCACTTTCCTTTATTCTCCTTTCCTCCTTTCAACAAACACACAAGTCTTGCTCCTTGCGTTTAGATCTCAAATATCACCTCCTTAGAGAGTTCTTCCCTAACCACACTCTATCACATTACCTTGATTTACTGTCTTCACTGCACTTACTAGAATCTGTAATCTTGTTTATTCCCTACAACATAAGCTCCATGAGAATTGAAACCTGTTTAATCTTTTTCACTGCTACACTTTGTGTAGCTGGTATACAGTTGGTAAATGTTTGCTGAATGAATTAACAAATACATGGATAAAATAAATGTCACTGAAGCTCAGCTCAGAAGAAAAATCTTAGCTGGAGATACTGATTTGTGCATCTTCCGCATGTGAATAACAAATAATGCCAATGAAACAGACATTCCCCATGGGAAGTATAGAGAATATAAGAGGGCTTAAAACAGAGCCTGGAGGAACATCAACATTTAAAGGATGAGCAGATGAAGAGGGGCACCGCAAAAGAAGCAAAAAGCAAGGGCTAGAGAAAAAGGAGAAAAACCAGCATATATTTCCAAAGTGCTAAGGCTGTAGAAGAATATTCTTTATTAGAAAGGGAACTTGGCTTTAAGGTAAAGTATATATTCAATGGAGTCAGATATACAGTCAACAAACATTTCTTAAGCACCTACCAGTGTCAGGAACTATGCTAAGGAGTTGGGAAACAGGGATGTAAAATTAAATAAGAGGGGCGCCTGGGTGGCTCAGTTAGTTAAGCATCTGACTCTGGCTGAGGTCATGAGCTTGCAGTTTGTGAGCTGGAGCCCCCCGCGCTGGGTTCTTTCACTGACAGCTTGGAGCCTGGAGCTGCTTTGATTCTCTGCCTCACCCCTCTCTCTCTGCCCCTCCCCCACTTGTGTGCATGCAAATGCGATGTGTTCTCTCAAAAATAATAAGTAAACATTTAAAAAATAAAATTAAACAAGAAAATAGATGTAACACTATTTAATGATTACTCAAGGATTGACACAATCTCTAAGTGTGCTATGAAGAAGTCTCAATCTGAATCTTAATTATCACAACTGCCGAGAAGATTAAATGAGATCTTGTTCATAAAGTGCTGAGTATAATATCTGCAACACAATAGGCACCCAATAAATCACAGCTACTACTATAAAATGATACTCCCTTCACTGATGAAAAAATGTACAAGAAAATGCCAGCACACTATAGCAATTTACAGTAATCTTCCTAGGGGAATAATCTGTATCTATTCTGAGAATACTAAATAAATAAGCAAAGGGATGGGATTTTTATGGGGAAACTACTGAGAGGTACCATCTCAAGGTTTTTTCCAAGGTTCCAGTTTGGTTTCAGCACAGGCACAGAAGCATTTAAGTGACTTAAAAGTAGGTCAACAGACTCACAGACTTCATTGAATAGCTATTTGTTTAGTTTCTCACCCACCCCCCCATAAAGGACTCAGAAAAATACCACATACCTGCCTTCCCCCTCAAAACACAGGCCCCGTGGGCTTATCTTATTCTAGAACAAGACTTCTTGATTTTTCTAATAGTGGATAGTTTAGAAGGAAAAGTACGGTATCACAGCCCAAGTATATCTCATTTTTTTCAGTTTATTTTGTTAGATTATATTCTTTAATTGTACCCATGAGAGTCAAGAAATTTGCCTGTTTTTAAATAAAGAACAAATATACACTAAGCTGAAAGAACACAAATTCCTCTGAAACGCTAAACAAGAAAATGCCTGAATACTTCTCACTTAAATTCCAATTGGGAACATGAGGCTGAAATACCACTGATCAATAGGAACCTTTATTTTGCACTCTGCAATCCAACCCCCAACCCAAATGCCTCCTTGCTACCAGTACACACTACTTTCCATTGATTTCTCTCTACTTTAGTTGTTGCCCCAACTCTAGCAATCAAGGCTCCAGTGATATCTTCTGGCCGAAGGAAAATTATTTTTCTTGTTTCTCTTTTGTTCTTCTCTAACAGACCACTACTTATTTTGTCCAGACCATGTGGGCAGCAGGGCTACAGGCCTTTTGCCAGTCATACATGCTTAGCAAGCAAAAAGTAAACAAGACACATTCTTCTAAGCCGAAATGTTCTAAAAGCAAGCCAGAGCCATTTATGTTTCTCAGTATTCTCAGGTAGTCTAGTTACTAGACAGAATACATTAATAGACTGAGGTCTGGAATAAAAACTAAACAATTCAAAATTTAAAACACAGATTTAAGTTTTCTTTTAATACTAAGGCCAAAAGAGCATGAAATTGTAAAGTAAGAGACATCCTAATTATGATTGTATCACTTTGCATTTCTGCTTGTGCCTCTCTAAGGCTAAAGATACTTTTCTGTTTTTGACCTTCGGTCTAGGTAGAATTTCATAATATCTGATCTCTTTGAAATACAGCATAATTACTAGAAGTATGCTCCTTTCTCAAGATAATATGGTCCTTTAAAAAAACAACAACAACAGCCTAACTCCACCCTGAGGGTTTGGTTTTGTTGTTTGTGGTTGTTTTTTTCTTCTGAGACTCTAGCATCAAACAACTGTTTTTTCATTTGGTAATTTATTCAGAATTCAATGACTTTCAGTACATCTTTCATCATAATATACAGAGACTATCTAGCAGTAGTAAATCAACTAAGTGATTGGTCATGTGCTCCCACAAATGAGTTGATAGTAGAAATTAAATGCCAAGATGTAGGGGCGCCTGGGTGGCTCAGTCAGTTAAGTGACCAACTCTTGGTTTCAGCTCAGGTCATGATCTCCTAGTTTGTGAAATTGAGCCCTGTGTCAGGCTCTACACTGACAGCAAGAAGCCTGCTTGGGAATCTCTCTGCCCCTCCCCCACGCGCTCAAGCTTGCACATGCTCTCTCTCTCTCTCAAATGAAATAAACATTAAAAAAATATGCCAAGATGTAATTTCCAGTTTTAAATTCCCTTGCTGACAAGGGAATTTTACTTCTAGGACATCACTGTGAAGTTAAAAGATCTCTTATATTTCAACTTCATATTCCACGTAGTTGGCTAAAGCTAAGGAAGTCTCTTAAGATTATTTTTTTCTATAAACAACCATAATATAAAACAATTACTGGGTCCTTAAGAATCTTAAATTCTTTCTTTTTCCAGGTTGCATTCTCATCACCTGTATTCACCACTTCACTAAAAACTCTCTTTCCATTACATTATCGTATTTTAAAGATGTAAAAACTTATCACTTGTGGTACACCTTGGGTAGGGGGAGAGGAAATCAGGGAACCTTCTCCCCTTTAAATCTCCCTCCCAGCTTTGAGATATAATAAACATATTATGGCACATTTAACTTCCATAGTAGTTGGTTCTTTTTTTTTTTTTTTAATATTTTTATTTATTTCTAGGAGAGAGAGAGAGAGACAGCACGAGCAGGGGAGGGTCAGAGAGAGAGGGAGACACAGACTCTGAAATAGGCTCCAGGCTCTGAGCTGGCAGTCAGCACAGAGCCCGACGCGGGGCTCGAACCCACTAACCGTGAGATCATGACCTAAGTGAAAGTCTGACGCTTAACCGACTAAGCCACCCAGGCGCCCCAGTAGTTGGTT
This sequence comes from Hyaena hyaena, assembly GCF_003009895.1. Classification (NCBI taxonomy): domain Eukaryota; kingdom Metazoa; phylum Chordata; class Mammalia; order Carnivora; family Hyaenidae; genus Hyaena; species Hyaena hyaena. Next base: position 500,147 of record NW_024080688.1, on the reverse strand, counting down.
CTTTAATAGCAAGGTAAATATTCTCAAATAGTGGTGGTTATATAATTAAATTATAATGAGAACATACTCAAAGTCTTCATGCTAGAATATTTGCCTTTCTGAATTCCTTTTAGACTTTAGCAGATCATGCAACCTGAAGAACAGGAAATATTATGAAGTCATATCTTTCTAAGTAAAATGCCAATCATACCAACAATACATATCTTAAACCAAAACAGAATAATGTGCCATAAGGTAGGACTCTTTTTGAGAAAAGAAGGTTTGATCACTGAATAGTTTCAGAAGATCTAAGGGCTGTTTCTGGCTCCTACAATGATATATCTTACAAGTCAATTACTCTATCTGCCCAGGCAGCAATAAGAAGATAATACCACTTTGGTACTTTTATCCCTTGCCTGTCATGCCAGAATAGTTTATTCAATATTTCTGGAACCAAAAAAACTCTGGTCTGAGTTCACTGCCTCTTTCAATTGCATTGCATTTCAATCCCCTTTTTCACTGCCAGGTTTCTCAAAGAAGCTGCCCACACTCACTAATTTCATTCCTCCATCCCATATTCTACTTTATCACTCTGTTATCTAGCTTCCATTACATTCTACTGAAATTCCTCAGTAAGACTTTGTTTTGCCAACATAATGGGGAAAGCACTGAAATGGTCAGCAGAGAAGTTAGATTCAAGTCCTTAATTTGACATTTATAAGCTCTGTATATTTAAGCATTTCATTTCACATCACTCAGTGAGCATCACTTTCCTCATTCGTAAAATGAATGGATTAGATGAAAATCTCTAGGGTCTCTACCTCTACTATAGCTATAGTTGTGTGACTAAGTTCAGTCAGTTGTTACTTTAATATTCTCTTTGGCATGTGACACTCAACATCACCTTCATTCCTTTATTATCTGCTCAAAAGCCTTCCACTCATGACTTTAAGTGTTACTTCTAAACTAACATCATAATCGTGACTATGATAGACTATGACTATCTAACCCCAAATTCTCTATTTCCAAATGTAAAACTTCTCCACTTGGCTATCCAATCTTCACCAAAGACATAATATACACAAACTCAAACTTAACACCCAAACCAACAAAGTAACATCAGCTTGACCCAAATCTCCTATTTTCTGAACAAATTCCTCATTACCCAGGGTCTTAGCTTAATATCTGAGTCTTCCTTCTTTCATCTCAGTTTCTTGAATTCTGTTGACTTTCTTCTAAATAATGGATACTCTTCCTTTTTAAATTTCATCATTCATGCCTGATTACACTAAAAGGCTATGACTTGTTCTCTCAATCTTAGTCTGTTCACTCTCTATACTAGCCAGTATTCTCTCTATACTGTTCAAACTAACCACTAATTACAGGTGATTATTAAAATCAAGAATTATATTTAAATTGAAATTCAGCTCCTCAGTCACACTAGATGCAGTTTCAGTGCTCAACAGCCACATATGACCAGTGACTATTATATTGGACAGTACAGATACAGTCCCATTCCCAAACAAAGTTCTACTGGAAGGAGCTATTATCTTAGACAAAATCTCTTAGCATACTATTTACATCATAGGTTTCCTTCCACTTAAGAACATGGGCTAGAGGGGCACCTGGATAGCCCAGCTGGTTAAGTGTCCGACTCCTGATCTCAGCTCAGGTCATGATCTCAGGGTCATGAGTTCAAGCCTTTCATCTGGCTCTGTGTTGGGTGTGAAGTCTACTCAAATTAAAAAAAAAAAAAAAAAAAAAGAACCTGGACTAGATTTCTTAAGTTTATTTATTTATTTTTAGAGAGAAAGAGAGTATAAGCAGGAGAGGGGCAGAGAAAGAATCCCAAACAGGCTGCAAGCTGTCAATGCAGAGCCTGATGCAGGGCTCGATACCGTGAACCATAACACTATGACCTGAGCTGAAATCAAGAAATCAGAGGATTAACCAACTGAGCCACCCATGTGCCCCCAAACTCTTTGATTTTAGTTGAATTCAATAGACACTAACAAAGAAGTATCTCTTGTTTTGGCAGTTAAGTACCAAGCCTGCTTGGGATTCTCCCTCTCCCTCTCTCTCTCTCCTGCTCATGCCTGTGCCCACTCTCGCGCTCTCTCTCTCTCACCGTCCTTCAAAATAAACAAACTTAAAAAAAAATCAGAGTTTTAAGAAACACTGAAATCTTAATATACCTACAAAGTGGGACAACAATATTTGTTCTATCTACCTCATAGGATCAAACTGAATAAGAGGTATGAATAACTCGAAATTTTAAAAAAAAATTTCACTTGTTTAAAAAACTTTTTTTAAGTAGAGAGGGAGGTAGGGAGAGACAGGGTGCGAGGGGTGGGGGCAGAGAGAGATGGAGACATAGAATCTGAAGCAGGCTCTAGGCTCTGAGCTGTCAGCGCAGAGCCAGACACAGGGCTCAAACTCATGAGCCATGGTATCATGACCTGAGTCCAAGGCAGACACTTAACCAACTGAGCCACCCAGGTGCCCCTAAAAATTTTATTAAGTAATCTCTACACCCAATGTGGGGCTCAAACTCATGACTCTGAGATCAAGAGTCACATGCTCTAGCCAGCCAGGTGTCCCTAACTTGGATTTTTCTTGTTGACAAAAAAGTCTCGAGGATTTCATTACCAAAAAAGCTAAAAAAAAAAAAAAAAAAAAAACTAGGCAAAAGATTTGTTTTGTTTTTTCTTGGTTTCATACATATTAAGAGAAACGACAAAATCACTTCAAAAAAGTTAAACACTTAGATTTCTGTTTGATAATAAAATACAATGTTTCATGAAATACTATGTTCTTAATTCAGGATGGCTCTTTGCTTTCCTTCTATTTTTTCAAATAAGTGTTTTATTTTTGTATTCACTAAATAGAAACTAGGTATCTACTGTATCCTAGGTGTTGGAGACACATTAATAAACAAAACAGACAAAGTCCTCTAAGGTTTACATTCTGGAGTGGGCAGGAGAGGAAAAGACAGACAAAATAAATTAGTAAATGATAAAGCATATTAGAAGGCAATAGGTGCTAAGGATAAAAAATAAATCAAGAGGATATGGTAATTTTATATTTTAGAGTGCTCAGGGAAGGTCTCGCTGAAACGATCTGAGAAGATGACATTTAAGGAAAAGATATGAAGGCAATGGGCATATTGAGTGGTATAGCTTTCTGGAGGAAGAGCATTCCAGGCAGAGGGTAAAGTACATTGCAAAGGTTCTGAGGGAAGAATATGCTTGGTATGTTCCAGGGAACAACAAAAGGTGCCAGTATGTCTACAGTAAAAATGAGCAAAAGGGAGAACAGAATATGAGGTGAGAATGGAGAGACAGGATGTGTAGGGCCCTACAGGCAACATAAGGGTTAATGAGAAAAGAAGACATTGGAGGGTTTTGATCATAGGAATGATATCATCTGGCTTTAAGTTTTACTAGTAGCACTCTATCTTTTGTGATAAAGATAAACCCTAGTGGGCCGAGAGTAGATGTTAGAAGATTAGTTAGGAAGTTAATGCAGTAATAGAGATGAGAAAGATAATGGTAGGAAAGGTCAGAAATAGGCAAATTTTAGACATATTTAAAAGTGGAGCTAAGAGGATCTGCTGATGTATTAGGAATGAGAATGAGGCATCAAATCAAAGATTTTAGTCCTGAAGGATGGAGATGCCAATAAATGAGAAGGGGGTGACCAAGAAACCCAATGAGGAGACAGGATCCCAGTAGCTTAGTCTGGGACACATAAAAGTTTGAAATACCTATTCGATATTCTAATGGAGATCTGAATATATAGGTCTAGAGTTCAAGAGTTCAAGGAAAAGATCAGGACTGGGAATGTACGTTTGAGAATTATCAACATTTATTTGGTATTTAGCACCATTAGACTAAATAAAATCCCCCCAAAAGCAGTAAATTGTACTGAACCTAGGCTATAGCAGTATTAACTAAAAACAGGAAAGGAGACTAGGACTGAATGACTGCTGAGGTGGGGGAAAAACCCTGAGTGTGGTATCATGAAAGCCAAGCAAAGAAAGTGTTTTACTGAGGACTGAGCCTCAAAATGCCAAATGTTGCTGAAAATCAAGATAACTAAGCATTTAGCAACATAGGAGACCCTGACAAAGCACATGAAGGGAATGGCAATGATAAAGTTAACAACACCTAAATTTTGAAGTCTTCAAAGCTGTAGAATTAAGAGTGGTACTGAGAGGTAGAGGTAATAGTCTCTCACTGCTTACTCCTCCTTTTGACTCTTATGGGGAACTACTTTTACTGGTATAAAGGGCGTCGGAAAAAAAGGGCAAGGACCATTTCTAGGGAATGTGTGTCATTATTTTTTCTGGTGGTTGCTGAGTAGCATTTGATTATCATATGAGTTGTGGTAGGTTATTTCTTTTTTTTGTTTTGAGAATAGACAAAGGAAGCATTTGGAAGGAGAAAACAACTCCCACTTATCAGCTAAAGCACTATTCCTAACAAATTTAATGGTAAAAGATAAAAAATTTTTTAAATCTCAATTAAGAAACCAGAATGGAAACTCCATTTAGACTATTTTATAACAGCCTTTTTTGCTCTTTCCCTTAACTTGAGAAATAGGCAAAGTGGTTCTTGAAGCCACTATATTCACAACTTTACAAAGTCAGACACAAACATATTTTTATTCTTAATGCAAAAGGTGAGTTAGGTTTGTCAAACTTAGTTACAGCTCAAGAATTGTGCCACTAGTCTCTTCAGATGAATGAAGCATGAGCCCTTTTTCTCAGTTTAGCTAAACTCTTAAAGGTGTCAGATACCTAATAGTTTCTATATTATCTAAATATCTAAATGTATTTGCTCAATGAATAACAGAGAAAGGAATTCTAGGTAGTGATGTTTATGCAGGAGTGTAAATGACAAAACCATATGGGAAGAATTTTCTAAACCTTCAAGTCCAAGAAAAATGCAGCCAGCACACAAAAAACTTTCCAAAACTCAGTACAGCTACAGCATTTATTCTACGATAATTCTTTCACACAACATATAGGATATATTAAAGGTGGTAGGTTATCACCACCTGACACAGAGCTTTATTTTTAAAGAGGAGGTTTGGAGAGAATCCTCTATTTTCCAATATGCGCCCAAAGAGAAAAAAAGGACTAAAAGCCACTTTCATGGCTCTGACTATTTAAAATCACTTGACAGTTGTAAATTGTGGTCTGGAATATCACCTTATATTTAAGGGTTTTAAATACAATGGTATATTGGGGCGCCTGGGTGGCTTAGTCGGTTAAGCGTCCGACTTTCGCTTAGGTCATGATCTCGCGGTTCGTGGGTTCGAGCCCCGCGTCGGGCTCTGTGCTGACTGCCAGCTCAGAGCCTGGAGCCTGTTTCAGAGTCTGTGTCTCTCTCTCTCTCTGACCCTCCCCTGCTTACGCTGTCTCTCTCTCTCTCCTAGAAATAAGTAAAAAAAATATATATATTAAAAAATAAATAAATACAATGGTATTTAAATTATTCACATCCATTGTTTCTGTGAGGTACTAAGTAAACACATGCCATTTTAAGATTCAGGAACTAAAGCACAGAGAAATTAAGTAAGTGATTTGCCTAAAATCACAAAAAACGGAAAAACTTTGGGTTTCTACTTCTTGGCTCTTTTGATCCTGTCAAAAAGATGAATTTAGAAAAGTGGATATCTCTAATTCAAGAACCAGAGTAAGGTTGCCAGTTTATTGCCATTTCTAATTTTTTTGATTTGTCTATCTGGGAAAGAAGATAATATTCACAGATATTCAACAAATACATATTTGGTGTCTACTACATGGCAAGTCTTATCATACATGAGATTATTTGTAGCAGAAGGGAGGCTGGATTAGAAGTAGTCATGGAGTGCCTGGGTGGCTCAGCTGGTTAAGCATCTGACTCTTTGATATTGGCTCAGGTTGTGACCTTGCCGTTGTGCATGGGATTCTCTCTCTCCCCTCTTCTCTGCCCCTCCTCAATTCACTCTCAAGCTCCCACTCCCAAAATAAATATTAAAAAAAAAAAAAAAAAAGTAGCAGCCTAGGTGGGAATGGTGGCAGTAAAATGGAAAGAGATGGAAGAAAATAGACAAGAAGACTAGTGACTTTTTTTTTTTTTTTTACTGTTCTTTACACTTAAATTCTCTCATGAAACAAATATTTATTTAGCACTTATCAGATATCAGATACTATTCTAGGTTGCTATACATAGAAGTGAACAAAATAGATAACCGTTCTTATCACAAGGTTTGCATGGGAGAGCACATAAAAGAAAAACATACAATGTATCAGATGATACTAAATACATTGGAGGGAGAAAAGAAAAACTGAATAAGAAGAGTTGGGGAAAAGGTGTGTGTGTATAAGTAGTTTTGTTATTTTAAAGAAAACAGTAAAAACCTTGCTGAAAAGGTGACCTCTGAGCTGTGACCTCAAAGATGTACAAGAGAAATCTATATAGATACAGATCTTCCTGGACTTACAATGAAGTTACATCCAAATAAATCCCATGTTAAGTTGAAAATGGATTTAATACACCTAACTTATCAAACTTCATAACTTACAGAATGGCTTGTATGGGTACAGAACGGTTCTATCAGTTGTTTACTTTGTGACTGTGTGACTGATTGGGAGCTACAGCTGCTGCCACTACCTACCATCACAACAGAGTGTCCTACTACATATTGTTAGCCTGGGAAAAGACCAAAATTCAAAATTCCAAGTGTGACTTGTAATGAATACATATAGCTTTCATACCATCATAAGGTTGAAAAATCATAAGCTGAACCATTGTAAATCAGGGACCTCCTGTATTTGGAGAACAGCTTTATAGGCAGAAGGAAGAACAAATGTGAAGGAACGGAGGCAGAACTGTGGTACATTTGAAAAATAGCAAAAAATGGGGTGTAGCTAGAGTGATATGTGTAAAGGAAATGAGTAGTAAAAAATGAAGTAGACGTTCATCTTTATACACAATGTACTACCTCCATTTACTATGTTCCATGTTCTTTCTAAGTTAGAATATACATAGAATGTATACTAGATGCTCTAAAATTTCTTAAAGTCCCAATGGTCAGGTATTATTGAATACAATGATTAATAATGTCATTTCATAAAACTCAAAATTCAAATAATCATTCACCACTATCTAATGAGTAGCACTGATCAGATTTCCAATTGTGTCCAAAGAGAATTTGTTGAGATCAAACTTTGTGGCTAGTTTCCTAAATCTCAACACACATATATACTCTACACCAAAGAGAGAATGGGCAGTTACATTCAGGTGTTATTTGTATAATTTCATTGTTTATCTTCAAATGATTAAAAAACAGGGAAAGAATATTAGACATGTATATTAAGAGTCTGCAGTTAAAATTCGACACACTAAGCAATAATATTAAAGAACTTATGTACATCATCTCAAAGATAGTTTTCTAGATTTGCCTCTCTGTTCACTCCACAAAAGTTAAGCCATGTAGGCTAGCAATCGCATTACCTTGGTTAAATTTCTCCAGAAGAAATATAAAATCTTAGATTTTGAAAGGATGTTCATATTAGTATTCCCTAAAAGCTGATACTGTATTAAAGTTTCCAGTAAAGACAAAGTGATGTGTTTCTTATAAAACATTTGATAGAACCAACGGAAATTTAATGGAAATCCTGTGTTACCACAAGGCAAGTTCCATTTGCATGATATTCTTTTTAGTTGACGCATTTTGCAATGGGTCCATATACATGTTACAGGTCCATGTATAGAGCAGAGGTTAAGTTATAACTAACCCCGTGTCCAAAAGAGCAAATTTTTCTTTTCGTTTTCTCATGTAAGTCAAAATGATTAAAACAAATCTGAATATTTCATATTATTTTTACATGGGTCTTCTATAAATATATAACAAAATGTGTTTTCTATCTTTATACAGCATTCCCAAAATATGCTTTCAGAATAGTATGATTAATTAGCCTAAAGAGGTTCATTTAAAGAATTTTTAAAGGGTTAGTGATTCTATACTACAAAGTTATGTGTTACAAAGAAAGGTTATCTTCAATTTGCATGGATGACTAGGAGAAAGTACCAAGCCTAGAAGAATACCATCTTTCAATCATTAACCTTTAAGTTAACTATTAGCAATGGTTTTCACTAAAAAATAATGAGCATGAAATTCATGTCTACATTTTGAACTTTTAACACATTTGACTAGAGCTATTATTTAAGAAAATATATGTGGCAAATAGTTTTAAAAAGCAAGTCTACGTTCCACTCCCAAGTGTTGCAGGCAATCACTGTTACCTATCCAAAAGACAGCCTGTGTACATATAAAAAGGGAGGGAGGTATGTGTGTATTTTAAGTCATAGCTTTAAAGAACAGTCACTTCTTTTCAAATATACTTATGGAATGGAGTACCTGCCTGGCTCAGTCAGAGGAGCACGCACCTCTTGATCCCAGACTCATGAATTTCAGTATCACATTGGATACAGAGATTACTTAAACATAAATAATATAGCTTGAAATCTGGAATTGTGACACATCTAGTTTTGCTTTTCTTTTTCAGGATCACTTTGGCTATTCTGGATCTTTTGTGGTTCCATACAAATTTTAGGATTATGTGTTCTAGCTCTGGGGAAAATGCTGGTGGTATTTTGATAGGGATTGTATTAAATGTATAGATTGCTTTGGATACTATAGACATTTAACAGTGTTTGTTCTTCTAACCCACAAGCATGGAATTCTTTTTCCATTTCCTCATGTCCTCTTCAATGTCTTTCATAAGTGTTTTATAGTTTTCACAGAACAGATCTTTTACTTCTTTAGTAGTTATAGGTATCTTATTATTCTTGGTACAATTGCAAATGGGATCAATTCCTTTATTTCTTTTTCTGCTGCATTGCTGATGTAAAGAAATGCAATAGCAATGTTTATAGCAACATTATCAACAACAGCCAAACTATAGAGAGAACCCAAATGTCCACTGACTGATGAATGGATAAAGAAGATGTAGGGTGTGTGTGTGTGTGTGTGTGTGTGTAATGGAATATTACTCAGCCATCAATAAGAATGAGGTCTTGACATTTGAAATGATATGGATTGAGCCAGAATGTATTATGCTAAACAAAATAAGTCAACCAGAGAAAGACCAATACTATATGATTTCATTCATCTGTGTAATTCAAGAAACAAAACAGATCAACATATGGAGGGGGAGAGAAAAGAGGGAAACCAACCTTAAAAGACTCTTAATGACAGAGAACAAACTATGAGCTGATGGAGGGAGGTGGTTGGGTGATGGACTAGATGGGTGATGGGTACTAAGGAGGGCAACTGTTGTGATGAGCTCTGGGTGTTGTATGTAAGTAATGAATCACTGAATTCTACTCCTGAAACCAATACTGTACTGTATGTTAACTAAAATTAAAATTTTAATAAATAAATAAATAATTAAAAACCATAAAAAATACTTATGGAATATAACAGTGAAAATACCATCACCTAAAATGCTTAAATTAATACAGTACTTTACAGTTTTCAAAGCATTTTCAAGCATATCAGCTCACTGATCTTCAAAACTAGCAACTCTTGGTAAAAAATATTTCTACCTCAAAGAATCTTCTAATTGAGTCATTTACTATATCCATCTTTCTCAGGAAAATAAAACTCAAATCAACACCAAATGATAGTTGTTGTATACATTAAAAAAAAAAAAAGCTGGGGCACCTGGGTGGCTCAGCCCGTTAAGCATCTGACTCTTGGTTTTGGCTTAGGCCATGATTTCATGGTTTCATGAGGCTGAGCCCCATGTCTGGCTCTGTCCTAGCCGTGCAAAGCCTGCTTGGGATTCTCCCTCTCTCTCTGCCATTTCCCTGCTCACGCTGCCTCTGCTTCTGTCAAAAATAAACAAACTTAGGGGTGCCTGGGTGGCTCAGTCAGTTAAATGTCTGAATTCAACTCAGGTCATGATCTCATGGTTCATAAGTTCAAGCCCTGCATTGGGCTCTATGCTAGACTGGAGCCTACTTCAGATTGTGTCTCCTTCTCTCTCTGCCCCTTCCTTACTTGTGCTCTCTCTCTGTCTCTCAAAAATAAATAAAAACATAAACAATTTAAAAATAAATAAATAAATAAATAAATATATATATATATATATATATATATATATATATATATATATATTTAAAGCAACACACTTCCAAGGAGATTAACTGTCTTCTGTCAGTAGCACATTCCACTTTTCCAGATCTATAGTCTATAATTTACCATAGTTATTAAAATTTAAAGAGTTACCATACACATACTTCTAAATCAGTTTCTCTATTTTAGCCTAATATTGCCAATATATTTGAATAGGAAAGCCATTTTCTACTCATTACCTAACCCCACCACAACCATAATATACAGAACTGATCTTACTAAGGATCTCATTACATTAACAGAAGACAGGTTCAGTCTTCCTATTTTGGTCATGTAATACATCAGAATGATCCTTCAATGCTGATGATATCACTACTTGATTTAAGTCTCCTAAAAGTGCATTAATGATTCACAGGAAGATATAGCATTTAACTGCTGGCTAAATAAAAATATCAACATATTTCCCAGTATGAAACCAGTTTATGTCTGAAGTAACGGAGATAAAATTAAATCAAATGGGCCTTAAACAAACAAAGAGGGATGTTGTGCACATTTCCATGACTTAAAAGCATCCATTCAGTACAGACTCCTTTGCCTATGTGTTTGAAGTTTTAAATTACATATAATACTACACTGTACCCATATAGTACTTAGCATTAAGTGGGTTCAAAATGCTTTTTATTTATTTTTTTTTAAATATATTTTTTAATGTTTTATTTATTTCTAGGAGAGAGAGAGAGAGAGAGACAGCATGAGCAGGGGAGGGTCAGAGAGAGAGGGAGTCACAGACTGAAACAGGCTCCAGGCTCTGACCTGGCAGTCAGCACAGAGCCCGATGTGGGGCTCGAACCCACGAACCGCGAGATCATGACCTAAGCGAAAGTCAGACACTTAACCGACTAAGCCACCCAGGCGCCCCTCAAAATGCTTTTTAAAAAACTGTGGTAAAATCTATATACAATTTACCACTTTAGCCTTCAAAATACTTTTTAAATGTTTGTTTATTTTTGAGAAAGAATGTGCGTGGGTGCACAAGTGTGGAAGGGCCAGAGAAAGAGGGACACAGAGTCTGGGACACAGAGTCTGAAGCAGGCTTCAGGCTTCAAGCTGTCAATGCAGAGCCTGACGTGGGGCTTAAACCCACAAACCGTGAAATCATGACCTAAGACGAAGTAGGACACTCCACCAATTGAGCCACCCAGGAGCCCCAGCCTTCAAAATACTTTTAAAAGACCCTAATTAAGATGGAAATGAAAGATCGCTCTTCCTTTTATTGATAAGAATACATTCACAGAAAAATTATGTAAGTCATATATATTATCACCAAGTCATAAATCCAAATGAAATCAAATAGAACTACAAAAGAAACTACTTTAAAAAAAAAAAGTAAGTTTTTATTAAGAATTCAAATTAGCAAATACCTCCCTAAATCTTAAGTTTCTTACGCAGATACAAAACTGATATCAAATAATAGGACACTGCCAAATGTAGGAAAGGCAAGAATAGCATTGTTAGACAATAATATTTTCAAGTGCTCTACAAGTCTGGATTAAATAATTTCAACAAATCAATGGAAGAACAGGAGGGAAAAAACCCACATTAATCTCTTCACAGGCCAAACCAAGATATAATGGTATGATTTTTATCTTCTAAGTTTATCATATGAGAAATTTTAATATAGAAAGAGAAAGCACTCAAACCAAGTAGGAAATAAATGTGTTATGAACTGAAAGAGAATCAAGTCATTAATTTGCTGTTATTTTAGTTATCTTTGATCTGGAAAGTACATTCTGTGTTCGTATACCTGTCCTAAAGAACTTAAGCCTCCCATAAAAAACGTGAACCCCAAACTGAAGTAACTATTTAGATTCATATCTAGAAAAGTAAAGTCCATGTTATTATCTTAGAACAAACTGTACAGCATTTATCTTTCATTTTAGAAGGGTCAAGAAACATCTGAGCATATTTTCTTACATATTCATAAACAAACAGTGGAAGGATAAATAAGAAACTAGTCACCTAGGGTGGCAGGGATATTAAACCAGTCAAAAAGACACAGTTAAAAGCAATATCTCACAGGTAATTTTTCATTTTTGAACTTATGAAAATCATTACCATTCAAAAGTAAAATAAAAAGGGCCTGGGTGGCTCCATTGGGTTAATAAGTGTCCGACTCCAGCTCAGGTCATGAGCTTGTGGTTCATGAGTTCGAGCCTGGCATCAGGCTTTGTGGTGACAGCTCAGAGCCTACAGCCTGCTTCAGGTTCTGTCTCCCTCTCTCTCTGCCACCCCCCCCCAAACCTGCACTCTTTCTCTCTCAAAAATAAATGAACGTTAAAAATATTTTTTATAAAAAGGAAATTAAAAGGGCTTAAAACCATTTTTCAAAGCCTCCTCAGCTTTTATTATACCTTCTAAAAAACTGAAGTTTCTGGAAAAACTGATTTAGCACAGAGCCCGATGCAGGGCTTGAGCTCACTAGATATGAGGCCAAGATCAACAGACTGCACCACCAGCTGCCCCTCTATTACTGATTTAAAAGATTGGGGAGCGGTGGTTAGAGTCAGAGTGACTTAACACCTTCTGATTGTATAACTCCTCATATTTCATCTCTTCAACATTATTATAGAAACTCAGGAGTAACTTTTTCTTCATAACAGAAGTTTCTTAAAAGGCAGTACAGTTCAAAGGTTCACATAAATGCATGCAGTTAAGCTTCAAACTATATATAATATGCCTTTATTAAATAAACTATCTTATTCAAATCAATGTTTTTCTGGCTGAAGAAAAAAAAACTTCAATCGCAGGAAACACTTAGCAAGTTTATTAATTTAAATCTTACCAGATACTAATTTCAACTGCAGGGGAAAGAGCTGCTCTAAGGAAGTTACCCAAGTTACTTACTATACTGTTTTCTATAACCATGTATAAACATATGGAGAAACATCAGTGACCGTAACAGTTAGCTGACTAAAACACCAGAAGTTTAGGGAGACAGCTGGTGGGTGGAAACACAATCAGTTTGGAATTAGACCTAAATTTGAACCTGACTCCACCTCCTGCTGATTGGGCAAATGCTTTAGCTTCTCCAAACTGATTTCTTTAATGACAAAATAAAGTTGATATCACCTAACCTGAAGTTTCATGAGGAGAATTACATGGTAAATTCATACTGGCAGGTTCCAGACTATTTTGACTAGCTCATACAGAGGACTTAGGGCAAAAAGAAAAAGCTTTTCTTAGTATTTTTGAAGTCACATGTGAGAAAGCTATGCAGAAAGAAAATAATATAGGGTGCCTGGGTGGCTCAGTTAAGCACTCAAACTTTTTATTTCAGCTCAGTTCATGATCTTGTGGTTTGTGAGTTTGAGCCCAGAGTCCAGCTCTGGGCTGACAGTGAGGAAGGAGCCTGCTTAGGATTCTCTCTCTGCCCCTCCCCCACTCTTGTTCTCTCAAAATAAATACACTTAGAAAATTATTTAGAAAAAAAAGAAAATCTAAAGGGCAAAGAAAAGAGAACTTTTCTGGGAGTCAGGTAACTGAGATCCAGTCAAAAAGAATAAGAGAGCATCTCTTTTTAAAACTGAAGATTTTTACTTCATCTATTTCTTCGTTTATTTCTTCCTTTTACAAATTCAGATGCGAACATCAGTAGCCTAGAGGAATCATCCAGGGAAAATATCCAGTGTAAGTAAACATGGCTATCAAACTTAAAATAAAAAGAATCTAAATTAGATATTAGGTTTAAAATCACTATAAACATTTATAATTATTTTTTTCAAAAACTTTCCAACAGAATTTATAGATGATCACGAGTACTTCTTTTTGTTAAAATAGGAAATTGCTTTTTAAAATATAAGATCATCTTAAGACAACTGTATACCTGTGGAAGATTACTTATTACTGGCAAAAATACTCGTTGCTAACATTGGAATCATATGAAATTGCCATTATTCAACTGTTTTTGACCTACAACAACGTAATTTCACTTTCAGTGTTCAATGTGTGCCAAAAATACCATACACTGGGTTAAGACAGGTCCTGTGATTGCAGGTAACATATGGGTATAGCTGAAAAGACAGAATAGAGGTACAGTGCCTTCATTGCAAGAACATTAAAGACCTAACTATTCATTTGTCTTTCGTATTTCAGCACCCATATAGACTGAAATGATTAAGAATACTATTTTTCAATTCATTACTGAACATATACTATATATTAAGGGCACGTGATAGAAAACAAATTTCCGTAGATTTGATCCTATCCATTTAGGGTGGGACCTAGAAACCACCTTAAAGTGGAGGGGAGGGGTGTTTAAAAAAAGGAAATAAAAGAGGTTACCTCTTTGAATGTTTTTTATATAACGTGCCTTTTATTTCTTCATGTTACAGAGAAGATGTGCCCCTGATTCTCCCCAAAAAGCATCTTTTCTATAAATCACAGCCAGGTATAAAGCATACAGTATATAGTATAGTGTGAGAAGAGTAAAGTTCGAAAAAGAACTGGGAGAGAAATATTAGTAGCAAAATACCTAGAATGAAATTATTCTCTAATTAGAAAATTATCACCTGGCTCTGAACTATTTCAGACACACTTGTGCAGAAAAATCACTGTCCTGAGAATCTCCACTTCTGCTTTTTAAATGTACTACAGATCTGGAAATATATAAACTAAAGGTTGTTCTAAGAAAAACAAAAAATGATTCTTTTTATTGCTTACAAGAAATCTGGAGGTTTCTTGGCCCACTACCCCCAACACACACACCTAGAACTAGAGGAAGAGAAGCAAGGGAAATTTATTTTACTACTCATAAAAAGTCCCTTGTTAGGCTTGACGATCCAAGAAAAGAGATGAAATTTGACATGTGGATGGACCCAAGAGCATTGCTCATTTCTGCCTGAATGCACACATTCTACACTGAGGTCACCTTTGAGGAACTAAAAGGTTTTCCCTTAAGATAATAACACATTTCAGTATTTAACAATTCTGACAAACAACCGAGAAAGTGAAGAATGACTACTGATTTACTATTTGTTTAAGCTTCTGTCTGTAGGGAATGAACTGTGACATAATTCAACCACTAACTGCTACATTTTCAAAACAGACTTAAGAACAGAATGATTTTTGAAATAAAGCTCAACTCTCAGCCCACCTCTTTCCAAACGAGTTTCTGCATTAGCTACGTAGAGAACTCGATGACTGGGTCAAGACAGGGCTGGCCGCAGCTAGGGCTGATTCAGAAAATCGGCAGTCCCTCTTCCAAGAGAGCTTTGTCTTTTTTTTTTTTTTTTAAGTTTGATTTCCTTAGGTTAATAGGACTTTCCCCTCAAAACTGCACAAATGAAACCTGCTTTTTAAGCAGAACTCTGTAAAGATTTGATTTGTGAGCCTACTGGTTACTGCTTTGCACATACTCCTTCATTAAGGATGTGAGTTTCCTAACTGCTCATTTTAATATTTTCACACAGGCCTTGGCTTACTGAACTATTGTATGGAAGCTGTGTCCCTGGTTTTATACTAAATTTTGTACAAAAGCACGGATTCCACAGACCAATACGGGTTTTTCATCTTGGTCAACAAGCTGCTAGATTAATTGCTGATTAAAAATGCACTTTTTACCCACTATTCTCTTTCACGCACCCCCTCTTGGAAATTGTATCTCAGAAGCAAACTATAACTTCCTCCACATTCAGGGAGGCCCACTTTGGTTCTAGGAGAACCAAATCTGGAGTTGCCAGCGCAGTCAGTCTGAAACCTTTGTGTCTGTCAGAGGAAAGAACAAAAGGCAGCGCTTCCTCCCCTGCCCCTCCTCAGCTCTGGAGGAAGGCAGGCTTGACAGAACACTTCTAGAGAAAAAGGAAATCGCGCCGAATCTAGGGAGAGTTCCCCCTAGACAAACACACAAAGCTACCCAAGCTACCCACCTTGGATAGCTGCCTCCTGATGCTAAAGCGTTGAACCATGGTCACCCTGAGTAATCTTCAGACAAAGCAATCCACGAAGGGAAGGGCTTTTTTAAATAACAGCTCCATGGAAAGGTCGGTGGCAAACCATTCTGAAGACTGTCACAGAAGTCCCAAGATTTTCCCTGGCAGTCTTAGCAAACTTGGAACCACTTCATTGTTCCATCGGGAGATACCGCAAAGCCTACATCGGAGAGGCGGGCGGGCCGGCGGCGGGGAGGGGCGGAATCCTGGAGCGGCTTCGCCCAGTGCCAAGCTCGCGAGCACTTCCTGTGAGTCAGCCGCGAGGGGTCCAGACAGAAGGACCACCCCTTCGCTCTCCACCAGATCTGTGGCCCAGGATGCCGCCGTGGTGCCACCTGAGACTCCGGCGGGGGCGCGGAGGGGGTGTGTGCCGACCCGATGTTCGGGTCCGTGTGGCGGGGAGGAGCAGAGCTCCGAGGTCAGGAAGCATCTGCCTCCAGCAGAAACCTGGCAACTGCAACAATCCCTCCCGCCCTCCCTCCCTCCCAGTGGAGGAGGTCCCCTGCAAAGAGCGACACCCCCTTCTCAACCTCCACCTCAGGTGCTCTGCTGGGTGAAGCGGTGGGAATACAAGGAGGTGGCAAAAAGCCCCGGACTGTACCAGCTCCGGAGACTCCTCCCAGCCGGCTCAGCAGCTGCAAGGCTTTGTCTAAAGTAATTGGCCGAGCCTTTCCTCTTATTCACAGGGAGGAGTCCCGCCTCGGGAAGGAATGTCAGGTGCAGAAAGGCATACTTCGTGGGTGACTTCAACTTCATTAGAGTGACTTCAACTTCCTTACCAAGTTAAACAAACTAAGGGTGCCTCCTGAGGTAATTGCATTCTCTCATTAGAACAATGTAATTTTCAGAAATCTACACACATAGCAAAAGGAACAGCTCAGAGTGAACTAATGTAGGTAGAAGTATGAAAATGGCAATCCTGAGGGCAGATGCAAAGATAAAAAATATTTTGCTATGGTTTGCCAGTCTCTCCCTATTTATTTGATTCTGCTTCCAGATAACCAATGTAAGGATAAAGATTCATTTTAGTGAAAATTTCTGCTCCTCTCTGAATTATTACTCTTAAATTATTTTAAAAACAGACCAGAACAGAACTTCCTGGCATATACTAATGTTCCCTGCTCCAATGACTCTCAATTCTCTGTAAATGTGATTACATTTTATGCTACATATAGCTTTTGTTGTAATGAACCTACTTTGTGCAAGCCCTGTGTTAGGCATTTCACATCTATTATCCCACTGATTTCTCAAACAACCCAGTGCAATATGTATTAATATTCCAACTCTTCAGATAAGTAAAGCAGGAATATTCTCTCTAAAACCTCAGTATTATCATGAGGAAACCATACAGCGTTACTAATTTTTTTCCTTTGGGCAAGAAAAGTAAAAAATGAATTTGAAAAGACCGATCTTAATACAATGGTTAGTCTCAACTATGCCCTTGTCACAGACTACCAGTTTCCAATTATCACCAAATATAATGTACAATTTTTAAAACTTCACCTCAAATATCACACGTATATTTCACAATATCTTAGGAAGAGAGAAAAGATGTACCAGATTCAAACAAGTAACAGGATGCCACAACTCCAAAAAAGTCACTCTAACCAAAAGGTATGTATAAAAACTATATTCCAAAAACCTTAAATGGAAAAGGGATGAACATATTTAAACTTTTTCTGAAAATCCAAAGCTAGGAAAATTTTGTGACCAAAAGCGAAGACTCCTTCGTATGTAAGGTTCAGAGTATGCAATTTAACCTAATATTTAAGCTGACTGAAATTTAAATACAAGTGGAAAGTAGGCCGATAGAAAACCTGAGTTTTGTGTGGGTTTTTTTGTTTTGTTCTTTTTTCAAATGGTGAGAGTGCCAGTACCTCCATTTTTTCCTATACAGACTGAAACCAAGTACTCAAAACACTCCTGGGAACAAAGGAAGACCTAATAAGATACTGGTATGGAAATAATGAAGTTCCTTACAGAAAGACATACTGTCTCAAACATAAACATGAGGTATTTCTAGTAAAGTCAACTAGAATCACAGATAATTGCTAGAATGCAAAGAATTGGAAGATTCTTTTTAACCTGCATCTCCAAAAGAAAGAGGAAAAGTAATTAGAGAAAACTGTCAAAAGTCTACACATCCAGGTACACAAAAAATATCAATCATGAATTGAACAGGATATAAATCCTCAAAGTTCCCAGATACACATAAAAAGGCTTATAGACTAAAAGAATGGTGTCTTCATTCTGAGAGGAACTTATTTTTTGCCTATTAAAATAAAGATAAACCTCTAATTGTTCAAATGCAACAAGACCTGTTAAAAATCATTTGAGTGTATGATTGCAATCCAGTCCTTGATAAGACAACAAAACACTGAAAAGATCTTCAATAAACATAGCTGTTAAGGGGGAAATCTCTGAATATGATCTATTTTGAGGTGTCTGGCAGCACTTTAGATGAAAATAGTGGACCAACATCAAACGTTATGAAAAGATAAAAAATAAAATGTATGACCTAGAGAAAAATCAACAGCTCTGCAATAATTCTTTCATTACTCCAAGACCTGAATAAACAATGTAATTTTCAAGTCAAGTCAAGTAAGCTGTGATTGAAAATCCACATCTCCTATACTCTATGTGGAGACAGACAGAACTGTCCATGGGGTTCTTCATCTTTTTTGGATCACACACTTTTTGTGGATCTGTTAAAAGCTACGTACTCAGTCACTGGAATGACATACATGAAATTCATGAATGAACAGACACAGTGTTTTTGACACAATTCCAAAGGATCCATGGCATGGATTCCCCTAAAGCTTGTCCACACATCCCATTTTAAGAACTCTTGTTTCCATCATAACTAAAAATGAGATGAACATCAATCACTAAGCAATCCTGTCTTCTACTTTTCCTATAAGTAAGTAGTTCTAAGATTTTGGAAACAGAAAAAAGTCTGCCTTTACATGTTGGCCCCAGCTCCCATTACATTTTCCTTATGTGTTTGTCAAACACAAGTCTACTTCAAAAGCCACAAACAGTCTTTATGAAATGGTATTTTATTTTAATTTTTATGATCTTCATAGAAAAACCAAGAAAAAGATTTTATTCTCCTTGTTTCATGTATCATATATAACCCCACAATTATCTTACTATTACACTTTTACCTGCTGTAAATCTATAAACCTATTTATGTATGCTTGTTTTACCAAACTAGGACTACACTGTTTTCTGATTTGCTTTATTACCAAAAAAGAAATATTCCAAAACAATCAACAACCAAAAACATACAAATACTTGGATGAATACTAATAAAACTTAAGTAATCATCCCAATTTAGCTGGTTTCTGTATTCAAAACACTTGTCCCTCCCTTTGCAGCAACTTCATTCTTAAAATTCTTTCTAAACTCATTTTTAGAATAAGTTGATATTAAAGTTGTATACTACTGAATACCATATAATACAAACTACACTTCTGCAGAGAAGTAAACTAAAGTTCAAAGAAGTTTTCAAATTTGACTCTAAATCACAGAGTTGGTATTAAGAGTCAGAACTCAAAACCCAAATACAAATTTTACTACATTGCTTTTTTCCATCACATCATGCTTCCTATTTTTAATAAACTAAAACACATTAAAAATGAACACTACTTAAGATATCCATGCAGTAAACTTTTTTTAGAAACTGAATAATTATTCTATTTTAAAAATGTGAACCTTTACACTTTAAGTTGAATGAGTTTCCCTAAAGCCTGGCACAACTTAAGTAATATGCTTACAGTTCCTTTCCCTATATCCTTAGTGTCATTCTTATAATAGTGTTATATTAAATAAGTTATACTGGGCAAATATTATTGTAAGTTTTAACCAGCGTCCTGTGATAACCCAGCAGAAATAACAGTGCCAGCTACTAGTCAATAAAAATAAGCCTAAATTTAAGAGGCAAAATTTCATTATGCAACACCCTATCATTTCATAAAGCCCCCTTTACTCATGCACTAAACCAGTTATGACACCCTTTACTTTTATGGAGGTCCTAGTAAGGAAACAGAAAATCAATTGTCATAAATGTGGCAAGTGCTATAATAGCAAGAATAGTAATGACACAAGGAAGGAATGATGAACCTTTATGGGACAAAAAAAGGTCTTAAATCTGGAGTCTTTAAGGTTGGAGAGGAATTGGGGCTCCTGGGTGGCTTAGTCGGTTAAGCGTCCGACTTTCGCTTAGGTCATGATCTCGCGGTTTGTGGGTTCGAGCCCCGCATCGGACTCTGTGCTGACTGCCAGCTCAGAGCCTGGAGCCTGTTTCAGTCTGTGACTCCCTCTCTCTCTGACCCTCCCCTGCTCATGCTGTCTCTCTCTCTCTCTCTCCTAGAAATAAATTTTTAAAAAAAAATTTTTTTTTTAAAAAATAAAAAATAAATAAAAAAAAAAAAGGTTGGAGAGGAATTTTCCA
The DNA here is from genome assembly GCF_003009895.1 of Hyaena hyaena. NCBI lineage: Eukaryota > Metazoa > Chordata > Mammalia > Carnivora > Hyaenidae > Hyaena > Hyaena hyaena. The sequence goes on along the minus strand of NW_024080688.1, from coordinate 479,591 downwards.
ATGGACAAAAAAGGAGAAGGGCATTCCATGCAGCAAAAAAAAAAAAAAAACCCCACAAGTTAACACAGAGGTGTGATTCAAGTGGTCAGTAAAACTTAGTTTTTCACATTAACAAGACAACATGTTTTACCCTGGAGCATTCAGAACATTTTTTTGTTTGAGGAATGGGACTGTAGACTGTAACAAAATTAAGTCATTCCTCCTTTCTAAATTTCATGTTGGTTTACCATTTTTTTCTACAAATTACCCAAATGGGAATAGCCCATCATTAACAAATAATAATGTGATAGGTTCACTCTTTATGTAAGTTATGACTCTTAGTTACTGTCTGCATTTAAAGCAAGGAGGAAGGAAATCTATTTCCAAAAAATTCAGTAAATCATGCTGCCAGTTTTGGACTCACTGTGGCAATTCAACCCCATTAAATGATACAAGGTTTCTATCTTGCAAAAATAAATTTCATTTGGCAATCCCACATTTCATCTACACAGAACAGATTAAGTAACTTGTGTAGTTATTTATAAAAGCCCCAAGCCACTGCCATTATAAAGAACTCTGAAAGTGGTATAATTTACCAAGTAGTAAGAAGTTAAAAGATGTTGAAGATCAAAAAATTTGAATACCTCTTGTATTCAATTCCATTAACTAACTCATTTTGATGATTGATTTAAAGAGCAGCCAACCACATCAAAAAGTATTTTTATTTTGATGAACTGGGCATGGCTCTTTCAAAAATGCTAAATTAAGGCTGCCTCCTTTTCTATCAGCAATATTTTAGGGTTTGCATTTATTTCCTCCAAAAAAAAGTCGTGCCATGCATCACCTGCAGTAAATATATACAAGGGGAAGGGAGAGAAGGTAGGAGAGAAAGAGAGAGGAAAAGAGTTTATTATGCGCTTAGCAAGTGCCAAACAACTAACAAGACTATTATTTACTACATTGCATAGAGCCCTCAGTAAGATTATATGTACAGAATAATTAAACACTACAAAAACAACTCCTCCAAACAGTTTACAAGGTGTTCCAACACCTTGTCTCCAGACATCTCACACTACTTTCAACTTGGTAACTCCAAATCTCAGCTTAGAGGTCTACTCCTCTAGGAAAGCCTTCTCTATCAACCCTCACCAACCTTTTATCCACCTCACCAACTGATTCCTTACTACATGTACAGTAGTCCTCCCTTATCTGTGGAAGATACTTCCAAGACCCCCCAGTGGATGCCTAAAACCATGGATACTACTGAATCCTATACATGCTATGTGTTTTCCTAAAGTACATACTTATGATAAAATTTAATGTATAAATTAGGCAGAGTTAGAAATTAACAGCAATAGGGGCATCTGGGTGGCTCAGTCAGTTCAGCATCTGACTCGTGATTTTGAGTCAGGTCATGATCTTAAGGTTTGTGAGATTGAGCCCTGCATGGGCTCTGTGCTGGTAGTATGGAGCCTGCTTAGGATTCTCTCTCCCTCTCTCTCTGCCCCTCCCCGAGTTGTGCTTTTTCTCTCTCTGTCACAAAAATAAATGAAAAAAAAAAAAAAACAAACCCAGCAATAAAATAGATTATAACTATACTGTAATAAAAGTTATGTGAATGTGCACTCTTTCAAAATATCTTAACTGTACTCACCTTCTTTTTGTGATGATGTGAGATGATAAAATGTGTACATGATGAGATGAAGTGAAGTCAATGATGTAGGCATTGTAGCATATCATTAAGCTACTACTGACCTTCTGACCATAGAGCAGAAGGATCATCTGCTTCTGGGCTGCAGTAAAAAGCAAAGCCACGGATAAGGGGGACTGCTATATTATAATTTGTTCATCTGCATCTGCCCTATCAAAACATAAGTTTCTCAGGGGCAGAAAGGAGTCTTCTGGAACCTATTAGGTCCTTAGATATTTATTGAATAAATGGCTTTAAAATATAAGGCAGTGTTCAATGGCTCTATACAACTTCAAAAGTTTCCAAGACATTGTGGTTTTCCCTTGCTCTCCCTCAGCCATAATCTCCCATACCCACAAAACCCCTGATCTTTTCACCTAATTAATTCTACTTACTCTTCTATTCCACTCTTGTAAGAATTAATTTTATTAACCATTTTTTGTCAATTATTTATCTCCCATTTATGAAAAACTTTTTTTTAATGTTTTATTTATTTCTGAGAGAGAGAGACACACACACACACAGCATAAGCAGGGGAGGGTCAGAGAGAGGAAGATACAGAATCTGAAGGAGGCTCCAGGCTCTGAGCTGTCAGCACAGAGCCCGATGTGGGGCTCGAACCCAGAACCGTGAGATCATGACCTGAGCCAAAGTTGGACGCTTAACTGACTGAGCCACCCAGGCACCCCATGAAAAACTTTATAATTTAGTATTTTCCAATAAAATATTTCCTGTGAAAATTCAGAAAATACAGTAAAATATAAAAAACACGAAAACTTTGTTCAAAATATCACCATACAGAAGTAACTACTACTAGTGTTTTGATGGATTTTCATCTGGGTTTTTTCTTGATCTTTAACTACATAAGTAATTTATGAATGCGTAATTGTTGTAACCACTGTTATCCATTTATCCTTCCTTTACAATGAAGTTATATACTATTTACCCATTAAAAAAAAGTATGCTGTGTTGGGGTGCCTAGGTCGCCCAGTCAGTTAAGCATCTGGTCATGATCTCATGGTTCATGAGACTGAGCCCTGCATTGGGCTTATGCTGACAGTGCAGAGCCTGCTTGAGAGTCTCTCTCCCCTCCTCTCTCTACCCTCTCCCCAGCCTTGTGCTCATGCACGCACACTCACTCTCTCTCTCAAAATAAATAAAAAACATTTTTTAAAAAGTATGCAGGGGGGCACCTGGGTGGCTTAGTTGGTTAAGCGTCCGACTTTCGCTTAGGTCATGATCTCACGGTTGGTGGGTTTGAGCCCCGCATCGGGCTCTGTGCTGACTGCCAGCTCGGAGCCTGGAGCCTGTTTCAGTCTGTGACTCCCTCTCTCTCTGACCCTCCCTTGCTCACGCTATCTCTCTCTCTCTCCTAGAAATAAATAAAACATTTTTAAAAAATTTAAAAAAAAAAGTATGCAGTATTATCTTCAGGTTAGCGTGATTTCTTAACTAATATCACAGTATACGTATTATTTAAAACTACCTTTGCTATAGTCTGAATGCTTGTGTCCTCTCAAAATTTATATGTTGAAATCTTAAAGCCCAATGTGATATTAAGAGGTGAGGCCTCTGGGAGGTACAACACTCACTGGGTGGGATTAATGCTCTTGTAAAAGAGATCCCATAGAGCTCCTTAGCCCCTGCCAACATGTGAGGACACGACGAAGAGTCTACAACCTGGGAGAGGGTCCTCATGTTGTGCTGGCACCCTGATCTCAGACTTCCAGCCTCCAGAACTGTGAGAAATAAAATTCTACTGTTTATAAACTACCTAGTCTGGTATTTTTTTCAAAGTAGCCTAAACAAACTAAAATATCAGCTTTTAAAAGTTCAACAATTTACTCAGAAAATTTTGTTGGAATATATGGATCCATATATTGCTATATAATATTTCATAGTAGGGACAAAACAGTTTAGTTTATTATTCTCTTTTTACTGATGACCATTTAGAATATTTTTCATTTTTACTAGTATAAACAATACTTCCTATACATGCCTACTTCTGAACATGTGGTATTTTTTCTCCAAGACAGATACTAAGATATGATCCTACCCATTTAAGGTCCAGCCCAAACTCTACAGAAGCCAACCCTGTCTACTTTAGTTCACCATCATTTACGCTTCTGCATCTGCAGAACTCACAGCAATAGTTCTTACACCTTTGTATTTGCTACTTACGTCCTATACTGTAATTTTGTTTTTTAAGCATTAAGCATAGGATTACATCTTATACATTCTGTATGCCAACTCTATAGTATCTTAGAGTAAACAATAAATACTTGTGGAGTGCCCTAAAAACCTTAAAAGAAACCATAATCTTATCTGGTAGGATAGATATATAACTGTTCCATTACCTTATTTCTTTATTTCAATATAAAAGATCACATACAAACTTTAATGTTAAAATGAAATATTACTGCTTTAGCCCTCATTTTCTCCATTTGTAGACCTCACAAAGGAGAAAAACAAATGCCTTACTCATGTCCAAAATACTGCAACTCCCTTTTAATTTCATGTCTTATGAAGAGAACTATTATATGGCAGAATTTATATTTCAAAAAGTGATACGAGGGAGAAAGATACCAACAGATTGGCAGACTAGGTAGATATAGGCCTTCCTTCTCCCATAAAGGCACTGAGTTAACAATACATGGAATAAAATACTGTTATGAAAACTCAAGAAAATGGGTGAAAGCTATGGCACCCATACACGGTAACATGATAAACAAGACATGATAACAGTGTAATGTGTAGGAGAACCTGTAGTGTTTGGTGCACCCATTCATCCTACTTCCCCTGCACAGCACAGTGTGGAAGACCCACAAAGAAACCCCCCATTGCCAAGGTTTTTCCTTCAGGAACACAAACAAAACAGACTAAATGTCCTACATTCTGGTTTGCCTGAGGGCTGCCTGAAGGACCCGGTTCTGTCTTGCCTGACTCAAAGCACTGCAATGATTGGAACCATAGTTGGATGATGCTACAAATAACAGGTAAGCAGCATCTTAGATTTACATTTCTGCAGGTAAATGCCAGGATGGGTTAAGATCACAAAAGGTTTGGGAAGTCCTAGAACCTCCAATCAGGCTAATTAGTGAAGATATTCCTATGCAGAAACCCAGTACACAAAGACTGGGATAGATGGTTGTTTTTCAAATGTCCAAATCTCAGCACAAAATACACACACACACACACACACACAAAGAAACAGGGGAACTTGTCGTAATTAAAAGAACAAAATAAAACTCCAGAAACAGACCTTAAAGACCTACTTAAAGAACACATTATCTGTAAGGTACCAGACCAAAAATTTTAAATAAGTCATAAAAATGCTCAATGAACTACAAGAGAACAGAAACAACTAAAAGAAAACAGGAAAATGAGAATATCAGCAGAGACAGAAACTATAAAAAGAAAAATTCTGGAGCTGTAAAGTACAAGCAACTAAATGGGAAGTTTCACTAGAAGGGCTCAACATCAGCACTGAACAGGCAGAAAAATTGGTGAACTTGAAGGCAGGTCATCTGAAATCAAAGTCAGAAGAGCAATAAGAATGAAGAAAAATGAACAGAACCTAAGGAACTTATGACAGGGAAACTATCAAGCTGACCAAGCTTTGTATTATGGGAATGTCACAGATAGGAGAGAAAAGAAAGGAACAGAGAGCTTATTTGAAGAAAAAGTAGCTGATAACTTCCTAAATCTGAAGAAAGAAATAGACTTTCATATTAAAGTAGCTTAAAAGGCTCCAACTAGGATAACTCCAAAGAAAACTACACTGAGACACATTTTAATCAAATTTTCTAAAGTCAAAGACAAAGAGAATCTTAAAAGCAGCAAAAGCAATTAAATTCATCACATACAAGGAAGCTTCCATAAGATTCTAAGATTTCTCAGCAGACACTATACAGGCCAGATGGAATGAAACGATTATTCAAAGTGCTTAACGAAAAAAAATTTCAACCAAGTATATTGTATCAAGCAAAAATGTGTTTGTTTTTTAAAGGAAGGGTAAGTTAAGGCTTTCCCAAATAGGGGTGCATGGGTAGCTTAGTCGGTTAAGTGACTGACTTTTGAATTTGGCTCAGGTCATGACCTTGTGGTTCGAGAGTTTGGGCCCCGTGTCTTTTTCTTCTGTCCATTTCTTCTGTCTGCAATGACAGTGCAGAGTCAGCTTGGCTCTCTCTCTGCCCCTCCCCCAACTTGTGCTTTCTCTCTCTCTCAAAATAAATAAACTTAAAAAAAAAAAAAAAGACTTTCCCAAATAAACTATAGCTGAGAGACTAAACTAATAAACTAAAGCTGGGGAATTAAAATGATGAACTGAAGCTAGTTTGTTGCAATTAGATCTGTTATACAAGATATGCCAGAGGAAGTCCTTCAAGTTGAAATGGAAGGACAGTAGACAGCAACATAAAACTGCATAAAAATATAATGGTCTCTGGTAAAGGTAAATACATGAATATAGTAACACGTACATTCTAATTTTGGTGCATAGAATTTTAATGACAAAAACATAAAAAGTACATAAGTCTATGTTAATGGGTATACAATATGTAAATATGTAATCTGTGACATTAATAACATGAAGTAGAGGGTGGTGTTGTAGAGTTTCTGTATATGATTTAAATTAATAGTTTAAAAAGCAATGCTATCACTTTAAGAAGTATTATGTAATTGTAATGATCACCACACAGAAAGTACGTACAGATTATAAACTAAAGGAAATAAGAATGATATCGAAACATTATCACTACAGTAGTCCCTCTTTGTAAGTTCTGCCTTCTGGGGTTTCAGTTACCTGTGGTCAACTGCAGTACAGAAGCAGATGATCCTCCCTCTGAGGTCAGAAGATCAACAGTAGCTTAATGCTATGTCTCAATCCTTTCCACCTCACTTCATCTCATCAGAGAGGCATTTTATTATCTCACATTAGCATGAGGCATTATATTATCTCACATTAGCAAGGGTGAGAGTACAGTAACAATAAAGACTTTTTGAAAGAAAGGCACCATATTCACACAACTTTTATTATATATATTATTATAATTGTTCTACTTTATTATTATTGTTGTTAATCTCTTATTGTGCCTAATTTACAAATTAGTTTTTATCATGTGTATTTATGTATAGGAAAAAACATAGTATATATAGGGTTCAGTATTATGCACAGTATCAGGCATCTACCAGGGGTCTTGAAATGTACCCTCCATGGATTAAGAGGTGGGGGAGACTACTTACAAAAAATAAACAAAACACAAAGGAAAGCAGTGAGAGAGAAAGGGAGAGACAACAAAAGCTCTAAGATATACAAAAAACAATTAACAAAACAATAATTTTAAGTCCTTCCCTATAGATAATTACTTTAAATGTAAATGGATCTACACAAAACCTTAACGCAGATGTATACAGCAGCTTTATTCATAATTACCAGAGCTTGGAAGCAACCCAGATGTCCTTCATTAGGTAAATGGATAAACTGTGCTATATATCTAAACAATAGAATATTATTCAGTGATAAAAAGAAATGAAATACCAAGCCATGAACACATGGAGAAATCTTAAATGCATATTACTAAGTAAAAGAGGACAATCTGAAAAGCCTGCATACCATACAATTCTAACTATATTACATTCTGGAAAAGGCAAAACAATGAAGACAGTAAAAAAAAAAAATTAGTAGTTGCGATGGCCTAGAGGTGAGGGTGAGGGAAAGGATAAAGTGGTAGAACACAGGATTTTTAGGGCAGTGAAAATACGGATACTTTAATAGTGGATACATGTCATTATACATTTGCTCAAACTTACAGAATGTATAACACCAAGAATGAACCCTAATGCAAAAAATGGGCTTTAGGTGATTATGTCTGTGTAAGTTCAACAATTGTAATAGATGTATAACTCCAGTGGGGGGAGGGAGGGTGTTAATAATGGAGGTTATGCATGTGTAGGAGCTGGGGTCATCTGGGAACTCTCTATAACTTCCTCTAAAATTTGCTGTGAACCTGAAACCACTAAAAAATGAAATCTTTTTAAAAGATACAAATGGATTAAGCTCCCCAATCAAAAGATCTGAATAAATTAAAACCACAGGAGCTAAGAACAAACACAGGCTAAGAATGAAAGGTTGGAAAATGACGGTAGTGTCATTGGCAACCAAAAGACAGTAGAAAAGGTTATTTGAATATCAGACAAAATAGACTTTAAATCAAAATCTGTTGCAAGAGACAAAGGAGGACATAATGATAAACCAAAAACATTAGAGCAGAAATAGAGAATAGAAGAAAAAAAATCAGCGAAACTAAGAGTTGCTCTCTTGACAGGATCAACAAAGTTAACAAAGCTTTAAGCTAGATTAACTACATGAGAGAGAGCAACAGCACGTGAGCGTACACACACAAGCAAAAGAACTCAATGAAAATCAGAAATGAAAGCAAGGTCAGTATAACTGATGCCACAAAATAAAAAATATTTTAAGAGAATACCACAAATAACTGATAGGCCAACAAAATGGTTAACTTAGAAGAATATGCATAAATTTCTAGAAATACACAACATAACCAAGACTGAATTGTTTTAAGAAATAGAAAATCTTAAGAGATCAGTAGCAGTAAAAGAGAATGAACCACTAATTTAAAAACTCTCAAGAAAGAAAAGCCCAGGACTAACCAGATGGCATCAATGGATAATTCTACCAAATCTTAAAGAAAAATTACCAAGTATCCTCCTGAAATTCCTCAAAAAGGTTTACAAAGAGGGAATACTTTCAAGTTCATTCTTTAAGTTCAGAATTACCCTTATCCATGGGCTCCTGGGTGGCTCAGCAGGTTAAACTTACAACTTGGCTCATGTCATGAACTCACGGTTCATGAGTGGTTTATGAGTTCCAGCTCTGCGCTGGGCTCTGTGCTGACAGCTCATAGCCTGGTGCTTTCTTTGGATTCTCTGTTTCCCTCTCTCTCTGCCCCTCTCTTGCTCGGGCTCTGTCTCTCTCTCAAAAAACAAAACAAACATTAAAAAATTTAAAAAAGAATTGCCCTTATCCCAAAGCCAGACAAAGACACTACACAAAAACTGTATACCCATACCAATATTCCTAATGAATATCAATGTAAAATTCCTCAGCAAAATACTAGTAAAGTGAATTCAACAGCACATTAATAGGTATATACACTAACCAAGTGAGATTTAATCCTGAAATGCCAAGATCAACATATGAAAAGTGATTAATGTAACAGGCCACAGTAACAGAAAGAAGGAAAAAATCATATAACCAACCATCTTAACTGATGCAAGGATTAAAAGGAAACTATCTCAACATGTTAAAAAGCCATTAATGGGAAGTCCACAGCTGACATCATAACCAATGGTGAAAGACTGAAAACTGTATTAAGATCAGAAATAAAGCCAGGATGCTTGCTCTTGCCACTTCTATTCAACATACTACTGGAAGTCCTAGCCAGAGAAATTCAGTAAGGAAAAGGAATAAAAATGAATAGGCACCCAAATTGGGAAAGGGAAAAGTAAAATTATCTCTGTTCACAGATGACATGAAAACCCTAATAAAAAGAGGTTAGGATTTTCACACACAGAAATGTTAACACTAATAAATAAATTAGCAAAGTTGGAGGATACAAAAGCCACACAAAGAAATCAGTTATGTTTCTATAACTAACAATGAACAATCTGAGGAAATTAAGAAAATAATTCCACTTGAAATAATATCAAAATATTTAGAAATACACCTAAAAAAAAGAAATGAGTATACACTGGAACACTGCAGAAGAAAACTTAAAAAGACACAAGGAAACATATCCTACATTTATGAATTGGAAGACTTAACACTGTCAGGGAGTACATACTACTGCAATCAGTCTACAGCCTCAAAAAAATCCCTATCAATAACTCCATGACATTTTTTTGGCAGAAATAGAAAACTCCATCCTAAAATTCATATGGAATCTCAGAGGACACCAAATAGCCAAAACAATTTTGAAAAAGAACAGAAAAACTCATACTTCCTGATTTCAAAACACTTTACAAAGCTACAGTAATCAGAACATGGTGGGAATGGAATAAAGACAAAGATCAATAGGAAAGAATAGAAAAAATAGAAATAACCTTTGTATATATGGTCAAGTAATTTTTTTTTCTTTTTTTTTTTTTTTTAAATGTTTTATTTATTTCTAGGAGAGAGAGAGAGAGCGAGCGAGCGTGAGCAGGGGAGGGTCAGAGAGAGAGGGAGTCGTAGACTGAAACAGGCTCCAGGCTCTGAGCTGGCAGTCAGCACAGAGCCCGACGCGGGGCTCGAACCCACGAACCGCGAGTACATGACCCAAGCGAAAGTCGGACGCCCAACCGACCAAGCCACCCAGGCGCCCCTGGTCAAGTAATTTTTAATACAAGTGCTAAACCCACTCAGTGGAATAAAGGATAGTCTCTTCAACAAATGGTGTTGGGAAAACTAGATAATCACATGCAATAGAATGAAAGTGGATCTTCATCTTACACCACATACAATATTTAACTTAAAAACCTTCATCTAAGAGAAACAATCAACAGAGCAAAAAACTAAACCTCCAGAATGGGAGAAAATGTTTGTAAATCATGTATCTAATTAAGGAGTTAACTATGTAAAAAAACTCCTACAACTCAACAACAAAAAGCAACCAATTAAAAAGTGGACAAAGGAAACATTTAAAGAAGAACTAATACCTTTTCTTCTGAGACTGTTCCAAAAAAATAGAAATGGAAGGAAAACTTTCAAATTCATTCTATGAAGCCAACACTACCTTCATTCCCAAACCAAAGACCCCACTAAAAAAGGAAAATTACAGAAAAATATCCCTGGTGAGCATGGATGTAAAAATTCTTAGCAAGATACTAACAAATAGAAACTAACACTACATTAAAAGAATTATTCACCATGATCGAGTGGATTTATTCCTGGGCTGCAGAAGTGGTTCAATATCCACAAATTAATCAACATGATACACCACATTAATAAACCAGATGATCCTCTCAACAGATGCAGAAAAAGCATCTGACAAAATACAGCATCCTTTCTTGATAAAAACCCTCCAGAAAGTAAGGACAGAAAAAACATATCTCAACATCATAAAGGCCTTATACAAAAGACCCACAGCTAATATCATCCTCATGGGGAAAACAGAGAGCTTTTCCCCTAAGGTCAGGAACACGACAGGGATGTCCACTGTTATCACTGTTGTTCAACATAGTACTGGAAGTCCTAGCCTCAGCAATCAGGCACAAAAATAAATAAAAGGTCAATAAAATAATTCGCCAAGAAGAAGTAAAACTTTCACTCTTTGCAGATGACATGATACTCTATGTGGAAAACTGAAAGACTCTACCAAAAAACTGCTACAACTGATACATGAATTCAGCAGTTTCAGCATATAAAATCAATGTACAGAAATCAGTTGCATTTCAACAATAAAGCAGCAGCAGAGAAATCAAAAGGATTGATCCCATTTACAAAGGCACCAAAAAACATAAAATAACTAGGAATAAAACTAACCAAAGAGGTAAGAAATCTGTACGCTGAAAAGTATAGAAAGCTTATGAAAGAAATTGAAAAAGACACAAAGAAATGGAAAAGCATTCCATGCTCATGGATTAGAAGAACAAATATTGTTAAAATGTCTATACTACCCAAAGCAATCTACACATTCCATGCAATCCCTGTCAAAATAACACCAGCATTTTTCACAGAGCTAGAACAAACAATTCTAAAATTTGTATGGAACCAGAAAAGGTCAAAGTAATGTTGAAAAAGAAAAGCAAAGTAGGAGGCATCACAATTCCAGGCTTCAAACTGTATTACAAAGCTGTAATCATCAAGACAGGATGGTAGTGGCACAAAAACAGATCAATGGAAGAGAACAGAGAACCCAGAAATGGACCCACAACTATGCAGTCAACTAATAGTCAACAAAGCAGGAAAGAATATGTAATGGAAAAAAGACAGTCTCTTCAACAAAGGGTGTTGGGAAAACGGGACAGCAACACACAGAAGAATGAAACTGGACCACTTTCTTACACCATACACAAAAATAATCTCAAAATGGATGAAAGACCTAAATGTGAGACAGGAAAACACCAAAATCCTAGAGGAGAACACAAACAGCAACCTCTTTGACCTCGGCCAGAGCAAGTTCTTACCAGACACATTGCCAGAAGCAAGGAAAACAAAAGCAAAAATGAACTACTGGAACTTCATCAAGGGAAAAAGCTTCTGCATGGCAAGGGAAAGAATCAACACTAAAAGGCAACCTACAGAGTGGGAGAAGATATTCGCAAATGACATATTGGATAAAGGGCTAGTATCTAAAATCTATAAAGAACTTACCAAACTCAATACCCTCCCCCAAAATAATCCAGTTAAGAAATGGGCAGAAGTGGGGCGCCTGGGTGGCTCAGTCGGTTAGGTGTCCGACTTCGGCTCAGGTCATGGTCTCACAGCCTGTGGGTTCGAGCCCCACGTCGGGCTCTGTGTTGACAGCTCAGAGCCTGGAGCCTGCCTCGAATTCTGGGTCTCCCTCTCTCTGCTCCTCCCCCACTCGCTCTCTGTCTCTCAAAATAAAGACATAAAAAATTAAAAAGATTAAAAAAAAAAAAGAAATGGGCTTAAGACATGAACAGATATTTCCCCAAAGAAGACATATAAATGGCTAACAGACACATGGAAAACTGCTCAACATCACTCATCATGAGAGAAATACAAATCAAAACCACAATAAGACACACCTATCAGAAAGGCTAAAATTGGGGCGCCTGGGTGGCTTAGTCGGTTAAGCGTCCGACTTCTGCTTAGGTCATGATCTCGCAGTTCGTGGGTTCGAGCCCCGCGTCAGGCTCTGTGCTGACTGCCAGCTCAGAGCCTGGAGCCAATTTCAGAGTCTGTATCTCCCCCTCTCTCTCTGACCCTCCCCTGCTCGCGCTGTCTCTCTCTCTCTCCTAGAAATAAATAAATAAAAATAAAAAATAAAAAATAAATTTTTTTTTAAAAGAAAGGCTAAAATTAACAACTCGGGAAACAACAGATACTGGGGAGGATGCAAAGAAAGAGTAATCCTCTTACACTGTTGGTGTGAATGCAAACTAGTGTAGCCACTCTAGAAAACAGTATGGATGTTCCTCAGAAAGTTAAAGTAGAACTACCCTACGACCCATCAATTCCACTACTATTTATCCAAAGGATACAAAAATGCTGATTTGAAGGGGCATATGCACCCCAATGTTTACTGTAGCACTATTAACAATAGCCAACTTATGGAAAGAGCTCAAATGTCTATCAACTGATGAATGGATAAAGATATGTGTGTGTGTGTGTGTGTATACACATATGTACATCCACAATGGTATATTACTCCACAATCAAAAAGAATGAAGTCTTGCCATTTGCAATGACGTGGATGAAACCACAATGTATTAATTTAAACAAATCTGTCAGAGAAAGACAAATACCATATGATTTCACTCATACATGCAATTTAAGACAACAGATGAACATAGGGAAAGGGAAAGAAAAATAAAAACTTAAGATAAAAACAGAGGGACACAAACCAAAAGAGACTCTTAACTACAGAGAACAAACTGACAGTTGCTGGAGTGGTTATGGGGATAGGGAAAACGGGTGATGGGCACTAAGGAGGGCACTGTGATGAACACTGGGTGTTGTATGTAAGTATTAATTACAAAATTCTACTCCCTAAACCAATATGACACTATATATTAACTAACTTGAATTTAAATCAAGTCTTCGATGGGGTGCCTGGGTGGCACAATCAGTTAAGCAATCTGACTTTGGTTCAGGTCATGACTGAGGTTGTTGAGTTCGAGCCCAGGGTCCAGCTCTGTGCTGACAGCTCAGAGCCTGGAGCCTGCTTCAGATTCTATGTCTTTCTCTCTGTCCTCCCCCTGCTTTCACTCTTTCTCTCTTTCTCAAAAAAAATAAATAAATAAACACTTAAATATTTTTTGTTAAATAAAATTTAAATTTAAAAAAAGGGCAAAGGACTCAATAATTATTTCTCCAAATATATAAATGGTCTGTAAGCATATGCAAAGATGCTCAAAATCACTAATCAGAGAAATGCAAATCAAAACCACAGTGAGGTATCTATCACCTCCTACCCATTAGGATGTTGTGTTACTAAGTATGTGGAAAAACTGGACCTCTGTGTATTGTTGAGGGGATTATAAAATAGTAGAACTGCACCGTTAATAGAATAATAGTGGGAAATGGTATGGCAGTTCTTCAAAAATTAAAAACATAAGTAGCCTATTATTCAGCAATCCCACCTCTGAGTATATTCCCAAACGAACTGAAAGCTGGGTCTCAAAGAAATAGTTGCACGTCTGTGTTGATAACAGCATAATTCACAACAGCTAAGATGTAGAAGCAAACCAAATATCTGTCAAAAAGTGAATAGAAAAACAAAAATTGGTTATAAATCAAAGGAATATTATTCAGTCTTTAAAAGGAAGGCTATCCTGTCACATGTTACAAGACAGAAGAAATTTGGGGACACTATGCTCAGTGAAATAAGCCAGTCAGAAAAAACAAATGCATGATTCTACTTATAGAAGCATCTAGAGTAGTCAAAGTCATAAAAACAGAAAGTAAAATGGTGGTTACCAGTGTCTGGGGAGAGGAAGGAAAAAGGAGAGTTGTTTCATGGATATGGTTTCAGATTTGCAAGGTTAAAAAGTTCTGGAGACCTGCTTGCAAACAAGGCAAATATACTTAATACTACTAAATTATACACTTAGAGTTATGTTTTTTACCACAATTTTTTTAAATGTGAAACTAATTGTATTTCTACTTTCAAATATGTCCCTTGATTCTGCACTTTTGTTTCCTTAAACTCCTCCTTCTTTTTCTTGCATTTAGGCATGGAGATCAACCAACAGATATCTTTTTCCAGAAAAACGGGATCTTCTCTAAATAATAGGACATTCTTTCAGATAGAAATGAAGAGTTTAGACAATAACACATCACTGCAGAGCTTTAAATACCCAGTACCAAAAAAAAAAAAGGTCTTATTGTCAAGAATTCTTACAAATGAACAGACTCCTTTCTGGATTGTTCTTTATAATACCTTATTATTTACAATCACACAATGTTAAAAAATAATTCTTTAAAAAATAATCAACTTCTTCAGTCCTCGTTTAAATTTTATTGCTCATACTTGGCAATAATTGTTTTTAAAAGAACAATTACAGTAAAAATAACTGCAACATTAATGAAATAATTCTGAGGTTTTGGTTCTCTCAAGTGGTACCCCAATTGTTTACAATGCCCAGAGCGCGTTGAATATGACAGTACCACAGTTGGAGAGACAAAGGAACAACTCTTCCCTCAAAGACTAAAGAAACCTCTCTAGCAGTGAAAAATGAGAACACTGGTCAAAAGAAAAGACCTAAGACCACAGAGACGAATGGTGAGCAAACCAAGAAACAAGAGAGGGTTGTTTAGGATTGTTACGTCTTTCCTTTTCTTTTTTATTTTTTAAGTTATATTTAAGCAATCTCTATACTCAATGTGGGACTCAAACTCATGACCCTGAGATTAAGAGTCACAGGCTCTACCAACTGAGCCAGCCAAGCACCCCTTGTTATATGTTTATATTGAGAGAACCATTTTAGCATTATGAAATGTCATTCTTTTAGTAATACTTCTTGCCTTAATATCTAACTTACCTGATATTAACATAACATAATCACTTTTTTTGGGCTAGTGTTTGCATGGTATTATCTTTTCTAGTCTTTTCAGTTCCATCTTGCTATTTATTTTGAATGATCTTCTATATTCTTTATTCTTTTCCTGCTTCTTTTCTATTAATCAACTATTTTTGATATCCCATTTTATTTCTTCCTTTAGTTCGTTTTACATCTGTGTGTTATTCTTTTAGTGGTTACTGAGAAAATAATTATATACATTCTTGACTTGCTACAGTCTAGTTTAACCACATTCCAAACAATACAAGACCCTAACAACAATCTGATTCATTAACCCTCCTCCATCCTTTTTGCTATTGTTGTTGTAGATTTTACTTCTATAATGTTTTAAACCTCTAAACATCATATTACAATTTTTTAAAACTTTTTTAATGTTTATTTACCTTTAAGAGAGAGGAAAGAGTGTGAGCAGGCAAAGGGCAGAAAGAGAGGGAGACACAGAATCCAAAGCAGACTCCAAGCTCTGAGCTGTCAGCACGGAGCCCAATGTGGGGCTCAGACCCATGAACTGCAAGTTCATGACCCCAGCCGAAGTTGGATGCCTAACCAAGTGAACCACCAGGTGCCCTAAAAGTCATATTATAATTTTAAAGTTTAACTATTATCTAAGGAAATATAGATGCAAATTATATACAAGTAAACAAAATTAAGCAATACTATTCCAGCTATATTGATATTTGCTGAAATTCTCTACAGATATGTAGCTTCAGGGAATGTGTTAGTGTCCAAATTCATAGGCACTGTGTACCAAATCAGCACTCCATGGAATTTACAGCCTCTGGCCTTGGTAGTGTGAAATTTGTGTAACATCAAAGGAACCCTGATGTAGCTCTTGAACCTATAAGTTACGCTAACTGGGGACCTCAAGACTCCCTCTTATGGAACATCAGGCTGTCATTTTATTTCATCTTTTCCCCCTACCGGGATGTTTCCAAGAATGCTATAAGATCAAATTCCTACATTTGACAGAAGGGGCTGTTAACTAACCTATTGAGGTCCTTTAACTCTGTTATGTTGAATCCCACAACATTATCATTTTTGTAAGCCAAAATTTCTCAACTATTGGCAGTATCATATGGTCCAAAGTAATATTTAAGTGTAAGACCTAATAAGATACAGGGTTTAATTTAACTTCATCAAGATTTCCTTCACCCAAATCAAGATTTGTAAGAATTAGATTTAATTTTTAAAATCAAATTTCAAGATTTTTCTGTCTACAACACTCTAGGCCAATGAAAGAGAATAAAGTTCATATTTAGCTATTTAGTAAAGAGAATTTGCTACAGAAATGCTGTCCTTTCAGGGGCTAATAGGAAGAAACAAATGGATTCGTCTTTGTCTTTTCTATTTCACAATAGTGGCTCTCTATATTTTTCTTTTCTCTTTAATAGTTTAAATGTGTGTATATGTATCTATTGGATAAATTCCTAAAAGTGGAATTATTAGACAAAAGGAATTATAGATGTTAGTTTCAGGTATATACCATGATTTGATATTTGCATGTATTACAAAATGATCATCTCAGTAAGTCTAATTAAAGATCTGTTACCATAAAATTTTTTTCTTGTGATGAGAGCTTTTAAGACCTACTCTTAGCAACTATCAAATATGCAAAACAGTATTTTTAACTACAGTAACCATGTTGTACATTACATCCCCATGATTTATTTGTACATTTTGGTCCCCTTCACCCACCCTCAATTCCATACCTCAGGGAACCATCAACTTGTTTATTATCTATATCCACGAGCTTGGGGTGTTTTTTTGTTTATTTTTTGAGATTCTACATATAAGTGAGATCATACAGTATTTGTCTTTCTCTGACTTACTTCACTTAGCATAATGTCCTCAAGGTCCATCCATTATGGTACAAATACCAAGATGTCATTATTTTTTATAGCTGAATAATACTGCATATATCATACATATGAAATACATATATACACGTACCACATTTTCTATATCCATTCAGTCACTGAATGGCACTTAGGCTGTTTCCGTATCTTGGCTTTTGTTAATTTCAAAAAAAAAAATAAATGTTTTTGTGACTTGTAATTTGAGGACAAAGAAGACTTTAGAGGGCATATCTATATCAAAGTCCCTCAAATTTCTATTCTAATAAAAGTTTCTCCATAGGAGAATTAATGGATTAAACATGAAAGACTGAACATACTAATCTTGGCCTTATATTAAAATTAAATAATAAAAGGTAAATACCCACAAAGGCAGAGAGAACTAGAGAGGAGGCAGCAGTAGATAAGAGATGTCAATAAAACTTTGCAAGGTAAAAAACAGATGGTCTGGTAATAAATGACTTAGCTTTCAGAATTTGTCCAGTTAGGTAAGTGCTTGGCAAGGATATCCTTGGTAAGGATAGTGGCTAGTGGGGGAAAGTCAACAAGAAAGCAAGCCAATTTATTCTAAAACTACAGAAAGGTCAGGACTTAACAAAAGTATTAGGGGCTCCTTTAAAAGCCTGGCTGGCTCAGTCGGTTAAACGTCCAACAGTTCAGGTAATGATCTCATGGTTCATAGGTTTGAGCCCCACATCAGGCTCTGTGCTGACAGGTCAGAGCCTGAAGCCTGCTTTGGATTCTGTGTCTCCCTCTCTCTGCCCCCTCCCCCTCTCGCTCTCAAAAGAAAAAAAAAAGATGGGGCATAGAGTTGGGCTGAAAACAGAATTTGTTAAAAGTATTTATAACGAGCAGTCAGATAAGTACATCATTCTTCCAACACACAGGTGATCAGCCCAGAGGTTTACTTTCTGGTGAAACTGAAACAAGGGACCAGAAGGATTCAACTGATAAATGAGAACTTCAGTCCTCTTCCTTGTCTTTCAGAACACATGCCAGCAGGATTATTGCCACTACCATCATCCACCCATCCCTGAAAGAAAGACTTTGAACAATTCCTCTGGAAAAACTGGCTGAAGGGAAGACCTACAGACACTGACAATTAGAAGAACTTGCAATAAAATGGGTCTTTGCCCAGTTACTATATAGTAAAAACCATCAACCTACAAAGCCTTCACAAAGGAGAGCTTTCCAGAGCATTTTAATGCCTTTTGCAAATAAGAAAAAGCCATGGAGGGCTAGACTTTTAAGAAAAGCCTCTATCAAAGAAGACAGAGACTAAAACACCCAGAAAAAACTCCAAAGAGAGACAATATAGGAAGCAAAAGAAAATATCCTCAGAGACAAAAGCAAAATCTATAAAAGACAAGATGTCATGAAAAAACAAAAGTATTCAGGGGCACCTGGGTGGCTCAGTTGGCTGAGCATCCAACATCGGCTCAGGTCATGATTTTATGGTTTTTGAGTTTGAGCCCCGCTTGCTGTTGTCAGTGCAGAGCCCATTTCGGATCATTTCTTCCCCTACTTCTCTGTCTCTCTGCTGCTTTTGCTCACGCTGGCTCTCTCAAAAATACATAAAACCTTAAAAAATGTTTTTAATAAAAAAGTATTTGTAGAAAAGAAAAAAATACTTAGAAAATAAGATAGAAAAAATACTTAATAGAAGGATTGGGAAATAAGTTTTAAGGAAATTTCCCAGAAATCAGAATGTGACAGAAAATAAAAAAAGAAAAATGCAAAATGAAACTAAGGAATGTAACAGAAGACCTAATCCTTGACCAACAAAAAGAATATAAACCTAAGTTGGGAAAAAGATTAAATAGTGTAAGTGAACTACAGCTATCTGCAACTCATAGATCAACCTTGGACACATTATTTTTGCATAAAAAAGCAAGTATTGCTAGATTCTCTAAACTATAATACCATTTTAAAAAACCCCAAACAAGTACAACTAAATAATAGTTTTGCTTAGTGTCACATACATAAATAATTAACTATCTTTTAAAAAGTAAAATGAATGAAATACAAAATTTTGGACAGTAGGAGAATCATATATAGTTCCAAGAGCACAGTGATGGTAACATTCCCATTCTTAAGTTGTGTGGTCAATTCATAGGTCATTTGTTTATTATTAGCTTTTCTCATATATATATATAAGAAAGCAGCAACTTTTTTTTCTTAAGTTTATTTATTTATTTTGAGAGAGAGAGAGGAGAGAAAGTCCCAAGCAGGATCTACACCATCAGTGCAGAGCCTGATGCTGGGCTTGAACTCACAAACTGTGAGATCATGACCTGAGCAGAAACTAAGAGTTGGCCACTTGACTGAGCCAACCAGGCACTCCTTAATTTTTTTAATATGAATAAATTATATAATAAATTTTTTTAACACAACAAAAAATTTTAAGCAAAATCAGCTTTTCTCCAGGCAGATAAGTGTGTGGCAAGTTAATGAAAGATATGGGGGAAATATATTTCTGGTTATGATGGAATAAAAATTAATGTTTTCTAAAACAACTATTTCCAGATCCTTTTTTGAGTTTTCTAGATTAAAATGACCCACAACTATCTAGCCCAACAAATGCCAACAAGACTCACACCAAGAACATCTTTGTAAAACCTCAGGACAATAAAGTCTTTTTAAAATTCTAGAGGAAAAAAAATGTTATCCAAAGGATCAAGAATCAGTATGGCATCAGATTTTTAAAAAATTTTTTTAATGTTTTATTTATTTCTGAGACAGAGAGACAGCATGAGCAGGGGAGGGTCAGAGAGAGAGGGAGACACAGAATCTGAAGCGGGCTCCAGGCTCTGAGCTAGCTGTCAGCACAGAGGCCAAAGCGGGGCTCGAACCCACGAACCGGGAGATCATGACCCGAGCCGAAATCGGACGCTCAATCAACTGAGCCACCCAGGCACCCGGCATCAGATTTTTTTAAAGTAATACTAACAACTGTGACACAATGCTTAAAAATTCTATGGGGAAATTATATCCAAAGTAAAGTCCCACAGCAAGTTAATGAAGTATTATAGTAAATGAAGGATTAAATAAAGGAATTTTGAAATGGGCATAATTTCTAAAAAACAATTTCCTATGCATCCTTTTTCACAAGGTTCGTGGAGAATGTGCTTCATGAAAAGGAATAAACCAACCAAGAAGACAACATTAAATCAAAGAAACAGAAATCTGTTATTTATTAACAGATGAAGGAGTCCAGGACAAAAGGTGTGCAACAGTCTTTGAAAGCAATCCATTCAAACTGGAGAAGTGAGGGCATCAAGAAAAAAATGAAACTAAGAAGAATACATGATGTTTCTGAAAGTATAGAGATGATTTGTAGTTCTTTCAGAATTTGGAAATGACCCAATTACAGCTAGAAAGAACAATCAAAATTGAAATAATTAACTCCAGAGACAACAAAAAAATTGTATAGAAAGGAAAATGTAATCATGTTCTACTTAAAAGGTTCAAGTTGTTGGGAGCAAAATGTGTCACCCTGCAATGTTCCTCTTTGGCATGTGGATGTATTCTAGGCTGATTATTTTTAAGAATCAGAAGGCTCACAAAGAAATTTTGACTTTCCACCTAAATGCCTAAAAGAATTTAGATAGAGGACCTGCTCCAGGAAGGGAACTATCACCACAGACAACTACAGTATAATTTGAATGGCATGGTAGAAAGGGAGGAACTTAGCAAAGTCTGTTAAAATTCCTCTCTACGCCCCATAGCTTCTGTATGATCCAGAAAACATTTGTTTACTATTCACTGTTTTTCATTTTCCTGTGAACTGTCTTCTTCTCCTTGACGTCTCAGCCCCTACCAACTTCTCCTTAACTCTAGAGGACATGTAAGCCTCAACTGCCTAACTGCCCATGGGTCTCATTGTTATGGAGCCCACATACATATGTAACTAAATATGATTTTCTTTTGTTAATCTGACACATGTCAATTTAATTCTTTTTTTTTAAGTTTATGTATTTTCAGAGGGACAGAGGAAACTTGAGCAGGGGAGGAGCAGAGACAGAGAGAGAGAGGGAAAATCCCAAGCAGGCTCTGTGCTGTTAGGACAGAGCCCGATGCGAGGCTCAAACCCACAAAACTTGAGATCATCACCTGAACCAAAATCAAGAGTCAGACACTTAACCAACTGAGCCACCCAAATGCCCCTCAATTTAATTCTTTTTTACATTTTTAAATAGTTTATTTATTTTTGAGACAGAGAGAGACAGAGCATGAATGGGGGAGAGGCAGAGAGAAAGGGAGACACAGAATCTGAAACAGGCTCCAGGCTCTGAGCTGTCAGCACAGAGCCTGATGCGGGGCTCAAACCCACGAACCGTGAGATCATGACCTGAGCCAAAGTTGGAAGTTCCACCGCATGAGCCACCCAGGAGACCCCCTCAATTTAATTCTTATACTAGCCAAAAGAACATTGAAAGAGAAAGGAAAAATGTTCCATCCCCTATTGTTTTGGTATAGTTGGCAGGATCTTCACTGGCTGGAAAACCTCCTCCTGAGACTGTTGCAGATGAAGATATCCTGGGATCTGTGACAAAAGCCAGGAGAAGATAAGATTTCTTACTATGTCAGCCTCCTAGATCTCTGTCCACGGGGTCTCATGGAAGTGAAAGCAGGAAGAGCCTTTTGTCTGTTTCTCTCCTTTCTAAATTTACATTAGCAAGAGAAAATATTTTGGAAAACATTTGGGCATAATAACTCTAATACATTTGGTAATAAATATTATTGATTTCTTATTGATCCTTTAACTCCCAGAGATGGTCACTTTTTTTGTCTCCATGGTGTCATTTGTCATAAGGAGTAAAAACCATAGGATAGAACACAGGCATATGCCATACAGGGCTGTTCAAGCAGGCCTCAGAGACTGCTGAGTTGATAGTTTTTGCCAGACCATCATCTGTTTAAACAAACTTTGCTGTGGGTCCCTTAAGTAAAAATTAGATGAGGTTTTTCTTTTCATCTGATTATATGTATGTCCTGAAAGTTTGGCTTTGTGACCAATGAGAATATTCTCTCCGGTCTCTTCCATCTGGAAGGAGTACTTAGCGGGGTACACCTTGGCGGTCAACTAGACCAGGGTTCCCAGACTTGAAGTCACAAACAGCACTGTCTTAGTCCAGCCATGACAGTTTTCAGGGAAGTTGATCATAAAGAGACCCAGACCATAAGGAGCCTTTGTCATCTCAACTTCATTGCTTCGTAAGTGCTGGAAAAGTCCCATTCCAGTATTACCTGTCTGGTGTTACAGATGAGGGGGTTTGTGATTAGAAGCATCTCATGTTCCTGTGAGAGACCAGAGATAGCATTTTCACTACACCATCCTTAGTGCCTGTGCAAAGAAGGCCTCTGCTCTGTTAGACTATCTTTGGGAGTGAACTTTCTGGACCTTGTGAGCACTGCATATTCTAAGCTCTCTTCAAAGATGCTTCTTGTATACCTGGTTGAGCCAGAAGAAAGCTCACTGGTTTGAGTCACTAATGAGATTAATAGATCCTATTCAGCAATGGCCAGATGATCAATCTTTTGAATAGCAAAAAACTTATAATTAACAACTTTTAGAGAGCTGTCATCCTAAAAAGCTGTCCTACTGACACCTGGGGAAAGACCAAATTAAAAAGTGCATACAAAGAAATATAATAGCTTAGCCTTAGGGACTCCTTTTTATAAGATAAAAGAATAGGAATTAAACCAAAAATTAAAATCTACACCCAAGGGTACCTGGGTGGCTCAGTAGGTTAAGCATCTGACCGGCTCAGGTCATGATCTCATGGTTCCGGGGTTCTAGCTCTGTGTTGGGCTCCGTGCTGACTGACAGCTGGACTGTCACAGATTCTGTGTCTCCTTCTCTCACTGCCCCTCCCCTGCTTGTGCTCCGTCTCTCTCTCAAAAATAAATATATAAAAAAATTTTTAACCGACATCCAACATAAATTCCCCCCTTAAAATCCAAAGAATTAAGCATGGCACCTTCTGGTACACCTGGTAATTTTATGTCTGAGAACTAAAAAACCACAAACTGGAGATATCTTTAAGGGGGGGGGGGGGAGCAAATCTTGCTAAGATGGTTTTGAGTCCTAAGGCATGGCTTGGCTTTCTGGCCTACCTGGACAGGCCAGGCTATGGATTCTTTCTTTTGGCTATCTTTGGGAGTGACTGGATCTTAAGAAGGTAGTAACCTTTGCATGCTCTTTGAAGATACCTCTTAAGTCCATGAAGTTGCTCAGTACTACCAGAAATTTTTACTGTTTGTCTCAGCTAAAAAATGACAAGATGTTTAAAAGGATTTTAAGTAGCTCTATGGTTAAAATTGAGCAGAAATTAGAAGCTTTTATTCAGAGCCTGATAGGATTTTTTTTTAATTTACCTCCACTAAGCTAAAATAAAACTACGTACCCAAAGGGAAAAGAGCAATTTGTAGATAATGTAATTGGATGTGCAGATCAGCCCGTTGATATCATTTAGGTTGCAACCCAATTCTTTGGGAAAAGAAAAAAAAATGAGAGCAGCTGTCCTAATCTTACAAATTTTTGCAAAACTAAAAACAGCTCTACAGGTAATCCCAAATCCAGGAATTCTTTTTTACCAATTCTAAAACCTCCCCTACTTATCTCAAAAGACTTGTAAAAATTAGCCTTAGTAAACCAAAGTCCTTCTAGGAGGCATTCACCACCTTTCTCAGCCTCTGAAAGATGTAACTCTTGCCCTGTCTTTGAAATGTAAACAATCCAGGGGGTATCTAAAATAATGCCCACACTCACCTAAGAGTAAAGGGGAAAAAAACAAAGAGGTAAAGATGACTTTAAAAAATAACAAACTTAAGACCACAGACTCCTTAAGATTACTTCCAGGGACAAATATAAATCTTAAAAGTAGTCTCAGTATGACTTTGGCTCAGGTCATAATTTCACAGTTCATGGGTTTGAGCCCCATGTCAGGCTCTGTGCTGACAGCTCAGAGCCTGAAGCCTCCTTCAGATTGTGTCTCCCTCTCTGCTCCGCCCCCTTGCACTTATCTTTCTCTCTCTAAAATAAATATACATTAAAAAAAATTTTTTAAGTCTTCTCCACAAACACAAAAAGACTTTAGCCATCTGAGCAAATTAACTTTATTCCAATTGTTACTTATAAACTAGCAAGTTTTATATAGTTTAAAATCTCTTGTGTTTGTCCATAGGTACATCTATGTAGGTACATTATAGAAAGGATATATAGGTATTTCTCTACCTCTTGATGCTATTCTCAAAATTAATTTGGAAAAGAGCTCTATGTAACTGACAAAAATAAGCGCTTATATAAATTCACTCTTTCTAAACTCTCAGAAATATAGAAACTAAGCCAAATGCTTTCTAAGTTCATATGATCGGAGAAAACTCTTTGATAAATAAAAAGTAGCTTAATTTCCTTAGTTTAATTAATACAGACATGTCTTTAGGGTTATCAACCCTAAGTGTCATATATTTACTCTACCTAGGTTTACTAATCAAGTAAGTTCATGTTATATCTCTTACAAAATTTGTCAATGAGAAAAATGCTTGGAATGACAGCTGCCTTTGTCTAATGTCTCATTAAGTTTTTGTGAATAATGTAATCATCATTACTGGGGCACCTGGGTGGCTCAGTCAGTTAAGTGTCTGACTTCGATTCAGGTCATGATCTCACAGCTTTTGAGTCCAAGCCCCCTGTCTGGCTCTGTGCTGACAGCTCAGAGTCTGCAGCCTGCTTAGGATTCTGTGTATCCCTCTCTCTCTGCCCCTCTCCCACTTGTGCTCTGTCTCGATCTCTCAAGAATAAATAAATATTAAAAAAATTTTAAGAAAAAAAACCTTAAATTATATTTAAAAACTCATTGTTGAAAGCAAACGATTTAGATAGATATAAGTGAGATAGGAATTTTTAGGCAAACTTTTAATATAGATTTATCTACTTACTTCCTTCTCCTTTAGAGAAACTAAAGATAAATCTGGGTCTGTTAGTAAACAAAGTTTTGTGCTTTACTTGACAGAATGCAATATGAAGAAGTACTAAGTTCCTAGAAATTGTGAAATGTTTTTATAAATTTGCCAATCTAAAGAATGCTGGTATAACAGTTCACAAATGCTCACTATAGGTATACTATAGGTATACCTCAGAGATACTGTAATCTCAGTTCTAGACCATGGCAATAAAGTGAACATTGCAATTAGATGAAACAAATGAATTTTCTGGTTTCCCAGTACATATAAAATTTATGTTTACACAATACTGTAACTTATTGGGGCACCTGGGTGGCTCAGTTGGTTAAGCGGCCAACTCTTGATTCCAACTCTTGATTCCAGCTCAGGTTGTGATCTCATGGTTCGTGGGATCAAGCCCTGCATCAGGCTCTGCACTGACAGTACAGAGCCTGCTTGGGATTCTCTCTCTCCCTCTCTCTCTGTCTCAAAAGAAAATAAATAAGCTTTTAAAAAGTTTCTGGGGGGGGGGTGCCTAGGTGGCTCAGTTAAGCATCCAACTTCGACTCAGATCGTGATCTCACAGTTCATGATCTCACAGTTCATGAGTTTTAGCCCCACACTAGGCTCTGTGCTGGTGGTCCAGAGCATGCTTGGGATTCTCTCTCTCTCTCTTTCTTTCTCTCTCTCTCTCTCTCTCCCCCCCCGTCCCTTCCCCACTTGCCCCCCCAGAATAAACTAAAGATTTTAAAAAGTTTTTTCAAAAAAAATACTATAGCTTATTAAGTGTTCAATAGCATTTTATCAAAAAATGCATATAACTTAATTTAAAAATACTTTATTGCTAAAAACTGTTAACCATCATCTGAGTTTCCAGTGAGTTGTAATCTTTTTGCTGCTGGGGGGTCTTATCTCAGCGTTGATGGCTGCTGACTGATCTCGGTGGCTGTGGCAATCTCTTAAAGGTAGACAACAATGAAGTCTGCTACAACTGACTCTTCCCTTCATGAACCATTTCTCTGTAGCATGTGGTGCTGCTGTTTGATAGCATTTTACACACAGCAGAACTTCTTTCAAAACTGCGGTCCATCCTCTCCAACCCTGCCACTGCTTTATCAACAAAGTTTATGTAATATTCTAAATCCTTGGTTGTCATTTCAACAGTCTTCACAGCATCTCCACCAGGAAACTAGTTTCTTCACTCATCCATAGGAGGCAACTCCTCATCTGTTCAAGTTTGATCATGAGATTCTGATAATTTAGTCACATCTTCAGGCTCCACTTCTAATTCGGGTTCTCTTGCTATTTCCACCACAGCTGCAGTTACTTCCTCTCCTCAAGTCTTGAGTCCCTCAAAGTCATCAATAAGGGTTGCATTCAATTTCTTCCAAACTTCTCTTCATGTTATTATTCTGACCTCTTCCCATGAATCACGAATGTCCTTAATGTCATCTAGAATGGTGAATCCTTTCCAGAAGGCTTTCAATTTCCTTTGCCTAGATACATCAGAGGATGGATCTCTATGGCAGCTATAGCCTTGCAAAATATATTTCTTAAACAATAAGACTTGAAATCAAAATGACTCTTTGATTCATGGACTGCAGAATGAATGCTATGTTACCAGGCACAAAAACAGTATTAATCTTGTACATTTCCATCAGAGTTCTTGAGTGACCAGGTACACTGTCAATGAGCAGTAATAATTTAAAAGAAATCTTTTCGGAGCAGTAGGTCTCAACAGTGGGCTTAAAGTATTTAGTAGACCATGTTGTAAACAGATGTGCTGTCATCCAGGCTTTGTTGTTCCACTTCTAGAGCACAGGCAGGGTAGATATAGCATTCTTAAGGACTCTAGGATTTTCAAATAGGAAATGAGCACTGGCTTCAACTTCTAGTCACCAATAGCATTAGGTCCTACCAAGCACTTTTGATGCTTTGAAGCCAGGCACTGACTTCTCTCTAGCTACAGAAAGTCCTAGATGGCACCTTCTTCTAATAGAAGGCTGTTTCGTCTATACTGGAAATTTAGTTTAGTATAGCCATCTTCATTAACTATCTGAGCTAGAACTCCTGATTCACTTGCTGTAGCTTCTACATTAGCATTTGGTACTTCACTTTACAATTATAGAGACAGCTTCTTTCCTTAACCCTCATGAACCAACCTTTGGTAGCTTCAAATTTTTCTTTTGCAGCTTCTTCACTTCTCACAGCCTTCACAGAAATGAAGAGAGTTAGGGCCTTGTTCTGGAATAGGTCTTGTCTTACAGAAATGTTATGGCTGGTTTGATCTTCTACCTAGACCACTAAAACTTTCTCCATATCAGCAATAAGGCTGTTCCACTTTCTTATCATTTGTGTGTTTGCTAGTAGTACTTCTAATTTCCTTCAAGAACTTTTCCTTTGCATTCACAACTTGGCTAATTGGTACAAGAGACCTAGCTTTCATTCCATCTTGGCTCTCGATAAGCCTTCCTCACTAAGCTGAATCATTTCTAGTTTCTGATTTTAAAGTGAGAGATACATGACTCTCCCTTTCACTTCAACACTTAGAGGCCACTGAAGGGTCATTAATTGGCCACATGTCATTAATGTTGTGTCTCAGAGAATAGGAAGGCCCAAGGAGAGGGAGAAAGACCAGGAAACTGCTGGTCAATGGAGGAATCAGAACACCCACATTTCTCTGTCTTATAGGAGGAGCATGACTTATGGTGCTTCAAAACAATTACAACAGCAACATCAAAGATCACTGATCACAAATCACCATAACAAATATAGTAATAATGAAAAAGTTAGAAATATTATGAGAATTACCAAAATGTGACACAGAGACATGAAGTGAGCAAATGTTGGAAAAATGGGGTCAACAGATTTGCTGAACACAGGGTTACCACAAACCTTCAATTCATTTAAAAAAAAAAAAGCAGCAATATCTGCAAAGTATAATAAAGCAAAGAGCAAAAAAAAAAAAGTGAGGCATGCCTATACTTATTTTACTAGAAATTAATATTTCTAAGGGCTAAGAATTCTTATTAATATATGTAGTTAAAGCTACTAGAAGTAATAAAGAAAATAAGCCTATAATACAAGGAAGGCAGAATGTGTTTTCAAGAAAAGATATGAAATATAGAGAGGTTTTTGTTAAGGGAAAGAAAGAAAATTTGTCTTAGAGTAAAACTAGTTATGAGACAGGAAATTATAAAATCTGAATGTAAAAAACAAAGTTGTAGGTTTGTAGAAAAGGAATATTTGAAGAGAAATTTTAATGTGGGCCCAAGCTGGTTAAAATTAAAATTAACTTATTTAACAATGAGTTTTAATATCAAAAGTATACTGGGGCAAAATCAGAATTTGATTTTTCTCTCTTATAATAAAAGCACAAAGTTGGGATGCCAAGATGGCTCAGTTGGTTAAGTGTCCAATTCTTGATTTCGGCTCAGGTCATCTCACAGGTTCATGGGTCCAAGCCCTTGAATGGGGCTCTGCAATAACAGCATGGAACCTGTTTGGAATTCTCTCCCACCCTCTCTCTCTCTGCCCCTCCCCAACTCGCACACGCACATGCACGCTCTCTCTCTCTAAAATAAGTAACTTTTTTAAAGGGCAAAGTTTTCTTGGTCTGCTCTCAATAACAAGAAATTATGAAGGGATTTTCTTTGCCCTTAATCTGCCCACTAGAAAACAGAATTTTTGTGTTTTTTTCAAAATAATGTCCTGTGCTTCATATTGCTTAATCAAGTTTTTGATTACTTAAGAAAACTGAATATTATATATTCTCACTATTAAAAGGGTTAAGGTTTTCTTTTATGCAGACATTTGACTTTCTATATTTGCCTGTTAAGCCTTAATTGGAACTTGGATAAATAGATAACTACATACTGTTCCATAGTGACCTATTTGTAAAGTTTTTGATATCTTTTGACAAAGTTCCTCAGAATCGAATCCTATTCAAATAGCTTTGGAATTTTTCAAAGGGCCTCATGAAAAAAAAAAAAGCAAAAAGATCAGATCTCTTTTTAATAAGGAGAGAGAACAAATCAGGCTTATTTGGGGGTGCCTAGATGGCTCCGCTGGTTGACCATCTGACTCTTAATTTCAGTTCAGGTCATGATCTCACAGTAATGAGATAGAAACCCCACCCCCACCCCCACCCCACTCTGAGCATGGAGCCTACTTGTGACTCTATCCCTCCCTCTCCCTCCCCCACTTGAATGTGTGCTGGCATGCTCACTGTCAAAAAATAGAAATTAAAAAATAATTTTTTAATTAAAAAAATTTTTTAAATAAACTTGGCTTGTTTGATGTTATTACATGCGAAGCATTTATCATGTAAGTGATGATAAATCTTATGTTATACTGTATGGGTAAATATTATCTAATGTTCTAGAAACTATATAAAATTTCCAAAATTCTGATATGTCCTGGTATACTGTTATCAATCATAATTCTAGTTATTGTCTTAAAATGTTGTATGTCACAGAAATAACCAATTTTCTTGTCAACTCCATTGTAGTAAGTTCTAATCAGATCATTAACCACTGACATTTTTAAGTCTTTTATCATTTATATACAGTTATTTTACTCAGGTGCTTTTACAAAAGTGTTCCTGCAAAAATGCTTCATATTCAAGAAGATTCATGGAAAAGACTCTAGAAGACAGGTTTCTGACAACTTTAAGATCATAAAATTTAACTGGGTAAAAATTTCCAGAACTATCAGAAAAACTGGATTCCAGCAAAAGAATTATATGGGACTAAATAAACAGAGGAGAATAACTATAATTTTTAAGACTTTTTGTTTGAATATTGTTTACTCTTTAATCTTTTATTTCCCATATATAACGAAACTTTTCCTCTAGGCCAAATATAAGCTTACAGCAATTAGGTAAATCATATCTTTATAAGCATGATTGAGACGTTTATATTTTTCTCTGTACCTGACCCCTCCAGAATTTAGAAACTCTCAGTGAATGTTCTTATTTTTATGCCAACATTATTTATTTGCTTAATTTCAATAAGAATCTGTTGTCCTTATAACAAGAGACAACTGTAAACACTGGTTATATTACCAGAACTCTGACTGGAAGATCATATTTGAGAGAGAGATGCACCGATTCAGATATGACCAGACAGCTTTAAGGAACCAAGGTTGACTATAGAGCCAATAAAGCCCCTTGGAAAAACTGGCCTGATACCTTGCATACAAGGTTCCTAGCAGCCTTTCAAGGTGAATGACAAAAGGTAACTTCCTGGCAGGTGTAGGAACCTCAGGATATTTGGGAGACCTTGAAAAGAGAGGAATTATATTGTAGACAAAGTCTAATGGCAAGTATTTGGCTTGGTTTCATTTCTTAGGCTTTGGAGGCTGTAAAAAGTTCAATCTGAAGTTCCCTTTATAAACAGTTTCACCAAAGCAGATTTAAAAGAGCCTGTATGGGGTACCTGTGTGGCTCAGTTGATTAAGCATCTGACTTTTGATACTGGCTCAAGTCCCGATCTTGCAGTCGTAAAATCAAGCCCTGCATTGGCTCCACACTCTGATTCTCTCTGCCTGTCTCTCTGCCTCTCCCCTGCTCTCTCTCTAACATTTAAAAAAAATTGGTAATAAAAGAGCCTATATGATCGATTGCTATTCTTGCTGCATTTATGCAAATAATTGGGCCAATTTATTAAATTTAGGCTTATTTTGCAAACAAATTATTCTTAATTTAGCTATCTTTGGTAGAAATGAGAGTGGTTATAGAGAGAAAAAAATGTTTCAATAGCACAGCTTTGTGGATATTAGATTCTAATACTGTTCATTCTAAATTGGACTAGATCTTAAATTCTTCTAGTTTCTCCAATGCCTGACTACAACTCTCCAAACTAATGTTCTCAATTTTGCTCTGATCCTTCTGAGGTAGAATCAATGAAAACTGAAACTGCCCTTCCTGAAGTCCTGCAAACTGAACAACTTGATGCAAACCTCAGAGAAATCACCCTAATAATTCATGTTTAGAAAACCTGTTGCTGGGGTGCCTGGGTGGCTGAGTTGGTTAGGTGTCCGACTTCAGCTCAGGTCATGATCTCATGGTTCATGGGTTCGAGCCCCACGTTGGGCTCTGTGCTGACAGCTCAGAGCTTGGAGCCTGCTTTGGATTCTCTGTCTCCCTCTCTCTCTCTGCCCTTCCCCCACTCACACTCTGTCTCTCTCAAAAATAATAAACATTTAAAAAAATTAAAAAAAAAAATAGGGGCGCCTGGGTGGCTTAGTCGGTTAAGCGTCCGACTTTCGCTTAGGTCATGATCTCGCGGTTTGTGGGTTCGAGCCCCGCGTCGGGCTCTGTGCTGACTGCCAGCTCAGAGCCTGGAGCCAATTTCAGAGTCTGTGTCTCCCTCTCTCTCTGACCCTCCCCTGCTCATGCTGTCTCTCTCTCTCTCTCTCCTAGAAGTAAATTTAAAAAAATATTAAAAAAAAAATTAAAAAAAAAAAAATTAAAAAAAATAAAAGAAACCCTGTTGCTATATGGGCCCCTGAGAAAGTTTGCCTGAAGACACAATGACATAATTAGAGACATTCAAACTATAAAAGATGCTTCGACCCTTATATCTAGAAATTTTCTCATTACCCTCAGAACTCAGAAATTGGCTGATAATCTGTTCCAATCATTAACTATTGTTCTTCTTTTCTTCCTGTAGAAATGTCTTATTAAATACCTGATTGCTTGTATACCATAGGCCTATTTCTGGAAGCCTACCCGCATCACTACCTCCTGAAATGAGTTTAACTGAACTGACCTATTGTCAAGATTGTGACTGATCCACTGAGATCAAACAATCTACCAACTCAATTTTAGGACTGTAGGGGAGCAAAATCTGCTCACCAAAATGTGCCTCTCTAGCATGTAGATGATTCTAGGCTGATAATTTTTAAGAATCAGGAAGCTCATGGGCACCTGGGTGGCTCAGTAAGTTAAGCATCCAACTCTTGGTTTCAGCCCAGATCATGATTTCACAGTTCGTGAGTTCGAGCCCCACATCACGTTCTGTGCTGACAGCGTGGAGCCTGCTTGGGATTTCTCTCTCCCTCTCTCTCTGCCCCTCCCTGGCTCACTCTCTCTCTTTCTTTCAAAAAAGAAAAGAATCAGAAGTCTTACAAAGAAACTTTGACCTTTCCCCTAAATGCCTAGAAGAATTTAGATAGAGAAACTGCTCTAGGAAGAGAACTATCACCATAAATAACTACAGTAAAACTTGAACTTGGTAGAGAGGAACTTTGCAAAGTCCATTAAAATTCTTCTCTATGCCCTACTGTTTCTGTATATCCAGCAAATATTTGTTTACCAAACATTTACTCTTTTTCATCTTTCCTTTTAGGTCCCAGACCCATACCCAACTTCTCCTTAGCTCTGGGTTGGCATATAAGCCTCAAATGCCTGAATTCCTGTGGACCTCATATTCTTATGGAGCACTCATACTTAAATAACTAGATAGGATTTTCTCCTGTTAATCTGCCTTAAGAATCCAGCCAAAAGAACCTCAAAGGACAGAGGAGAATTTCCCATCTCCCAAATGTGTAAAAATATTTACATTGCCATATGTAAACAGTATCAAAATTTGACTAAATTTTTAATAAAATGTGGGCAAAGAGATGGGAGAGCTTAATCATCATCTTCTTAGAGGCAATCCACAGATACTATTTATAAGAGAAAAAATGACATAAGTATGTTATTTAGAAAATATTTAAATAAATTCCAGGATAAAAATTATTGCCTGAGGAAAAAAAGGAAATAGAATATAGAGTTATTCTGGTTATTAGAAGCCTGTAGTGGCTTTTTTTTTTTTTAATGTTTTATACTATGTAATAAACATAAAGGTTAAAATAAAGTTTCCTTGTGTTAAATATGGTGAAGAAAACATCTGTTTTTGAGAACTCTGAAACTTTGAAAAATGCTAGTATATCAGTCTATGGAAACTCCCTCACAAAAAATTTAAGTGGAATGTTTTATACTTCTAATTACACTGAAAAGCAAAGAGATGACTTTAAAATTCTTGGTTTCAACAATTCTCTGAAAGACTAAGAACAAAGATACATATCTGAAATAATATTAATTTCTTAATTTCATTTGTTCCTGTAGCTCACTCTTGGTCTAAGGTCACAATTCAGTCTTCCTTTGTCAAAATTCTTTTCAGAGTTTCCAGCTGTAATTTCAAAAACAGTACTAGAACAATACAGAATTGTGAAGCTATAAACAATGAATGATAAGAGAAATAAACTAACAGGAAGAAAAAAACATTCACAAGGGTTCCAATCTTTAAGGAGAGAGAAAGTCTCTCTTTTTCCTAAAGAAAAATATAGCTTAAAACATTCAATCATACAAAAAAAGAATGGCTTTGACATTTTCACACTTAGCATATGATATTGTGATTTGTAATATTTTTTGGTCGTCTATCCACAGTTCTTGGCTTATAGTTCTCCAAACTCTTGGAATTTCCTGAGTATTAACAGCAAAGGGTGCATCTTTTGTTATAATATTCAGTCTTTTGTCCTTAGATCCTGAAATAGCTTTAGAGCATAAAGGTGAAATGAGTGTCATATTATTCATAACAGGCTCCCCACCCTGTTCAACCACACCTGATTTTTTTTTAAGTTTAGTTTTTTATTTTTGAGGGAGAGGAGAGAGAGAGTGAAGAGAGAGAATGAACAGGGGCAGGGGGTCAGGCAGAGAGAGGGAGAGAAAGAGAATCCCAAGCAGGTTCTGTGCTGTCACTGCAGAACCTGATGTGGGGCTCGAACCTATGAACAGTGAGATCATGACCTGAGCCGAAATCAAAAGTCAGATGCTTAACCAACTGAGCCACCCAGGTGCCCATCAACCACACCTGACTTTATGTTAATGAGGTGACTTGTGGAATGCCCCCATTTAACCTTAGGATGAGAGTTGACTGCCAGAGGAACCATGTGTTTAGAGTTAGAACTTCCAGTCCCACACTCCCTCACCTCCAAGGAGTAAGGAGGGCCTGGAGATTGTGATCAATCACCATAAGCCAATGATCTG
The DNA here is from genome assembly GCF_003009895.1 of Hyaena hyaena. NCBI lineage: Eukaryota > Metazoa > Chordata > Mammalia > Carnivora > Hyaenidae > Hyaena > Hyaena hyaena. The sequence goes on along the minus strand of NW_024080688.1, from coordinate 445,318 downwards.
ATCAACCACATCCATGTAATCAAGCTTCCACAAAAATCCCTAACCCATGGGGTTCTGAGAATTTCCAGGTTGGTGAATACATGGAGGTCCTGGGAGAGTGACACGCCCAGAAGGCAAGGAAGTTCTGTGCCTCTTCCCACATACCTGCCCTTTGCATCTCTTGGCCATTCTGGAGTTACATCCTCTAATAATAAACCTCTAATATAGTAAGTAAAATATTTTCATGAGTTCTCTGAGCCCTCTAACAAATTTATGGAACCCAAGAAGTGGGTGATGGGACCATTTGATCTGTAGCCAGCTAGTCAAAACCTGAACTTTGCCAGTGGCAGCTAAATAGGGAGGGAAAGCAGTCCTGTGGGTCTATGCCCTTAATCTGTGGGATGTGAAGCTATCCTCTCAGACAGGGTCATTACTGCATTAAACTGTAGGATACCCAGCCGATCCTGCAGAGAATTGTTTGGTGTGGGGGAAAAAACCTACACATCTGCTAACCAGAAGTGAAGTGCATACTGTGTGCTGTAGTAAAGAAGAGACACACAGGAGTGTTTTATCCTTATGTAAAACATCAACTGCTTTTGTAAAAAAAAATTTTTTTTTAGAAAAGTTGAAATTTGTCAGTTTCAATGGCAGCTGATTTTTTTACCTAATTTTTAGGTAAATCCCACTAAAAGATGAAAAAATAACTATTTGGTTAAACCACATATTTGGTAAACTTAGTCTATATGCGACGAAGTGTAACTCATCTAAATAAGAAAACTGTTTATTCAACTGATTTTATGTAGTAAAACACTAGAACTACAAATCCTTCTAATGATGAGAACAAGATGTAAAAGTCAAGCTTATCTCTGCACCCAAATGCAACAAAACATAATGACACAGAAGTAGGAGCAAAAACTTTAAAAAAAGGATATACATCCCAAACCAGTATGTAGACCGAAGGCATGTAATTTAAATTGTGATCTAAATTCTCCTGAGCTATAATCAGATCATAAAACCTTTATTCTCATTCTCACAAAGCTAAGCTTCTGACAACAGAAAATAGCCTGAATTCCATCTTTTTGTCAAGAAACTCAAGCAAGATCACCTCATATGTGAAAGCCCTCTGGGGGAATATTCCTAAGAAGAATATATTAACCTCACAAGTATTTAACTGATTAAACTTTATTTGATTCTATATTTGGTATAACTCATCACAAATTTTGTAAAGACAATTTATGACACCCCAGGAATATGGAAAATGGAAAGAAATTTATCAAGGAAATACTTCCAGTAATAAAGAATCAGTGACAATAAAAAATGGGTAGATTGTTTTCTTCAGCTGTTCTGCATCTTTGTAACAGATAAGAGTTCCAAGCAGTATAAAACATAGACACTGTTTTTTAACCCAAAAGAATGCATAGTTGTGTCCTGAACAATCTATAATCCTTTGAAAACAAGTTCAGTGTTGTTGGAAAGCCTCTGGTGAACTAAAGCCAGAAAACAATGTTTAAGATATTCTTCTACTCCTATACTAAAAGATGGTGGTTATTTAAGTGTGTATCTGCATAGCTGCTTAACATATGAGACTTTTATTAATAAACCAAATGTATGCTCCCTAACACTGTACTATGTTCTAATAAGCTCCTATTTCACTAACATTCTAGAAAACTTCCCACAGAACATCCGTATGGGGTAGGTAGGTGATATGGCTCTTCAGTTCCTGTGATGTGCTACTCCACTGTTAAGATCCCTATAAAGAAATGCTCAGAAATAAACAGATCAGAATCAGGACTCTTTTACTTTTATGGCCTTTCATTTTGTGTCTTTTATATTTTAAAAATAAAAGTGCTACTAAGATGTAAATCTTCTCAACAAATGCAGGATTAGAGATTTTTAAAAAAAATCTCAGTTCTAATGACTCTAGACTTAGGGCTTCTGTCTCTCTGTGAGCAATGACACAGGACGGGGTATTACATCAACCAAGAAAGAAGAAAATCACCACCACAACAAAGAAACTTACATAGGTACTCTGTAGCACTATAGTCATATCCACAAAACTCAATTATAGTGAAAAAGCTATAAGCTTATTGCTGGCTTATCTTTGCTAGCTGGATTTCACAAAACCATCCCCTCACCAAAAAGAAAAAAGGAAGGGTGGATGGATGCTAAAGTTTTCTTTTGAAGGTGATACAATTTTGAACTTTAAAAAAGTAAAGCTATTCAATTATACTGCAGAATAAATTACTCTTAATGAAATAGTACTTATAGATTTATAGGGATTGTGATACAATACACTTTAAAATAACTGTTCATCCTAAACTTACTTTCATGTTTTCTCCCTGCCTCTCTCCTTTTATTTGGTATAATAAAGCAGAGTAAAACTCCATTAATAAAGTTCATTGTTGGAATTCCTTACTTATAAATTTATTCTCCTATATAGTCAGACTATTACAAGAGGACTTAAAACTTTTCCTATGTGGAGACAGCAGACATCATCAAAAAAACATTTAAGTTTATTTATTCTGAGAGAGAGAGAGAGAAAGAGAGGGAGAGGAAGAGAGGGAAAGGGAGGGAGGGAGGGAGGGTAGGGGCAAAGAGAGAGGGGAGAGAGAAAATCTCAAGCAGGCTCCATGCTGTCAGCACAGAGCTTGACACAGGGCTTGATCTCACCAACTGTGAGATCAAGACCTGAGCCAAAATCAAGAGCTAGAATCTTAACTGACTGAGCTACCCAGGTACCCCAGAAATCATCAAATTTCTAAAGAAGATAGCAGAAGTTCTGAACAGGTTTGGGTGAAGAGGTTGAACAATTTCCCAGTTTAGTCCTGTTCCAGATTCACAGCCTAAGTTTCCTACAATGTTTTAAATGTAAGTGCTCCACCTATGAATTCCTACCTACAGTCACAGAATTCAGGAGTATCAGAGATTGTTTAGTCCAACTGGAGTCGTGGATATGTCCTACAACATGCATGATGTGTGGTTCTCCAGCTTTTGCCTGATCTTCCCAAGGCAACCTACCTCAAAACTGACAGTTCTGTTGTAAAATCTATTCTAATATTATGGTTAGCATCACAGTCCTAAGGTATATAAAATGATTTCATATTATCCAAAAATTCCTTAGAGGGGAATTAGTCTAACTTTTAATCTTGATCCTAATATAGGATACATGCACCTGAGTATGTATGCAAGATATCCAACGGATTGTGATAAGAAAACATTATAACTTCCATTTGTACTTTTATATCATCCTTTTAATTTTTGTGTTATGTGATATATATAATTTATAGAAACAATCATACGTGTACGATTTAAAACAAAAATATTAGATATGCTAAAGGTGTGGATGAGCAAAATAATTTGGAGCCACTACTCCAGACACTTAATGTCCTTTCTTTTATTGTTTTCTTTAAACGTTAGGTCATGGAATTACCATTTGCACCAACATGAATAGACCCAGTGGATATTACGCTAAGTGAAATAAGTCTGACAGAGAAAGACAAATAGCATATGATTTCAATTCTATGTAGAATCTAAAAAACAAAACAAAATAAAACAGCAACTGACTCACAGATACAGGAAACTGTTGGTTACCAGAGAGAGAGGGGTTGGGGGCAGGCAAAATAGATGAAGGGGATTAAGAGGTACAAACCTCCAGTTATAAAAGAAATAAGTCATGGGGACATAATGTACAGCATAGGGAATGTAGCCAATAATATTATAATAAGTCTGCATGACAGATGGTAACTAGACTTATTATAGGGATCATTTCATTATGTACGAAAATACCAAACCACTATGATGTGCATCTGAAACTAATAGGATATTGTATGTCAATTATACCTCAATAAAAACAAAAGAATTAGTTCCATAACCCAGTTGGTAATTTAAAATAGGACGGTGGAATTATATTAGAATTAACCAAGAAAAATCTTTAAAATACACTGCAGGCAGTAAGAATCAGTAGTGTAATGCAGAATACTTTCAGCAATACCAGAAGGCATCAGCAGAGGGCCTCTTGAAATCATAAAGAAAGCTTTCCAGTGACATCTTTCCCAAGTAAGCCAGGAAATGAATTAATTCCCTGCTACTGATATTTGCTAAAAAGATTTATGTTCAAATTAAATTGTCAACATCTGATTAAAACTCTGGCTCAGAAATCAAATATGAGAATTTCTTTCCAACTAAAAAATTTCACATCCAAAACAAGAAAGCAGTATTCAAATGTTAAATACTGCTTTCCAGATTATAACTCTGCACTGTAAGATCAAATTTTTCTAACAGCCTCAATAAAAGTGCTAATGCTACTTTTAAAGAATATAGGGGTGTCTGGGTGGCTCAGTCAGGTAAGTGCCTACTTCAGCTCAGGTCATGATCTTGTGGTTTATGGGTTCGAGCCCTGCATCAAGCTCTGTGCTAACATCAGAGCCTGGAGCCTGCTTTAGATTCTCTGTCTCCCTGCCCCTCCCCTGCTCTCACTGTCCCTGTCCCTCTCTCTCAAAAACAAACATTTAAATTTTTTTTTAGTTTTTTAAATCTCGGTGAAGTATAAAAATATCATAATATCACAAGTATGACAGAGAAACACATTTTCTATCTTACCATCCTAAAAAGAAATAAATGGCTAACAACAACTACAACAACTTTTACTTCTTAGGTCCCTACAGACCCAGACCACTCCTCTGTCATCACATCTGATTTCCTGGGAGATAATTTATTGCAAACCCAGAGACTTCTTTTACCTTATAAAATTTCTATTATTTTGAGCTGGGAATTACTTTTTTTTTTTTTTAAGACGAAACCTGTTTGGATTTCAAGTATTACCAGACATTAAAGAAAACATTTTATAAAAAAGAACTGAGCAGTGATTAAAAAACAAATGTACCTGAAGATCTAAGTATAATAAATGACTGGATTTTAGACATGCCACAAAAATACGGCCATACATTAAATAATTATGCAAACATAAAGAAAAATTAGGTGCTTAAGGTAGGAAATATTAAGTGACATTCTCCATCTTTAACACCATATTAAAAAGAAGATATAATTTGAAAGCATCTTACTCTTAAAAGCAAATATTTTAGAAACAAGAAATAAGTTCTTCAGAAAAGTGTTCTTTTCTAACATTCTCAAACTTACTAAGCATATGTATTTTTAAAGTACTATCTATAAAAATTTCAATTGTGCTGAAATAAATTCTATGAATTTCACCAAATGAAAATTAAAGATATTAAAAATAAGTCAGATTGTAAAAATGGAAAAACAATTTCAAAATGGAGCTATGTACACTGAAAGAATGGAACAGCACCCTAGAATTAGGAAAGTGATAGCTTAGCTCTTGTCCCTACTCAATAAATACATAGCAGGATACTGTATTCTGTTCTGGACACCACAATTTAACAGGAATAGGGAAGAACTGGAATAATCAAGAGTTGATGAACCAATATGACTAAGTATTCAAAATTATGATGTAGAAGAACACTCCCATGCTTACTTCAGCATATATACAAAAGTGGAACAATACAATTGATTAGCATGGCCCATGCACAAGAATGACATTCAAATTTATGAAGCATTCCATATTTGTCATGGACCTCTGGGATCCTTAGTGAATTGCTGAAACCACAAATTTAGATCTGTGACTGTCAAGAATTTACTTGATGTATAGTTTTCCAATGGAGCCCAGGAAGACTCTAAATTCATTTAGCATCCCAAGAATCCCCAGAATCTCATACCTAGGAAGTACTTTCAAGCCATTCTTTTAGGCCAACCTTCTTCTTGAGCCTATCTTCGCTAGGCTTTATCGATGGCTATGAGATTATTCTTGGCAAGACCCACAATAGAATAGTGGTCAAAGCATGACTTTTGGAGCTAGGCATGGTTCTGACATCCAGTCAACTTTTAACCAACTGTGTGAACTTGGTAAGTCATTTCAACCTCAATCTTCTGTTTTCCTCACTTATAAAGACAGTAATATTTTACAGTACAGTGTTGACAGTAAAGATTCATTATTGCATTCTATCATTTAGAATGCTTGGATAAATAAATATTTATTAAATTAAGAAATAAAAAAGAAGGGTAGCCTGCATGGCTCATTAGGTTAAGGGTCCAACTCCTGATTTCAGCTCAGGTCATGATCTCTCCGTTCGTGGGTTCCAGTCCTGTGTGGAGCTCTGCACTAACAGCATGGAGCCTGCTTGGATTCTCTCTCCCTCTCCCTCTGTCTTTCTCAAAATAAATAAATAAGCATTTAAAAAATAAATAAAGAAAAAAGGATATCCCAAGGACTAGGGATTATTAGCCTAGAGAAGGGATTATTCAGAAACACACATTATGAAAGAAATTCATCCCTGCAGAGGCATTACATTCTGTGACTGGCCCTAACTGAAGAAATACAATTTAATACAGATTCCAGTTTAATATGTTCGATTTGTTTAACAGATGCATGCACAGTAGAATGGGCTTCTTTGGAAGATTCTGAGGCCAGATAACCATTTGGAGAGAATGTTACAGAGATTAATAAAATGACTGTGTAAGTCCTTTCCAACCTCAATAAATACAATAAATATTGTGTTAATGAAAGGTTCAAAAAGATAGGTGAAACTTTCTTTAGTATTATGCTCCAGAATTCTTGTTTTACTCGTCAGATAGTTATAGAAACTTGGCAGGGGAAACACCAGAAACATAGAATTAAAAACAATCACTGCTGCTGTCAGATTATCTGCCAGTTAGATTACCTGAAGCAAAGATAAATCAATAACCTTGCATTTCCTACTTTAAAGTACTGTTCAGAGGTTAGACTATGGTGACTTCTGGAATTTCAACAATTTCACTGTGGCCTTTGACAGTGGGTATGGAAAGTAATGGGAACCTTCTATTCTTTTATCTGAATTTCTACTTTATTCATTTCAACTGTAAGAGTTAATTATCAAGCTTCAAATCTTACTTTAGATTTCTAAGACCAACTGTTCCCCCCCCCCTTAGGTGTTTTAGGAAAATTAGTCTCCTTAGATGTATCTTCCCAAGACTTGGCAGGTTAACCAACTTTTGGCAGTCTAGGTCCTTCTGAGATCTTCTATACCCTCTGCCTTCATATTATACCCCTCACCCTAAGTACATGATAAAAATGTACACTATCAAACGAGCAAAAGAAAAAAACTAACTTAGTCATGTACTAGCTCTCTGGTCTTAGGCAAGTTTAAAATTTTACCTAAGCCCTAATTACTTTATTTGTTAAAAAAAAAAAAAAAAATCAAACCTACTTCAAAAAGCTGACATGCAATATAAGTTACATTATTACATTAAAAAGGTCTTGTATACATTAGATATTCGAGTACAATCCCATATAATAATATTAAAACAAATTCATTTCCATAAAACATTCTTGCAAAGATCACTGACAACTATGTGTAAAAGATTCTCAATTACTGAATGAGTCACTGAAATTCAGTATTCTCAGGATAAGAAAGATGAAGGAGGGATGGCTCTTACCTTCATCCCCCTTTCTTAGCTATAATTCTCCAACATTATTTTGTGGTTAATGTGAGACTACAATTATGAGTTCTCTTTTCTACCCTTAGCCTCACAATGCAGAAACAACTCCATAGAGACTATATTTAACTGGTTATCTCAGTAAATAGAAAAGGTCTTATCTTAGGCCCAGTAAATAAGTACTCTTTCTTTTTTCTTTAATTTTTTTTCACATTTATTTATTTTTGAGAGACCGAGTGAGACAGTGCGTGAGTGGGGGAGGGGCAGAGAGAGAAGGAGACACAGAATTTGAAGCAGGCTCTAGGCTCTGAGCAAGCTGTCAGCACAGAGCCCAACGCAGGACTCAAACTCAGGAACAGTGAGCTCATGATCTGAGCCAAAGTCTGATGCTCAACTGACTGAGCCACCCAGGCACCCCAATTACTCTACTTTCTTATCATTTTGTTTAGATATGTGAGAATCCAGAGTGTCACGCTCATATTTTAATAATGAACAGTATTGAAATAACTCTAAGGAATCATTACAATTTTATTTTTATTGCTACTCATCTGACAAAGAAGACAAGAATTATTTAAAAGTAGTAGCATAAGAAATTCACAGGTAGGAGGCGCCTGGGTGGCTTACTAGGTTAAGCACCCGACTCTTAATTTTGGCTCAAGTAAACATCTCCCACTTCCTGAGACTGAGCCCATGTGTGTCAGGCTCCACACTGACAGTGCAGAGCCTGCTTGGGATTCTCTCTATCTTCTCTCTCTCTCTGCCCCTCCTTCTGTTCATGCTCTGTTTCTCAAAATAAACAAACATTAAAAAAAAAAGAAACCAAATAGGTAGTAAGAAATCAGTCTTTGTCACTGCTTTTAGGTTTCTGCCCTCATTCAAACAAGCTGATCTAGTCACCAGTATCTTGAAAAAGAAAAAATTTTGTTTTCACCTTTTCCTTTCTCCTTTTTTTTTTTTTTTTTTTAAATGTTTTATTTATTTCTAGGAGAGAGAGAGAGAGAGACAGCGTGAGCAGGGAAGGGTCAGAGACAGAGGGAGTCACAGACTGAAACAGGCTCCAGGCTCTGAGCTGGCAGTCAGCACAGAGCCCGACGCGGGGCTTGAACCCACGAACCGAGAGATCATGACCTAAGCGAAAGTCGGACGCTTAACCGACTAAGCCACCCAGGCGCCCCTCCTTTCTCCTTCTTGACAGAACTGCTATTCTTCAATTCTCTGACATGATCAAAAGGATAAAAAGGCAAAAATCCTAAACACAGAACCAGAAGGAGCCCAGGGATCTGGATCTGGTATCACTTATAATTAGCTATATAACCTCATGCAGATTTTAAGATCTTCAGACCTGTAAAAATGATCCATAAAATGATGAGTTTGATTAGGATTGTCCCTAAAGCTTAGCAGTCGATGAGTCTTGCTAATCAGTTAGCAACAGAGAGGGATCTTTTGGCTGGAAACTGATGTGTCACAAGGGGCTCATTTTGTAACCCAAAGTTTCCGAATTCTTAACTTCCTCAGTATTACAATTGTGAAATCTGAGTCAGAGCTCCTTATCCCGGTAAGATATTACTATGATAAAATAAATTTGTCAGTTCTTAATAAATATTTTACTTGAGGAGACCCTGGGTGGCTCAGTTGGTTAAGTGTCCAACTCCTGCCTTCAGCTCGAGTCCTGTGTCAGGCTGTGCACTGAGCTTGGAGCCTGTTTGAGATTCCCTCTCTCTCCCTCAGCTCTTCTCCTCCAGTCACACACATGTACTCTATCCTTCCCCTCCTCTCTCTCAAATTAATTAATTAAATATTTGATTTGATCTTTGGTAGCAGGTATGAGTATTTTTATAATATATAAACCAATAAATCTTTGCTATCTTTTTACAAAGAGACTTGTCATAAGATTTTTAAAATCAAACATCTTTTATATATCTAAAAAGATTCTACTTAGGAAAAAGTAGAGTCCATCTGTATATAAAATGAGAAATACAAATCAATGTAAGTATATATTGTGATCTTGAAGTATGAAAACTACAAAGTGAAATATAGTCTGCTCCCACTGACAAGATCACAAGTGAGACTGATGTAACATCAAAATAAGTTAATTTTTTTAATGTTTTATTTATTTCTGAAAGAGAGAAAGACAATGTGAGCAGGGGAGGGTCAGAGAGAGAGGGAGACACAAAGAATCCGAAACAGGCTCCAGGCTCTGAGCTGTCAGCACAGAGTCCAACGCAGGGCTCAAACCCATGAACCGTGAGATCATGACCTGATCCAAAGTCAGATGCTTAACTGACTGAGCCACCCAGGCACCCCAAAATAAGTTAATTTTTAACAATTACTTACTATTTGTGCTAACCTGTCAAAGTTGCCTGTCTTTCTTGAGATAAAATGCTATACTCTGACTTCTGGAAAAAACAAACAAACAAACAACAATCTGTTCTAGTCATTACCTTATGTAATATGTGATCCTGGTCTGTCCCTCTATTTACTTACCTACCTATGAGTCTTCAGAAGCTAACAGTCACAAGGGAAGACAGTTTAACAGAGTTTTGGATAAACAAAAGAGTAGTGGATTTTAGATGACAAATTTCTGTTCCCTCACAACTAAGATTCAAGGCTACTGATGTATTCCCTCATGAATAAAAGGAAAAGCATAAGTGAGGTCACATATTATATTCCTTTTAAGATCTAATTACTCTATTTTGTAATGTAAAGGCAAAAGAGGTTAGATTTAACTTAAAGAGTGAACACAACTTTGTAGTCTGTTGAGCCTTCATCACAAAAGTTGCTGTTCCAGAGGAATGTAACTCAGATTAAAACAAACAAGCAAAAAAACTTTTAGAAGCATCCCTATGATGATAACTTTGCAAGAACAATTTTACCAAGTTCAAGAACACCTTAACAATACCTTCATTCTTATGACAATCATACTAAATGTCAACATAAGATCATTAAGGATAATCAAAATATCTTTTGGGCCACTACATAAAATACTATAATAAAGGAAACATACACACTCTGGACCTCTAAACTAGGGTTAATAAACCTAAAGGTTCTTTATTTCGGCAACCAAGTTTTGCTCTATAAAGTATCTTTAACAGAAAACAACTAAAAAGTCAAATACATCTCCATCTCTGACTTAACCCCTCTTTTCCAAGTTCATAGTATTCCCCTGATAGGAATAATCCCTTGACAATGTCAGCTAACTGACACTAACTACACAGAAAAACAGCAATCCCTATTGGTGTTCAGCAAAAAGTGTAATTTTCCAGAATCACTGAATTCTACCCCCAAAACCAATGCTAAACTATGGTAACTAACTTGAATTTAAATAAAATCTTGGACAAAAAAATAAAAGTTTTAAAGAAAAAATTATAATTTTTCAGCTGTTTTGTGGGAAAATGGACATTGCCTTACTACTTCTCCCAAACAAATCTTTAGGTTTTAAATTTTGTTCACCATTAGTTTTTTTCTAACAGTCATTAAATCCTACCTACTCTATTATCCATTTCCACAGTTGTCATTTTAGTTCAATATTTACAAAGAGCACCTACTACTATATTACAGTCACTGTACTCAATCTAGCTCGTAGCCTAATCTGTTTCTTCTCAAGTCATCACGCCGTATTCATTAACATCCTTAGGACCGGCATCGCCTCATCACCACCTACTGATCCTGGTCCAGGGGCACCACCTAGTGGTCAGCAACAGGAACTACCTCTCCCACCACCTTTTCTTCCCCTCTGGGAAAACTACTCCTGAGCTTTCAGGTTTTGCTCAACTAATTCAATCTTAGAAATCTCCCTTTCATATGAACAGAGCCAGATGCTATCCTACTGTGATTTACCAAGGAGGCAGAATCCCTTACTTATAAGCCCTGCTCTAAATCCACAAGCTGTAAATCTTTATTAATATTTTAATAAATTTAAGAATGAGATTGTAAATGAGAGAGAATGGGTGAGCTAATTCAAAGATGAACTCCAGACAACAGCAGGCACTGAGCTCTCTGTGCCTCTTCCAGAGTTGGCCTTGGTTGGGAAGTCCTTCAGGCAGTCTCTGCCCCCATTCCACCTGTGGAGATATAGGCCAATAGGGACAGCATTCTACAGCTCTTTCTGCTCCTGAGGTGCCAGCCTGGAGGCAAAGAAAGCAGCTGGGGGAGTGACAGAGGGGACCTCCAGTACAGGGGTGGGGGGTGCGGGGGAAGGTGACAGGCAATGCCTTTCCCTTGTCCTTTGCCCATAGCGATACAATTCTGTTGCATAGAAAATCTATACGAAGACCTGGAAACCATGATTCTATCAAGTTGGCTCAGCCTTTTCAGTGTGAGAGTCTCCCAACACTTGGGCTCTTAGCCACAAAACAGAGGAGATTACCAGGAAGAGTAACCCTATTTCCCCTTTCTACCCTGCCTGCTTCCCCCAACCCATTCCTCTTTTCTCTATTTCCCAGATCAAGCCAGGCATTACCAAAAAAAAAAAAAAAAAAAAAAAAAAAAAAATTCTCCTCTCTGGCCATACTCTAAATAACCCACAAAGCTTCCCTAACAGCAGCCTAAATACTCTTTTTCTAAATTCACCTATAAACAGGAAAATAAGATGTTGAGTTCTGAAGTGATACTAACCTTAATAGAGAACTGGGAGGACTAACTTTGAACTTTCCCTCATAAGCTTCCAAAGTTTGTATCTACCTTCTCATTCCCGTTTAATTAAACTATTCTTTCCTCAGAATTAATGGCCAAAAAAATCTCATTTATTGTTTTATAAAATAAAGTGTATTTAAATAGCACTGATTAGTATGTTTTCACTATGTAGTTAACCACTGTTATTGTGAAATAGGGTATGATATTTCACCTAGACTTTGGAGGAATGGAATTTTGGGGCTACTGAAAAGTCAAAATGACTTTTCCCATAAAAATAAATAATTAAATATTGGTGTAAAAGTTGGTACATGCTTACACTACATGACAGTAAGTTCTCCACTGAACTCCCTGATACCTTAGCTGTTTTTTCATCTTTTATTCCATCTTGAACATAACTACTAAAAAATATTTTTTTCAACATGCAAACCTCCTTTCAGAAATCTACAATGAGGGCTTCCTGTTTTCCAGTCACATCATCAGAATTATTTAGTTTCACATTTATAATGCTAAATCAAAGCTCTCTCCCCAAACTGGAATTTTAAAAATCAGTTGTACGTAATCATGCACTCTTCCAATCTTACCTCTCGTTACTTCTCTAAATGTTCTACCAGTCCTCATACTGGTTAGGCCCTAGGGTTCTATGCAGGAAATAAAGATAACTAATACATGGTCCCAGCTCTCTAGAGACTCACAGCTGGGGTTTGCTTCTATTTTCTTCTTCATCTTTAAAGCACATCTGAGCTATTTTAAAACTTGAAATCTGTGTGTATTGTCTTAGGATGAAGATCCATCTTTACTGTGCCTCATACTCCTAAGAGATCCCCCAAGGAACACATGCTCCATAAAGCCCATCAGTAACAGGACTCCATTCTTAGCTCTCCCTTCTCTCAACTTCTATTGACCTTAACTCGGTAATAACGGATTATATTTTGTTCTCTATTGAAGATTTTAACCACAAAGATGAGTTGTAAGCATGCTGTAGCTCTCAGACCTCCAGGGGGCCACGCAGAGCCTAGAGTAACTAGATCAATTACCCTGGCTATGAATATGTCATCACTTTAGTCTGGTGTGCTGGATAGATATTTTAATTTTCTAGGTGTGTCATGAAAAAGACTGGGAAGGCCAAGTTTAACTTGTGGCATTTTCAAATTAGAAGTAACAATTAATATTATTTAGTACAACGACCTCATCTGAAAAATGAAGGAAGTGAAACCTATGGAATTTAATTTGTTTAAGGTCACACTGATATTTAATAAGAGAAATAAGACATTCTTAGAATCTAAAAACCACAGGCCCCTGACTTCTGGGCTTGATTACACCACATCACACTGCTTCTTTAATTGTTACCTGTGTAAATCTTGCCACCCTAAGACTGTAAAGTCTTTGAGAATAGGCTATAACACCATTTATACCTCACATCTCTCAAAGTGCTAATATCCAACTCGGGGGTACTTACTTAAGAGACAGTTGTATTGGTGGAATAAGAAGTCTTTATTATATGTCTTTATTTCATTGAAATGACCCATTTAATGAAAACTAACTTCGATTTCCAAATTTAGAAATTTGTCTAAGTCACATATGTACATAAGTTGAATGTGAGAAAGTGGACAAATACACTTGAGAAAAGGTGACTTGAAACTGTACCTTAGAATAGGCAACTGACATGACTATTCTAAAAGCCACATAAAAGCATCTAAGTTTATTAAAAACAAGATAACCAGCCCAAAATGGAATCACTTATGCTAATCCCCACATTACCCAACTGAGAAACTAATTACAGTTCTACCTCTCCCAGAAAGGGACTCTTAAACCAACCAATCAGGAATTACCTGATCAGTATTAGTTAGGTAACCTACCTGATAACCCCCTGCCATCCCATATAGGAAAAGTAACAGAGCAATAATCAATTACTTTTTTGCCTAGTGTAACTTCCTTGTTTCTGTTCCTTTCTGTCTATAAACAGAAGTTTTTCACTTTGGGGCGCCTGGGTGGCTTAGTCGGTTAAGCGTCCGACTTTCGCTTGGGTCATGATCTCGCGGTTCGTGGGTTCGAGCCCCGCGTCGGGCTCTGTGCTGACTGCCAGCTCAGAGCCTGGAGCCTGTTTCAGTCTGTGACTCCCTCTCTCTCTGACCCTCTCCTGCTCATGCTGTCTCTCTCTCTCCTAGAAATAAATAAAACATTAAAAAAAAAATTAAAAAAAAAAAAAAAGAAGTTTTTCACTTTCTACAGCTTTTTAGAGCTCCTTTCTATTTGCCACACTCGATGCTGACCAATTCACTGAAGTGTTGAATAAAGCCAGTAAGACCTTTAAATTTTACTAAGTTGAATTTTTTCAGCAATGCAAAAAGCATTAACATTTAAACCATACAACATAAGTTTAATCTACATACATCAAATTCTCATTAGTAAGATCTGATCCAAGTATTCTTCCTCACCTATCTGGCATGCACAGACAAGCAGTTATGACTTATGGCCTTAATGCGCATGATCATCTTGTCCCTTAAAATGCCAAGAAAGGGGCGCCTGGGTGGCTTAGTCAGTTAAGTGTCCGACTTTCGCTTAGGTCATGATCTCGCGGTTCGTGGGTTCAAGCCCCGCGTTGGGCTCTGTGCTGACAGCCAGCTCAGAGCCTGGAGCCTGTTTCAGTCTGTGACTCCCTCTCTCTCTGACCCTCCCCTGCTCACACTGTCTCTCTCTCTCTCTCCTAGAAATAAATAAAACATTAAAAAAAAATGCCAAGAAAAAAACAATTTCAGTAAAATTTCTTTAGAGTATAGGCTTTTGGGGACCTTTCCTTTTGCTATTCCCTCTGCCAGGCCTATTCTTTCCCCAGATATCTCTTGGTTTCCTCCCATCCTTCAGGTCTGTGCCCATTTTTCAATAAGGTCTTCCTTGACCACTCTGCTTATAATTTCCTGCCCTAGAATTCACTGCCTTTCACAACTGTCATATTGTATACAGATTTCTCACACTATCCAAAATAAAGCATTCATATGAAAATTTTTGTAGGTTGAAATGGCATAAAGCAAATAAGCAATTACCACTAATTTGTATGAAAAAAAATTTGATCATCCGCAGACAAAAAAAAATAACCTTTCTTGGGCTTTTCTGATATCCTAGGACATATCCTGCTAACGATGCACACAAAAAAATTGAGATAAAGTACAGTTGCTCACAGATCCAGTTCAAAGCTATGATAGCTTGATGCTGAGATGCTAAATGTAATTCCCAAGAAAGGAGGTTGGCAGTACTACTTTTGCTACTAGAGGTGTGCCTCTGTAACTGCTCCAAAACCAATGCTAAGTGCCACTGTCACTTTTCACCTTTTTTTGTAAAAGCAAAAATCCTCCTCAGATTTTTTTCAGTTAGTCAAAATAAACACTAACACAGGTCTTTCAATAAAAGTAAAAGCTTAACGTGAACTTCCAAAAAGTGGGAGATAACTGTATTTTATATGCATGTTTTATTTACCTCCTCTTACTATATAGTAAACTTCACAAGAGAAAATATTCTTTACTTGTTTTATTCACTCATATATTCTCAGCACCTAAATCCGGAGTAGGCAAAGTATGGGGCATGGTGCAGATACTGTCCACCACAGCCAAACCCAGGTATGCCAACTGGTTTACATATTGTGGGAGGCTGCTTTCACACTACAGTGCAGCGTTGAGTAGTGATAAAGACCAAATAGTCAAAAATATTTACTATCACTATTTACAGAAAATAGTTTATAGATCACTGCCCAAAACCAACATTAAGTCAAATACTCAATAAAAATTTACTGAACACAAATGTATGAAAAACAAACTGGCAAAAAAAATTTTTTTTTAAGTTTTATTTATTTCTGAGAGAGAGAGAGAGACAGCGTGAACATGGTAGGGTCAGAGAGAGAGGGAGACACAGAATCCGAAGCAGGCTCCAGGTTCTGAGCTAGTTGTCAGCACAGAGCCCGACGTGGGGCTCGAACCCACAAACCGTGAGATCATGACCTGAGCCGAAGTCGGATGCTTAACCATCTGAGCTACCCAGGGGCCCCAAAAATATTTCTGATCTCTCAGTATTTTAATAAGATATGAAAGAAGAACACATAAAACTGAGACATCATAACAGAAGCTTTCAGTGCACTCACCAGTCTGCACTTTCATCTGTACAATTTTTCATATTCTATATCATAGATTCAAAGAACAAAGTCGGCAAGAGCACTAAAAATCATAGTTAAGTAACTTGCCTAAAATCACTCAGCTAGTAAATGGCAAATCTAGGACAGAAGCCTTTTTCTTTATATATATATATATTTTTTTTAAATGTTATTTTACTTTTTGTGAGAGACAGAGACAGAACATGAGCAGGGGAGGGTCAGAGAGAGGAGACACAGAATCTGAAACAGGCTCCAGGCTCTGAGCTAGCTGTCAGCACAGAGCCCGATGCGGAGCTTACACCCACAAACTGCGAGATCATGACCTGAGCCAAAGTTGGACGCTCAACTGACTGAGCCACCTAGGCGCCTTAACTGACTTTTGATTAAGTGACAAACTATTTAGTCCCAATTATATGGGCTAAGAGGGTAAGTAGAGTACTTTAGGTTCTAGCAATTTGTTGTTCACAAAGAGAATGTAGCCTGAACTTCTAACAAGCAAATAAAAACCTAGTCAAATCTCATAAATCACAATTGTTGTTAATGTATTCTGATTTTACACACGAATAACATGAGCTTTATTTCCCAGACTGATGATTATAAATAAAATTATTAAAAGTAGGGGCGCCTGGGTGGCTTAGTCGGTTAAGCGTCCGACTTTCGCTTAGGTCATGATCTCCCGGTTCGTGGGTTCGAGCCCCGCGTCGGTCTCTGTGCTGACTGCCAGCTCAGAGCCTGGAGCCTGTTTCAGTCTGTGACTCCCTCTCTCTCTGACCCTCCCCTGCTCACGCTGTCTCTCTCTCTCCTAGAAATAAATAAAAAACACTTAAAAAATTAAAAAAAAATTATTAAAACTATAAGACATCCATTCTTTAGCAAGCGTAATTAAGCAAATAGGAAACTGTCTGAATGAATGACTACTCTGCTAATTCTGAGAATTCTGTCAGATCACTTAAATGTCTAGAAAAAATTAACATCAATTTTTAGAAATAATCTCCTCTTTTTAAAATCACCAGCCAGGGGCACCTAGGTGGCTCAGTCGGTTAAGTGTCTGACTTCGGCTCAGGTCATGATCTCACAGCTTGTGGGTTCCAGCCCTGTGTTGGGCTCTGTGCTGGCAGCTCAGAGCCTGGAGCCTCCTTCTGATTCTGTTTCTCTCTCTCTCTCTCTCTCTCTTTCTCGCTGGCCTTCTCCCACTCGTCCCACTCGTGATCTCTCTCTCTCAATATAAATTTTAAAAAACATTTAAAAAAATGAAACAAAATCACCAGCCAATCTTTACAAACTGCATAAAAAATAAATATTACCAATCTTTTCATGCCATTAGAGTAATACAAATTAAAAACCCCTATGAGATACCACTCACAAACTAGACTGGTTAAATTTAAAAATGATGACAATACCAAATAGTGATGAGGATGTGAAGAAACTGAAATTTTTATACACTGCTGATAGAAATGCAAAATGGCACAGTCACTTTGTAAGTAAAACATACATCGTGATAAATATATATTTGGTCTTCATTCCAGGTTCCTGGCACAGAGCTCCTGAAACCCTTGGGATTTCTGGAGTGTAAGAGTATCTTTTATATGCGAAAATGTAGACCCAGGATAGCTTTAGGATAGATGCACAGTGCCAGAAACACCAAGGTCCAGTTAGAGGGGTAGAACATTCATCCCCACCTCTCAACCTCCTGGAGAGGGAGAGGTTTTGGAAATGAGGTATTCACCAATGGTCAGTGACTTAACCAACTGTGCATGCATAATGAAGCTGCCACAAAACTCCCTAAATGACAGGATTCAGAGAGCTTCCAGCCTGGTGAACACTGAGTGCTGGGAGAGTGGTGTGCCTAAAAAGGACATGAAAGCTCTGCACCACCAAACCTCCCCATCCACCTTGCCTAATGCAGCCATTGTACTTTGGTATTCCTGAATTGTATCCTTTATAATAAACCAATAAACCACTTTGTACGTAAGTGCCTTTCTGGGTTCTGTGAGCCATTCTTGTAAATAACCAAATTTGAACAGGGAGTTAGTTACAGGAATAGTGGCTGGTCAAAAGTACAGGTGGGAACCTGAGACTTCCAACTGACATCTGAAGTGGAACTGAGCCCTTTAACCAGTGAGAGCTACATTAACCCTAACGGGTTATTGTCAGAATTTAATTGAATTGTAGGACATCCAGTTGGTGTCAGAACTGGTTGCCAGCATGGGGGAAAAAAGCACACACTAGGTGTCAAAAATGTTCAGGGTTAAAACAGGGCAGACATATTTACCATATAAATCAGAGAAATGAAAACACTAAGTCCTACATACAAAAGTTTATAGAAGTTTAATTAACAATAGCCAGAAAATGGAAATGATCTAAATGTCCATCAACCAGGGAACACATGAACAAACAGATACACATCGGAATACTATTCAGCAAAGAAAAGGAATGATGTAACAACATAACTAATTCTCCAAAGCAGTATGCTAAGTGAAAGAAGCCAAACACAAAAGATTACATACTGTATGATACCACTTAGAATAATTCTAGAAAAGGCAAAACAATAGTAATAGAAAGTAGATCAGTGGCAGCGAGAAGTCAAGGATTAGAGAAAATAGGACAGACTACAGCAAAGGGGCTTAAGAAATCATTGTGGGGTAATGGAAATGTTCTACATCATGACTACGGTTATATGACCACACCTTTTTAAAACTAATCAACTGTACGTTTAAAATTGGTGGTTTTTCAGGGATACCTCACTGGCTCAGTCAAAAGAGCTTGCAACTCTTCATCTCAGGGTTGTGAGTTCGAGGCCTACACTGGATACAGAGATTACTTAAAAATTTTTTTAAAAAACCCAAAAAATAAATAATTGGTGGGTTTTCATAAAAATCCTAGAAGGGATTTTCTCTGACATCAGTGGGAGTAACATTTTTTTTAGTTATATCTCCTGAGACAAGGGAAACAAAAGCAAAAATAAACTATTGGAACACTTCATCAAAATAAACTCTGCATAGCAAAGGAAACAATCAACAAAAAACTACAAGACAATCTACTGAATGGGAAATGACATATCCAACAAAGGGTTAGTATCCAAAATATATAAAGAACTTAAATAACTCAATATCAAAAAATACATCCAATTAACAATGCAAAGACATGAACAGACATTTCTCTGAAGAAGACATACAGATGGCCAACAGACTCATGAAAAGATGCTCAACATCATTCATCATCAGGGAAATGCAAATCAAAACCTCAATGAGATATCACCTCACACCTGTCAGAATGACTAAAATCAAAAACACACAAGCATTGGTGAGAATGTGGAGAAAAAGGAACTCTTGTGCACTGCTGGTGGGAATGCAAACTGGTGCAGCCACTGTGGAAAACAGTATGGAGGTTCCTCGAGAAATTAATAATAGAACCACAATGATACCCAATAATTACACTATTGGGTATTTACCCAAAGAATACAAAAAACACTAATTTGAAAACATGTATGCACCTGTATGTTTACTGCAGCATTATTTACAAGAGCCAAATTATGGAAGCAGTCCAAGTGACCAATGATAGATGAAATGGACAAAGAAGACATGGTGTATATATACGCAATAATACTATTCAGTCATAAAAAAGAATGAAATCTTGCCATTTCCAACAACATGGATTGATCTAGAGAATATAATGCTAAGTAAATTAGTCAGTCAGAGAAAGACAAATACTGTATCATTTCACTCATATGGAATTTAAGAAACACAATAAATGATTAAAGAAAAAAAAAGGAGAAACCAAAAAACACTCTTAACTATAGAGAACAAACAGATGGTTACCACAGGGGAGGTAGGTGGGGGGGTTGAGTGAAACAGGTGAAGGGGATTAAGAATACATTTATCTTGATGAACACTATTAATACATGGAATTATTGAAATTACTATATTGTACACCTGAAACTAATATAACACTAAATTGCTAACTACATTGGAATTAAAATAAAATAATAAAGTAAAATTGGTGGGTTTTACTGTAAATACATGTATTAAACAGTTTTTAAAAATGTTCTCCCTTGGCTCTCTATGAAGTTTTCTAAAGCAATACAAACATATACAATATACTTTACTTACAATTTTTCTTTTTCTTTTTTTTCAGGGGTGGGAGAGGGAGGGTACACATGAAAGGAGAAAGGGGCAAGGCAGGAGAGAGAGAGAGAGTCCATGCCCAGTGCAGGGCTCAATCTCACGACCCTGGGCTGAGATCATGACCTGAGCCAAAATCAAGAGTCGGACACTTAAGTGACTAAGCTACCCAGACACCCTCTAATCACTGAATCACAAGTTAAAAAAAAAAAAAAAAAAAATTCTTAGTGTCCTCTGGAACAGATTAAGACAAATTATATAGTTGTACTTTTAATTGTTAACTAGATTGTATAATCAGTGACCAAATGCCCTTTTATTTCAAAGATAACTATTATGGGGGTGCCCGGGTGGTTCAGTAGGTTAAGGGTCCGACTTCAGCTCAGATAATGATCTTATGGTTTGGTTAGTGAATTCGAACTCTGCTTTGGATTCTGTGTCTCCCTCTCTCTGCCCCTCCCCTGCTCACATATGGCCTCTCAAAAATAAACATTAAAAAAAGGTAACTATTATGCACACAAATTTATATTATTTTCCCTCATTTATATCTTTAATTTTAATGATGTGAATCATTATTCTGATGATTCTGTTATTCTGGTAAATATGTTATTCAGACAGGCTTAACTTCTTAAAGTGATCTACTGTCTATTACTTGTTTGTTTTTAATGTCACATTTAGATAGGAAAGGTTTAAAGGTTCTAGATTCAATATCGATATTTCCAGGCTAAATATCCAGTAATATAAACTTACCTGTGCCATAAGCAGAGAGAGTATAAAAGTGACTGATTAATCATTAAAACTTTAAGGAATACATAAAAGTAAAGCCAAAAGATAGCAAGATGGTGACTTATAGGGCAGACCTGACCCACAAATGTGTTTACTGTGGCTTCTATCCTATGTTAAAAATCAGGAAATTACTAAGCTCATTTTCAAATTTCTCAAATCAGAAGACCTGGCAAGACTGGGCTCACAGTCCTAAATCACAACCATCAGCTAAAGCTAAGAAGACATTGCCCCTTTAGACAGAACTTGTAGTCTCCATTTTGTCCTAGCCCCATGGAATGAGTTTACCCATTGTTACTACCTGCCTGGCTACATGTACCTAAATTTTCAAACCTTATCAGAACTATTTCTACTATATGCCTTAACTAAGTTAGTTTCATATAACTAAGTTATATGAAAAGAGTTTCCCATAAATTTGTTAAGCCTAGCTCTCCATCCAGGCAAACCTAAAAACTCTTAATAAAGAGTAAATTATAAGAATACACACAAAACGTATACTGAATGCTGATGATGTGGCACAGTGTATATGAAAACTATAACCAATTTAGTATAATCCTATGCTAAGCACAGACAAACCCAGATTCTAGAACTTTCTTGGGCCTTCATTAATGTAAGAAAGTCAATTCATGTGCAAAAACAAAATAAGAATCACCTCTGCTCCTCTACCATAAAACTGAGCCCTTTAGCACATAAAAAGCACTTGAAAGAATTGAAGGTTTTAGCAAAAGGGTAAAATAAAACATAGCAATATGTTAGGAAGCAAACAGGAATATATTTATAGATATCCATTCATTAGCTAGAATGAGCATTATTCATCCCATGTATTTAATGGAAAAAAGGCTATTTTTTACCATGACTTTGAGATAGCTGCTGAGATATCTCTTTTTAGCTACCAAAAAGAAGTTTGGAGAGTCCTAGATACAAAGAACAGTAAGTTAACAGAAAAAGGAAATCTGGCAGACTTACCCGCTCTATAGTTGCTTCGTCCCCTGGCAGACATGCAGCAGCAGCAGCACAAGCTATTTCCATCATAGCAGAGCTGGTTGGAGCATCAGTTGTAGATGAAGACCGGGGTCGGCCCGACTGCATAACAGTTGCCATCTCCTGGCCAGATTTCCTGTTGATTTGGGGACTTCCCTTTGGGGCCTCTGGCTTGCCCCGCCTACTATGTAAGCTCGTCCCTCTCTTCATCTTGGGTGGCACTCGAATCTGCTGCAGGACACGATTCAGAGCTGTGGGGTGGGTGGGGACACCATCAATCTCAGCACATGCGTTCTGGCTTTCCAGATCCATTTCAGGTTCTGGATCTGCCTGAATTTGTTGCACATCGTGTGGAGACACTGACGACCTCCTGCGCTGGTGCTGGAAGAGATGCTTCAAGCCTTGGCCAATCACATTAATGTTCTCCAAAGCATTGTGGGTCATTTTAGACAACTTTTGTTCTGATTCTGTCTGCTTTCTGGCCTCTGCATCTTGGGATTTGCCTCCAGGATCAGGGTCCTCATATAACTGTTCACTGCCCGAAGGCTCCATCAGTAGATTTAATATGCTTATTTGCAAACTCAAAAAATTTTAAACACACCAAAACTGTCAAATTAGGTAGGCATTTGCTTCAACAGTAACTACACATGCAGCTGTGAGACGGAGGCTTCATGCCTATCTAATGCTTGAAAAGAAAGAAAAGAAAAGAGCCTCTTATTAAAAATCCATGCAAAATCTCCAGTGTTAAAGAAAAAACATGCCACTAGCCAAACAAATAGGCACTAACATTAAGCAATCTTTAATCAGAAGATTAAAAGACAGTTTTCTAGATAATGGGTAATGATTATTTTCTAGAATAGGAGAAAAAGCTAAAAATAAGTACATAGCAAATGAAAATAGCAATGTTAAAAAGAAAAAATCCCTACAGGTTTCAACCTATGAAGAACTGAATACCAGAGGAATCATCTTGGAGTGGAAACCAGCATCATAGTTTACAGAACAGCCATTACTTGAGAAATCAAAAGGGAACAGACCACTCAATATGTACAGTCTGGCTTAGGCAATTTAATTCCTCTCAGTCATAACCACAGTTAACTGCTGAAACTCAGCAAAGTAAATTCAAAGAATAATAGTGAGAAGTGGACATCCCACTCTAACTGTGGATTTTTAATGGAAAAGAGGAATTTCTTGTTACCATTCATATTTATCAAGGTCACTGATAAACAGGGGTGACAGGTTTACTCTATTGAGAAGAAAATGGAAACAGAAATCTTATAAGTGGAATTCTCCGCTGAACACAAAGGACCATCTGGCACCATATGAGAAAATGATCCACACAGAATCTGTCTTCACAGACACTAGAGCTTTGCTCTGTGGAACAAGAGGCAAGACAGTTTACATTTCAAATGGACAAGTGCTGGACAGTTGGGAGTTAGTCCCCACCTCCACCCTACCCTACAAAAAAGAGATTCAAAGAAATCTCTTTCTCTGAATAGTGTCATCTCTGACAGAAGCTTCCCACATATCCACACAAATTCAAAAGCAATGAAATAACACAGTAAATGGATAGACGGAAGAGTAGAGAAAAAGAAAGGTCAAAATGCAATCACACACCAGTATTAAATGCAGGAAATTAAAAGGAAGCTGAAACTAAGAGGTGTAAAGTCAGCACAACTGCCATGGTTATGGAAATCACATGCAAAAAAAAAAGGAGGGGAGATAGCAGGGATGAGATTTTTCTTAATGCAAAGAGTTTCTGCAAATATATAAATTTGTATTAATGCACAGAACCTGGGGACAAAATATGGTATAGGAAGTTCTTTATTTACCTATTTTCCCCCAATTTTTTCTTCAACAAGCTTTAAAACTCCCTACACTACCAAGTACTTTTAACAGCCTGTCACCCAGTAAGGCCCTACCATGGTCCTGTTCTGGGGGTATGGAGACTTCTTGCCACCAAGTAGCATTCTGGAAGGCATTACCTAGCTGGAATGTATGAGTCACAGTGAACTAAAGGCTACTAGAGTTCAGAGGGATAAGAATGCAAACCCTCTAGTTTTCTTCCTGGTAACTACTTTTAGAAGGAAGACCTTCTTACCATGTATATGGCACTGTCATTGTGGCTCTGCTGTCCATATTCCTTCATGCTTATTTACCCATCTCCTGACCTCTTCATGACTCCGGAGCATAAACATCATGACAGACTTAAAGACATAATTTATCTCTCACCAGTACTTTCCTACTTTCTAAATACCACAAAATTCTTTGCTCCTAAATTAGGCAAATGAGTAGCAGTCATGAGAACAGTACATTGCTTTTGTTTTTCCTCTTCTCAATGGGGAAGCTCAGAAAGAAACCCTTAATCCTTATTAGTTAAAAACTGTCTTGGCCTTTACTGGAGTTTTCTGGGGCTCCTTGAGGGCAAAAATACTGCCAATATTGCCAATAGTACATATATTTGATTATACTCACCCTCCCTCATGAGTTTGTGGAGCAGACTAATAGTTATTGAATTATTTCCACCCTACAAAGCATTGAGCTCCTCAGAGAATAGGGCTATGTAACCAAGATAATCCAGTAACTCATCAGGGTCTAAATGACCCTGAGAAGATGGGAGGATGTGAAAGCAACAGACTGATAATAAGGTAGTAATTTACCTTTCTCCTTATTTGTGTTTACATTAGCTAAATAATACAACTGATTCTTTGTTGTTTTTGGAAGCAAAATACATAAAATAAGTTTTTCCCATGAGACTAAAAGATACCATGATTAAAGGAATGGTGTCAAGATTAACTGGAAAATCAAGTAACGTACTTTACTTGTCTTATATATAAAGATATTAGCTGTAAATCTATTTCTTTGGGTAGTGTTATAAGCTAATCAAATGGCTATCTGCTACTAAAAAAAAAACATAATACATTTTTAATGTAACTTCATTTGAGACTTCACCAGCATTTGTACATCATTTTTATTTTCAGATAATTGGAAATGATGATTGATTACAGATAAAACTTAACAGCATTCCTAGGAAAACCTAGAAATAGGGTGTCAATTTCCAAGCCAAAGCTTGCACAGGCTGTCTATACAGCTGCAAAGGTTATATACTAGAAGATTAATAAGTTCTGGGATTTCTAAAAGCAAGACATACCTTAATCATACTAAGTAGCAGGGGCTTATTTAGCATGGAACCCTAAAGAAACCTAAATTAAGCTTTCAACATCACATTCTATAAGAATTTTGAAAAACAACCTGCTGACTTTAAAATGTACTAGTATTTATATTTGTATCTATTATCTGCATCATTGTTATGGTAACAATACAAACAAAAAATATGGTCAAAATTTTGAAGCTTGTTAAAATTTTCTATAGGCCAACATAAATCTTTAAGGTTACCTTTTGATATACACAAATATGAAGGAAAGTCAAATATTGTGCCCAAAATACCAAAGAAAGTGATGATATACTGCTGACAGTAACAATGCGAGCACTAAATGAGTTCAATAATGTCAAAGTATTTTAGGACTCCCATATTTTCTCCTCTAAGATGGCAAATTCAAATGAGTAACATTGCTCAGTTTATAAAACTCTCCAAACAATATATTGAGATACCTGGTTTAACACAAACAAGTTCAACCACAAAGTGTCATAAGATAGAAATGTTGGCTTCTCTTTTAGTCACTCAGCTTCTCTGAAAAGTAAAGTTCTTACAAGAAAACCAGAAAAAGCAGAGAAAGAGAAAAGGAAGTTGAAGGATGTGGAGGAAAAGATGGGCAAGGGGAAAAAGTACAAAGTGGGGAAAAGAGAAGGGAAGGAAAAAATAGCTATCTACAGACCAGGCATTTCAGAGAACTTTATTAAATTCTCAGAAATTTTAACGATTTTTCTACAAAGACATAATACACCATTACTTCACATTCAAGAAACAATTTATTCTGAATTAAAATCAGAAGTAAGCTTAAAAGTTATGTTTCAAAAGTCTGGCAAATGTAGGGGTGCCTGGGTGGCTTAATCGGTTAAGTGTCCAACTTTGGCTCAGGTCATGATCTCATGGTTTGTGGGCTCGAGCCCCGCGTCAGACTCTGTGCCGACAGGTCAGAGCCTGGAGACCACTTTGGATTCTGTGTCTCCTTCTCTCTCTGCCTCTTCCCACTGGCGCTCTGTCTCTCAAATATAAACATTAAAAAAATAAAAAGTTTAAAATACGGCAAACGTTCAGGAGGGTGCTCTGGAAAACCATTCAAATTATATACAAATTTTCTTTTTCTTCTTTTTTTTTTTCTTTTCTGATAGATATGGTGACCAAAGCTTTTTGGTTTGTCTATGAACCATGTTATTTCACTAACCATAAAGAGTTGTATACTTGCCTTTATCACTCTTCTTCAAGTACTTCTAAGGTGTACAGGAATCCTTTTAGGAAAAGCTGAAAAGTAAACATTAAGAATTACAAAATGAAAAACTTAGATGAGGAGCTTATCTATTACATATACTCAGAAAAAAAAACAGTTTATACATTTATGTTAATATTTATCTCTCACTGGTAGGAGGAGTAGGGTAATTTTTTCTAATATTTTTCAATATTTTCTATTTTTCACAAATGTTATGATGAAAAATTATAATCAACAAAGAAGATATTTTGGAAGAAAGTGCTAACTTCTTAGTACTTAAGGAAGTGCACTTGTCATAAGTAGCAACGAATGAATATTTTTACACTATCATACTGAATTAGGAATGGCTATTAATTTTAAACTTAAAGTAAAATGAAATGCAAAACAAGTACATAAAACAACACAATTTTATAAGCAAATATTTTTTTCAAGTAGTCTGCATTCTATATCTGCACTATTACATTCAAAACTAACTCTTAAAAACTGTATCTATCATGTACAATTGAGAATCAAGATGCACGAAAATTGAAATTTTTATGGAAAATGACCTTCTGACAGTCATTACCAGAGAAGCAATTTAATTAAATAAGTATTTGAGGAGTATCTGCTATATGCTCAGCATTACACAGACAAAATGAAAGTACATTATCCTGCCCTCAAGGAACTCCCAATCCGGGACAGAAAGTTAGATTTATATACTTAACACAAAAAGAAACTAGCATAAAACCGTACCATTAAGCTAAAATGTGTGACGAAAACTGCAATTACTATTAGAAGATCAGTTAAGAATAGATTTGTTCAGAAAGCTTTATGAAAAGTTTTAACTGAGCTTTGAAGGATAAGAAAATGGATGAATAAGCAGGAAGATATGGACCAAGACTTCCAGCTAGAAGAGCAGTAAACACAGTATGTTTGGGGGCCAGTAAAGAGGACTGTGCTGGTCTATATACATTCCTGAGGCAGCGGAAGAATGGGGTGGCTGGTGGGTAGAAGTGAGAGAGGACTTTCCGTCTAATGTTCCGTATGTTTAGGCCATACCACCCTAAACACGCCCGATCTCGTCTGATCTCAGAAGCTAAGCAGGGCGGGCCTGATTAGTACTTGCATGGGAGAGAGGACTTCCTACCACATAATCTTTTGTACCTTTTGAATTCTGTGCCTTACAACTAATATTACATATTGAAAACTAAATTTTTAAAAAGGAAGGAAATACATGTTTTAATCTCTGGGGTAAACATTTAAAAAGCAGTAAAATAGTATATAATTACTATGATAATAGAAAGGAAATACAAATTAAAATGCCCAAATAAATGCAAAAAGGAGGGAAGATCACAGAACAAGTAGAGCTTAATATAAAAACAAAATGTAAGGTGTCAAATATAAGCTTAAATATTCTAATAACAACACTAATGTAATCAGACCAAAAAGACAAAAATTATTACAATAAGGAACAAAATTCAACTATCATGGTGTTCACAAAAATCACTCCTAAAATAAAAAGAAAGAAAGCAGTTTAAAATAGGGCCACCTGGGGGGCGCCTGGGTGGCTTAGTCGGTTAAGCGTCCGACTTTCGCTTAGGTCATAATCTCGCGGTTCGTGAGTTCGAGCCCCGCGTCGGGCTCTGTGCTGACAGCCAGCTCAGAGCCTGGAGCCTGTTTCAGTCTGTGACTCCCTCTCTCTCTGACCCTCCCCTGCTCACGCTGTCTCTCTCTCTCTCCTAGAAATAAATAAAATCTTTAAAAAAAAAAAATAAATAAATAAAATAAAATAGGGCCACCTGGGTGGCTCTTGAGGCAGCTGGTTGAGTGTCAGACTTCAGCTCAGGTCATGACCTCACGGTTTGTGCATGCAAGCCCTGCATTGGGCTCTGTGCTGACACTCAGAACCTGGAGCCTGTTTCGGCTTCTGTGCCTCCCTCTTTCTGCCCCTCCTCCATGCCCTCTCTCTCTCTCTCAAAAATAAGTAACAGAAGGAAAAGAACGAAAGAAAGAAAGGGTGTCTGGCTGGCTCAGTTGGTTAAGCATCTGACTCTCAGCTTCAGCTCAGAGTCATAATCTCACAGTTTCCTGAGTTTGAGCCCTGCACTGGGCTTAGGATTCTCTCTCTCTCTTTCTTTCTCTCAGTCTCTCTCTGCCTCACCCCTGCTCACACTGTCTCAGTCTCTCTCAAAAATAAATATACTTTAAAAAAAAACAGTTAAAAAGTATAGAAAGGTCATACAGACATAAACTAAAAGAAAGCCTCTGTAGCCATATTGATAGTACTCAAAGTAGACTTTAATCCAAAAAGCATTTATAGGTGTGTAATTCATAGGATTAAAGTATAACTTATCAGTAAGATTTAACAATTTAAAATTCATACACAAATAACAGAACCCTCAAATATATAAAGTGAAAGTTGGAAAAATATAGTGAAAAACATCCATAATCATGATGGGGAAACTTTTAATACCTCTTTAAGTAGCTGACAAATAACTCAGAAAGAGATTAGAAAAGGATAAAAATATAGATTTGAATAGCATGATTAACCAGACCTACACTACCCAATAACTGCAGAATAAATACTCTACCAAGCACAGAGATCTTTTACCAAAACTGATCATATGCTGAACCCTAAGGTAAATCTCACAAGTTACTCTCTGACCACATGGATTCCTAATGTTTAGAGAGTGAAAAGAATCACACACCTCCTAACTGAACCCCATTTTCTCTTGATCCAACCGCTAGGCAATACAGTAGAGATGGGAGGCTGCGCCAAGAGGGTGAAAGGGAAAAGGAAATACAGGCTTCCAGTTATGGAATAAGTCACGGAAATAAAAGGCACAGCATAAGGATATAGTCAATGTAATAACGATGTAAAGAGACAGATGGAAGTTACACTTGAGGTGAACATAGCATAATGTATAAACTTGTCAAATCACTAGGCTGTATATACCTGAAACTAATGTAACACTACATGTCAACTATACTCAAAAAAAACACACATACATAAATTTTTAAAATACAGCAGGGATAGAGCAACACAGAGGCTGGATAAGTGCCTAAAACTCTGAAAAAAGGAAAGCTTCCTCTCTGACTAAAGGAAATATAGTCCCAAGAGCATAGGAGAATTCCACTGCAGTTAGGAGTATTTAAAACATAATTCTGACAAACTGCTTAAGAACGAATATGGGCTAACATGAGGGTGTAAAGCCCCTGGGGACTGCAATCATAATAAAGTTCCCACCCTATTGTACACTTTTTTTTTCCAGGAACCTGAAAAGAATCTCTAATGCAGGGAAAGGGGGATCTGAGAATGAGCAGAAAAAGCTCCTCATCTTTGCCCTCACCCACACCTATGGAGGCTTGAAGAATAGAACAGCCAGTGCCAATCAGCCCAGATCTATTTCCCTCATCTCCCTATGGAACTAAAGGCTTAATCTGCAAAGAAAAATTCATCAAGGCCTGTACTCTGAGAACACTGGTGGAATCCCAGGATTGCTGAAGGAAAGGAAAAAAGACAGGATACTGAAGCCCAATTTTCACTCTCTGTAAAGTAACAATAACCTTAATGCAGGGTGAGAAAGCTTTAAAAACCTTAACTTTAAAAACCTTACGTTTTACGGGCACCCAGGTGGCTCAACGAGTTAGGGGCACCTGGGTGGCTCAATCAGTTAAGCATACAACTTTGGCTCAGGGCACAATCTCCTGGTTCATGAGTTCAGGTCCCGTGTCAGGCTCTGTGCTGACAGCTCAGAGCCTGGAGCCTGCTTCAGTTTCTGTATCTCCCTCTCTCTCTGCCTCTCCTCCACTCATGCTCTGTCTCTTTCTCTCAAAATTAAAATGAAAAAAATGTTTTAAGTTAAAAATGTTTAATAATAAAAAAATAAGTAAAATCCTTATGTTTTAAAAAATAAACCTAGATACTGCAGGTAGGTAAAAAGAAAGAGGAGAAACTCTACCCAAGGAAGGGGAGTATAAAGTTTTGTGAAGGCCAGACCCAGATTCTAGTACCTGCCTAAATCTGAGGTTTAATAGACCATTAAGAATTCCCCTTTCCCTCCATTACCACACTAACAAGCTCTGAGTAAAAATAACAGTGAAATATAGCTGCAGGAGACAGACTCTAAGCAATAGCATAAAGGGAAAATCCAAAGCTAAACATGGAGATAAGGGATGCTAGGAGACAAAGGACACTATAAAAACTTGAAGTTTCTCGGTTCCCATGGCAAAAACAAGTATCAACTCTGGTAACCGTGGCAATAATAAACTTCAAACACAGCCCAACCCCTAACAAATTTACACAAATGCCACCTTAAAGGACTAGCAGAAAAAGGGGTGCCTGGGTGGCTCAGTCAGGTGAGCATCTGACTCTTGATTTTGGCTCAGGCCATGATACCAGGGTCTAGCAGAAATCTGCAGTCTTCTTCAAGCATTTAAAATATTTACTTCATTATTTCCTGTCCTATACAACATGTTCAGCTTTCAACAAAAAAACTAATGAAGTATGCCAAAAACACAGCTTGAAGAAACAAAGCAATCATCAGAACTAGACCTAGAAGGGAATTTAAAACATGGTTAATATATTAAAGGCTCTAATGGAAAAGGTAGACTACATGCAAGATCAGATAGTTATAAATTTAGAGACATGGAAATTGTAAGAAAGGATCAAGTGGAAATTACAGAAATAAGAACAGTACAAAGAACAAAAGGTTACTAGCAGACTTGAAACACCTGAAAAAAGAATCAGTGAACTTGAAAATAAGCTAACAGAAATTACCCAAACTGAAATGTAAAGAAGAAAAAAACAGTAGGAAAATAAAACAGGAGAGAACATCTGAGAACTGTGGGAAAATGTCAAACAATGTAACATATACATACTTAGAATGGCAGGAGAAAGAATGGAGAAAAAATATCAGAATGCCCCAAAACTTACAAAAATTAGTGACAAGACACCAAACTACAGACTTAAAAAGCTCCAAAAACAAACGAGATAATGATATCCTCCCCCACCAAAATACACACACCTCGGCCTATCATATTTAAATTGCTGAAAGGCAGAGAAAATCTTGAAGGTAGCCAGAGAGGCGAAAACATATTGCATACAGAGGAACAAAAAATAAGGATTTTAATAAACTTTGTCAGAAACTTTGCAAGTAAGACGACAATGGAGTCACAACTTAAAAATGTTGAAAGAAAAAATCTGCCCAACCAGTCCTCCATATCAAGTGAAAATAGTCTTCATAAGTGAAAAGAAATAAAGACTCTCTCAGAGAAAAAAACAAAAACAAAGAATTCATTGCCAGCAGACCCACCATACAAGAAATATTAAAGGAAGTTCTTTGGGCAGAAGGAATATGATTCAAGTGAGAAGCTTGGATCTACACAAAAAATGAATAAATGTAAGTAAAATAAAATCTTTTCTCTTTCTGATTTTTAATTGCTCTAAAATATAATTGTTTAAAGCAGTGGACAATGTACTGGGTATTTATAACATATGTAACAAAATATATAACAGTGACAGTGAAAGGAAGAATTAGGAACATAAACTATTAAGATACATGCACTACATGTGAAGTGGTATCATTTGAAGATATACTCAAATTATTTTAAAATATATACCATAAACCCAAAGGCAACAACTATAAACCATTTTAAGTATAAATAAGTCAACAGGGAGGATATAATACTAATAAAAAGCTCAATACACTAAAGAAGGCAAAAGAAAAAAGAAATGCAAAAATAGAAAACAGCTTCCAAACTGGAAGTCAAAAGAAAGTTGGAGTAGCCATACTTATATTAGACAAACTAGACTTTAAATTAAAGGCTGTAACAAGAAATGAAGAAGGGCATTATACAATAATTACAGGGTCTATCCATCAGGAAGGGCTAACAATTTTAAATGCCTATACACCCAATTCAGAAGCAGCCAAATAAATAAAACAATTAATCACAAACATAAGCAATCTTATTGATAAGAATGTGCTAATTGCAGGGGACTTTAATACTCCACTTACAGCAATGGACAGATCAACTAAACAGTTAGTAAAGAAACCATGACCCTGAATACATTGGACCAGATGGACTTCATAGATATATTTAGAACTCTACATCCCAAACAAGTGGAATACACTTTCTTCTTGAGTGCATATGGTACATTCTCCAAGATAGATCACATACTGGGTCACAAAGCAACCCTCAATAAATACAAAAGAATTGAGATCATACCGTGCACACTTTCAGATCACAATGCTATGAAACTTGAAATCAACCACAGGAAAAGGTCTAGAAAACTTCCAAAAGCATGGAGGTTAAAGAACATCTTACTAAAGAACAAATGGGTCAACCAGGCAATTTGCAAAGAAATTAAAAAATATACGGAAACAAACGAAAATGGAAATACAACAATCCAAACCCTTTTGGATGCAGCAAAGGCAGTCCAAACACGAAAATACATAGCAATCCAGGCATATCTCAAGAAACAAGAAAAATCCCAAATACAAAACCTAACAACACACCTAAAGGAACTAGAAGCAGAACAGCAAAGACACCAAACCCAGCAAAATAAGATAAATAATAAAGATCAGGGCAGAAATAAACAATATAGAATAATAATTTTTGAAAAAAAAACAGAACAGATCAATAAAACCAAGAGTTAGTTTTTTGGAAAAATAAACAAAATTGAAAAACCTCTAGCCAGGCTTCTCAAAAAGAAAGAGAGAGGACCCAAATAGATAAAATCATGAATGAAAAAGGATTTATTCCATCAAATCCTCAAAAACATAAGGAATTATCAGAGAATATTATGAAAAATTATATGCCAACAAACTGGACAACTTGGAAGAAATGGACAAATTCCTAAACACACACACACTACCAAAACTCAAATGGGAAAAAATAGAAAATTTGAACAGACCCATAGTGAAGAAATTGAATCAGTTATCAAAAATCTCCCAACAAAGAAGAATTCTGGACCAAATGGCTTCCCTGGGGAATTCTACCAGACATTTAACAGACCTAGCCTTCTCAAGCTGCTTCAAAAGATAGAAATGGAAGGAAAACTTCCAGACTCAATCTATGAAGCCAGCATCATTTTGATTCCCAAACCAGACAGAGACCCAGCAAAAAAAGAGAATTACAGGCCAATATCCCTGATGAATATGTATGCAAAAATTCTCAACAAGATACTAGCAAATCGAATTCAACAGCATATAAAAAGAATTATTCACCATGATCAAGTGGGATTCGTTCCTGGGTTGCAGGGCTGGTTCAATATTCGAAAATCAATCAATGTGATATAACACATCAATATAAGAAAAGAACCATATGATCCTATCAATAGATGCAGACAAAGCATTTGACAAAATAGCATCCTTTCTTAATAAAAACCCTCAAGAAAGTCGGGATAAAGGAATATACTTAAACATCATAAAAGCCATTTATGAAAAGGCCACAGCTATTACCATCCTCAAGGGGGAAAACTGAGAGCTTTCCCCCTGAGATCAGGAACTCAACAGGGATGTCCACTCTCACCACTGTTGTTCAACATAGTGTTGGAAGTCCTAGCATCAGCAATAAGAGAACAAAAGGCACCAGAATTGGCAAAGATGAAGTGAAACTTTCACTTTTTGCAGATGACGTGATACTCTACATGGAAAACCCGACAGACTCCACCAAAAGTCTGCTAGAACTGATACATGAATTCAGCAAAGTCACAGGGTACAAAATCAATGTACAGAAATGGGTTGCATTTTTATACACTAATAATGAAGCAACAGAAAGAGAAATCAAGAAACTGATCCCATTCACAACTGCATCAAAAACCATAAAATGCCTAGGAATAAATCTAACCAAAGATATAAAAGATCTGTATGCTCAAAACTATAGAAAACTTATGAAGGAAATTGAAGAAGACACAAACGGAAAAACATTCCATGCTCATGGATTGGAAGAATAAATATTGTTAAAATGTCAATACTACCAAAAACAATCTACACATTCAATGCAATCCCAATCAAAATTGCACCAGCATTCTTCTCAAAGCTAGAACCAACAATCCTAAAATTTGTAAGGAACCACAAAAGACCCCGAATAGCCAAAGTAATATTAAAGAAGAAAACCAAAACGGGAGGCATCATCATTCCAGACTTTAGCCTCTACTACAAAGCTGTCATCATCTAGACAGTATGGTATTGACACAAAAACAGACACATAGACCAATGGAATAGAATAGAGAACCCAAAATTGGACCCACAAATGTATGGCCAACTAAACTTTGACAAGGCAGAGAAGAGTATCCAATAGAAAAAAGACAGCCTCTTTAACAGATGATGCTGGGAAAACTGGACAGCAACATGCAGAAGATTGAAACTAGACCATTTTCTTACATCATACACAAAAATAAACTCAAAACGGATGAAGGACCTGAATGTGAGAGAGGAAACCATCAAAACCATAGTGGAAAAAGCAGGAAACAACCTCTTTGACCTCAACTGCAGCTATTTCTTACTCAACACATCTCCAAAGGCAAGGGAATCAAAAGTCAAAAGGAATTATTGGGACCTTATCAAGATTAAAATCTTCTGCATGGCAAAGGAAACAATCAAAACTAAACGGCAACTGATGGAATGGGAAAAGACAGTTGCATATGACATATCAGATAAAAGGCTAGTATCCAAAATCTATAAGGAACGTACCAAACTCCACACCCAAAAAACAAATAATCCAGTGATGAAATGGGCAGAAGACATGAAAAGACTCTTTTCCAAAGACATCCAGATGGCAGACACATGAAACAATGCTCAACGTCATTCATCATCATGGAAATACAAATCAAAACCACGCTGAGATACCAACTCACGCCAGTCAGAGTGGCTAAAATGAACAAATCAGGAGACTACAGATGCTGGCGAGGATGTGGAGAAACGGGCACCCTCTTACACTGTTGGTGGGAATGCAAACTGGTGCAGCCGCTATGGAAAACAGTGTGGAGGTTCCTCAAAAAATTAACAATAGAACTCCCCTGTGGCCCAGCAAAAGCACTGCTAGGAATTTACCCAAGGGATACAGGAGTGCTGATGCACACGGGCACATGTACCCCAATGTTCACAGCAACTCTTTCAACAATAGCCAAATCATGGAAAGAGCCTAAATGTCCATCAACTGATGAATGGATCAAGAAGATGTGGTTTATATATACAATGGAATACTACATGGAGAGAATGAAATCTGGCCATTTGTAGAAACATGGATGGAACTGGAGGGTATTATGCTAAGTGAAGTAAGTCAGGCAGAGAAAGACAGATCCCATATGTTTTCACTCATATGCAGATCCTGAGAAACTTAACAGAAGACCATGGGGGAGGGAAAGAGGGGAAAAAGTTACAGAGAGGGAGGAAGGCAAACCATAAGAGACTTCTCAAATAATGAGAAACGAGGGTTGATGGGGGGTGGGGTAGAAGGAAAAATAGGTGATGGGCATTGAGGAGGGCACATGTTGGGATGAGCACTGGGTGTTGTATGGAAACCAATCTGACAATAAATTATATTTTTTTAAAAAAACAACAGCTAGCATTTTAATCTAACTTTAATTAATAATTACTTTAAGTGGTGCTTGGGTGGCTCAGTCGGTTAAGCATCCAACTTCAGCTCAGGTCATGATCTCACGGTTCATGGGTTTGAGCCCCCCGTTGGGCTCTATGCTGACAGCTCAGAGCCTGGAGCCTGTCTTTGGATTCTGTGTCTCCCTCTCTCTCTGACCCTCCCCTGCTCATGCTGTCTCTCTCTCTCTCTCTTTAAAATAAATTTTTAAAAAAATTTTTAAAAGACAAAAACTTGAAAAAAAATTACTTTAAATATGAATGGTCTAAAACCAGCAATTAAAAGACAAATTGTCAGACTGGATGAAAAAGCATGGTCAAGTTAACAGCCATCTATAAAAAGTCCACTAAATATAAAGATTTAGGAGCAGCTGGGCGGTTCAGTCAGTTAAGCATCCAACTTTGGATCGGGTCCTGATCTCATGGTCTGTGAGTTTGAGCCCCTCATCAAGCTCTGTGCTCCAGCTCTCCCTGGAGCCTGCTTCAGATTCTGTGTCTCCTCTCTCTGTCCTCCCCCATTCACTCTCTCTCTCTCTCTCTCTCTCTCAAAAATAAATAAACATTAAAAAAATTTTAATATGTAAAGATTTAGACAGGAAAAGGTAAAGGTAAAACAATAGAAAAAGATACCACATACTCATCAAAAGAAAGTACAGCCAAATCAATTTCAGACAAAGTAGACTTCAGAATCAGAATGACTGTCAAGGAAAAGAGGGCCACTACATGATAAAGGGGTCAATTCTCCAAGAAGATATAATCATCATAAATACATATGCACTTTAAAATAAGAGTTTTAGGGATGCCTCAGTGGCTCAGTTGGTTGAGTATCCAACTCTTAATTTCAGCTCATGTCATGGTCCTGGGGTCATAGAAGGGAACTCTGAATTGGACTCCATGCTGAACATAGAGCCTGCTTGGGACTGACTCTTTTTCTCTCCCCCTCCACCCCCAACTGCCTTCTGCCCCTCTCCCTCACTCATGCTCTCTCTCTCTCTAGGAATTAAAAAAAAAAAAAAAAAACTATTAAAATAAGAGCTTTAAAATAAATAAGGCAAAAACTGATGGATCTAACAAGAGAAACAGACAAATCCACAATTATAGTTAAAGATTTTTTGAGGTGCCTGGATGGCTTAGTCAGGTAAACATCTGATTCCTGACTTTGGCTCAGGGTCATGAGGTCGAAAGGTCAAGCCCTGCATTGAGCTCCACACTAAGTTTGGGGCCTGCTTGGGATTCTTTTCTCTCCCTCTGCTCCCTTCCCCTAACTCTCTCTCTCTAAAATTAAATAAATAAATAATTTAAAAAAGACTTTCAACTCAGCAACTGTTAAAACAAGTAGGCAGAAAATCAGGAAAGAGACCTCAATAGTACTAACACCTAACTTATATGATTTTGCAGAACAATTCACCCAGTAACTGTTAAATATACATTCTTTTCAAGTGCACTTGGAACACTTACAAAGATATACTATATTCTGGACCATAAGATAAATCTGAAAAATAGTTTTTTAATGATGAAAAGTATATTCTCAGACTACAATGAAAATTACATTAAAATCATTAGCAAAAGATCTGGGAAAATTCTCCCAGATATTTGGATATTAAGCAATATACTTTTAAATGACCCATGGATAAAAGAAGTCTAAAAAAAAAAACTCAGAAACATTTTCAAGTAAGTCAAAATGGAATATCAAAACTTGTGGGATACATGAAAACAGTGCCTAGAGAAAAATTTATAGTTTTAAATGAATATACAGTAAAGTCTTGGATTGCAAGTAATTTGTTCTGCAAGTGTTTTGCAAGATGAACATTCACAATAAATTTTAACTTAACAAATGAGTGATGTCTTGCAATACAAGTAGTATGTGACACAGAACATCACGGGATTACATGATCACAACTGAGCCAATGGTTCTCTCTCACGATCTCTTGCTACGGGATAGCAGGTGATTGTCTCCCATGCTCAGATGCTCTGTCTCAGGCAGCGGTGTTTGGCAGAAATCAGTGTTTTTCAGAACATTGAAAGGTGCCCACAATTGGCACTAGTGTACTTTTTCATCACTTCAGAGCATCTGTGGACAGTCCTTTACTTTTCCATACAAGAATAAGCTTAGAAATGCTTTGCTTAATTCTAGGTCAGGCTACCTGCACATATAAACCCTTTCCTCTGCTGCCTCATTGCCAGTTACATTAAATACAGCATATGACAAGAGTTTATTAATACTGTACTGTAGTCAACATCTAAGTGAGTATAAACAATGGCCACCATGCAGAAAAAGATTCCATTGAGCTAAAAGGTAGCAGTTATTCCATTAATGGTAGTAAAAACCATCCTACACAATAACCCTCCCCCTCTCACACCAGCCACGAAGGTTTTCAAAGGTAAGTGTAGGCTAATTTATTTTTCTTTATGTTTTGTATTTTCTTTATTAGTTACTATTATATTACAGTATTGTAATCATTTTTATATGAATATTTTGGGGTTGTAGAATGAGTCATGTAAGTTTCCATTATTTCTTATGGGGAAATTCACTTTGACATGCAAGAGCTTTGGATTACAAGCAGGTATCCATTATGAATTATGCTCACAAACCAAGGTTTTACTGTATTAAAAAAAGACCTAAAATCAATAACTTAAGCTTCTATTTCAAGAAACTTAGAATATAAAATTAAATCTAAATCAAATAGAAAAAAATAATAAAAATTAGAGCAGAAATCAATGAAATTGAGAACAGAAACACAATGGAGAAAAACAAATGAAAGCAAAAGCTGAAAATATCAATAAAATTGATGAACTAGTTCTAGCCAGACTAACCAAGAAACAGGAAAGACACAAATTACCACTAACCAAAATAGAGGGGACATTAACACTGATATAGTAGATATTGAAAGGATAATAAATACAATGAACCGTCTCTTTATCACTTTGAATAATGCCTTCTCCTGAGTCATAAATATAGTTTTACCAAACTTGCTTGTTTTTACACTGTAAACATGGCCAAAGAAAGAGGACTAAAGTCACTGAAAGCATGGTGACTATGAAGAACAGATAGGTACAGTGCCTTCTTAAGCTGTTCAGTTAATGAATGAGCATGCAAACCTGAAAATGTAAAACACTAAGAAACTGTCACATTAAAGTAAAAAGCAGGGCTAATAAAAGAATGTCCAGTGAGTAGCTAATAATAATTCTGGGACTCCTTTCATAGGCTGCTTTCTACTTACTGCCTGACTTTAAAAAATTGTTATAGGCTCACAAAAAGGCTTACAAATCTATAGCACTTCCAATTCTAAGAAACTGTTTCTCCTAAGGAAGAATACTTCAAAAAGAATACATTGTTATGTAACAATTTTCCCCAAAGAGGTCACATGTGTTTATGTATCTATATGTTATTAAACAGATTCTCCAGGGCTAATGGACATTCAAAGGGACATTTGTTTTTTTGTTTTGTTTTGTTTTTTTAATCCTGGACAAGACTGTCTTATTAACAAAGAGACAATTCAGCACAGTGGTTAAGACCCTGATCTTTGGAGTGAGCCAGTTATTTAAAGACACTTACTAGCTGTTTATCCTTCTGTAAAATCTTAGATGTCAAGTCTCAGTTCCCTCATTGATAAAATGGCAATGAGACCTACTTCCTAGAGTTGTGAGAATTAAGTAAAATAATGCACAGAACAATTTTCCACAGTTCCTGGAACTAATACTTGTTCCCTAGTGATATCTACTAATAGCAAGGAAGAATAAAAGGGAAAAAAAACACAGAGCTCTCTCCTTTTACTGTAATAATGAATTACTTTAACCTCACTCCCTCCCCAGCATTTCTCCCTGCCTTCTACCTGCAATAAGAAACTATATAAGTATATTAGAAATACCTAAATATGATAACCAAGAAGTTATAAGCCAATTAAAAATTATAATTTTTTGACTCACCACATACCAATTATATATCCATCATCTTTATTCTATTTCACTTCTCACTAATACCTTAACCAGATAAAATTCAACTCTGGCAATTCAATTCTCTTTTTAATCTAAATCTATATTCAGTGAACTATAGAAGTCAGTCTTCAAGAATGTGCAGGCAAACAGGAATAATATTTTCAGTAGTGAGTGTAGAACATTCTCAATACTCAAAACATTATTTAAGTTTATTTATTTATTTGTTTATTAGAGAGAGACAGCAAGTGCAAGCAGGTGAGGGGCAGAGAGAGGGGGAGGGGAAGAGAATCCTAAGCAGGCTCTGCACTGTCTGCGTGGAGCCCAACTCAAGAGTTCAAACTCACAAAACGTGAGATCATGATCTGAGCTGAAATCAAGAGATGGACGCTTAACTGACTGAGCCACCCAGGCACCCTAGGTGTCCCAATTCCATTAGGTTTTAGCAACATCATTAAAAAGTATTGTTCTTACCAAGTTTACTAGGACTCATAAAAGCGAGTAAAATACAGCATAGAAACTAAAAAAAAAAAAAAAACCAACATGAAAAGAACAATGTTATAACAAACAAGAACAAAATAATTTACAGATCCCCAATAATTTATAGGCTAATCATTATATGTGAAAGCATGGAAGAAATGAATACCATGCTCTACTAACTCCACCATTCTGCTAGTTCCATAATAGCTTAAAGGCGCAACAGATATAAAATAAACTGCATCTGTTTAACATGTATAATTTGATAAGTTAACAAACATTTATATCCATAAAACCCTCAGCATAATCAAGATAACAGACATTTCCATCAGCCCTAAAAGTTTGTTCATGCCCACTGTGTAATCTTGTCATTCCTACCCTCCTCTCCTATCAACTATCTTCTATTATTGTAAATTAGTTTTCTAGAACCTAAATACAGTATTTTTTTATTTTATTTTTGTTATTTTGTTTTGTTTTGTTTTTATTTATTATGTGCTTTATTTTATTTATAGGTCTGACTTTTTTCACTTAGCCTATTTTAAGAGCCATCCACATTGTTAAGTATCAGTAGTTCTTTCCTTTTAATTGCTGAGCAGTATTCCAATGTAAGGACATACCAATATTTGTCCATCTTATACTTATTGATGGACATGTGAGCTATTTCCAATATTTAGCTCTTACCAATAAAGCTACTACTAAACATCTGCCTACAAGTTTTTACATGGCCATATTGCTTTTTAATTTTATTATATTTTTAAATTTTATTTTATTATTTTTTAATGTTTATTTATTCTTGAGAGAGACAGAAACAGAGCATGAGGAGAGGGGGAGGGGTAGAAAGAGACCATGACACAGAGTCCAAAGCAGGCTCCAG
Source organism: Hyaena hyaena (assembly GCF_003009895.1). Lineage (NCBI taxonomy): Eukaryota > Metazoa > Chordata > Mammalia > Carnivora > Hyaenidae > Hyaena > Hyaena hyaena. Next base: position 403,952 of record NW_024080688.1, on the reverse strand, counting down.
GCTCTGAGATGTCAGCACAGAGCCCGACATGGGGCTTGAACTCATGAACCATGAGATCATGACCTAAGCCAAAGACACACTTAACCAACTGAGCCAACCAGGTGCCCCTATATTTTTTATCTGAGAGAGAAAGAGCACATATGAGAGCAGGAGGAGGGGCAAAGAGAGACAGAAAACCTCTGAGAATCCCAAGCAGGCTCCACACTCAGCACAGGGCCCAACATGGGGCTTGATCCCACAACCCTGGGATCATGACCTGAACCGAAACCAAGACGTGGATGCTCAACTGATTAAGCCACCCAAGCCCCCCCATATTGCTTTCATTTCTCTTGGATAAATACTTAAGAAGTGAAATGGATGGGTCACAGGGTAAGTTTACACTTAAAGTAACTGTCCAGCTGTTCCAGTTTACATTCCCACCAACAGTGTATGAGAATTCTACCTGGTCTGCATTCTTGCTAATACCTGAACATTCTTTATAACTATAGTCATTCTAGTATAACAGTATGTTATTATGGTTTTAATTAACATTTCTCTAATGCTTTATGACATTAAGCATCTTTGCACATGCATATTATGCATCCATTTAACTTCTTTGATGAACTTTCTATTCAAGTTTTTGTGGGGTTTTTTGCCCTTTTTTTTTTTTTTACAAGGTTGTTTGTCTTCCTTTTGGGTTGCAAGAGTTCTTTATGTAGTCTGGATACATATCCTCTGTCCAATATATGTTTTGCAAATATTTTCTCGCAGTCTGAGGCATGCCTTTTCATTTTCTTTTCTTAAATTTTTTATTGAACTATAACTGACAAACAACATTATACTAGTTTCAGGTATACAACATAATGATTTGATGTAAGTATATTTTGCAAAATGATCACCATAACATATCTAGTCCACATCCATCTCCTCACACAGTTACAAATGTCTTTTTCACTCTCTTAACAGTGAGCTCCAAAGACAAAAAGATTCAGGGGCACCTGGGTGACTCAGCTGGTTAAGTGGCCAACTCTTAGTTTCAGCTCAGATAATGATCTCACAGTTTGTGGGTTCAAGTCCTGCATCAGGCTTGGTGCTAGCAGAGCAGAGCCTGCTTGGGATTCTCCGTCTCCCTTTCTCTCTTTCTCTCTCTCTCAAAATAAATAAACATTTTTTAAATAATACTCAAAGATAAAAAGATTTTAACTTTGAGGACATCCAATTTAGTACTTATCCTCCTTCATGTTTTTTGTGTCTTAAAAAATCCTTGCTAGCCCAAGTTCATTAAGATTTTCTCTGGTACTTCTTTTACAAGTTTTATGATTTCAGGTCATACATTTAGGTCTATAGTCCATTTGAAGTTAATTATTACATATGGTGTGAGGTAAGGGTTAAGATTCTTTTGTGTGTGTGTGCATTTATATTTCTGACTGTCCTAGCACCATTTATTGAAGACTGATATTCACAGAATTAAAATGACTCCACTTCCATTCTATTCAAGCCTTTCTCCTAAAACAAGTTCCTGGCTTAGATTCCATAGTCCATCATTATCAACATTCCCTTAGACACATATTCAATTTCTTAGGCCTTCTTCTCCTTCCCTCAAACAACTGGCAGAACCCCAATCTTGGATAACTTACCTCTCTGCCTATTTCATATCTGAATTCTTACAATAGAAAGTGATAAGAAAAGTCATGTTTCCATGCTGACCCAATGACACTGTAAATTCATGTCCACTAACCTCAAATGGGCATTTGATTCTGTAATTTATTAGTGTATTCACTCCCCCGTTTTATAGAGGACTATTTCACACTTCTTAACTCTCTTCAAATCTAACATCCCTTCTCCTATCCTTAGTCCCCTAATGGCCTACATTTCTGCGTCACTAAAAAAAGTAAGTATTTGCAACTACATCTACTTCTCCACTGCCATCTGAATCCATACCATCAGCACTCCCTACTGCTAGTAAGGATTAAGTGCTGGTGTTGTTACATGGTCAACTTCTCTACTTACATACCTATTCAAACATATCAACTATAAGCAACTCTTTCTTTTCTCTAATCAATTTCTCCCTCCCTATATTGGATTATTCCCATCAGCATACAAACATTCTACAATTTTTCCCACTTTAAGAAGACTCATTTCTCTGCAAACTAATCCCTGCCCAAACTCCCACCCAAAACAAACAAACAAAAACAATATAGTGATGAGCCTTAAGAGAGCGAGGTATTGTTGAGACAGCTAGAAGGTACACACAGCTGACCCCAGTTAAGGTCTATATATGAAGTTTTACGATTCTGGAAAGCACACTAGGAGATCACCTCATCTTACTGCCAAGGGAAGCCTGGGCTGCCTCAAGAAACAAGCCAAACTAGGGGCACCTGGGTGGCTTAGTCGGTTAAGCGTCCGACTTTCGCTTAGGTCATGATCTCGCGGTTCGTGGGTTCGAGCCCCGCGTCTGGCTCTGTGCTGACTTCCAGCTCTGAGCCTGGAGCCTGTTTCTGTCTGTGACTCCCTCTCTCTCTGATCCTCCCCTGCTCGCGCTGTCTCTCTCTCTCTCTCTCTCCTAGAAATAAATAAAACATTTAAAAAAAAAAAGAAACAAGCCAAACTACACATAGTGGAGAGTCCCAAATACCACTACCAGTAGGGAAACAAAATAACCAAATGCTCAACAAGAGAAACCAAGAGACACCATCCAAAGAACACTTCCTGAAGAGACAGGCCCTGAACAGTCAAAAGAGCCCTCTCTAATACAGCAGAACTCGCAGGGGCCATGTTTACAACAAACTTTTAAAATTAACAAGAGATAGAAAGGTAACAAAAATGACGAAATGGAAGAACTCTCCTCCAAAGAAACTCCAGGAAGAAATGACAGCTAGAGAACTGCTCAAAACAGATATAAGCAACATAACTGAACAAAAATTTAGAACAATAATCATAAAATTAATCACCGGGCTTGAAAAATGCATGGAGGACCTCAGAGAAACTATAGCTACAAACAATATGGAGCTTAAAAATAGTTACGGTGAATTAAAAAATGCAATAAATGAGATACATCATAAACTGGAGGCGTCCAATACAAGGACTGAAGAGACAGAAAGGAGAATAAGTGATTTAGAAGACACTATTATAGGGGCGCCTGGGTGGCTTAGTTGGTTAAGCGTCCGACTTTCGCTTAGGTCATGATCTCGCGATTTGTGGGTTCGAGCCCCGCATCGGCCTCTGTGCTGACTGCCAGCTCAGAGCCTGGAGCCTATTTCGGAGTCTGTGTCTCCCTCTCTCTCTGACCCTCCCCTGCTCACGCAGTCTCTCTCTCTCTCTCTCTCCTAGAAATAAATAAAAATATTTAAAAAAAGAAGAAGACACTATTATAGAAAAAGAGAGATAAACTGATCCAGGAACATCAAAGAAGAGTTTGAGAGCTCAGTGATACAATCAAATGGAACAATATCCTTATTGTAGGAATTCCAGAAGAGGAAGAGAGAGGAAAGATGATGAAGCAGTCCTGGAACAAATTATAGCAGAGAACTTCCCCAACCTGGAAAGGGAAGTAGAAGTTGAAATTCAAGAGGCACAGAGAACTCTCCTCAGACATAACTTGAATCGATCATCTGCACGACATACCATAGTGAAACTGGCAAAATATAAGGACAAAGAGAGAATTTTGAAAGCACCTAGGGAGAAAAGGGTCCTAACATACAAAGGGAAACCTATCAGAGTGGTGACAGACCTATCTAATGAAACTTGGCAGGTCAGAAAGGAATGGCAGGAGATCTTCAATGTGATGAACAGAAAAAATATGTAGCCAAGAATCCTCTATCCAGCAAGCCTGTCATTCAGAATAGAAGGAGAGATAAAAGTCTTTCCAAATAAACAAAAATAAAAGAATTTGCCACCACTAAATCACCCCTACAAGAAATCCTGAGGGGGAATCCTCTGAGGGAAGTGTTGCAAGGAATGCAACATACCAGAGACACCACCACAAGCATGAATCCCACAATGGGACACTGTGACTCTAAACCCACATATTTCAAAAATAACACTGAATGTAAATGGGCTGAATGCTCCAATCAAAAGACATAGGGTAGCAGAATGGATAAAAAAAAAAAATCCATCTATTTGCTGTCTACAAGAAACGCATTTTAGACTGGAAGATACCTTCAGATTAAAAGTAAGGGGATGGAGAAATATCTATCATGCTACAGGAAGTCAAAAGAAGGCTGGAGTAGCTATACTTATATCAGACAAACTGGACTTTAAATTAAAGACAATAACAAGAGGGGCGCCTGGGTGGCTTAGTCGGTTAAGCGTCTGACTTTCGCTTAGGTCATGATCTCGCAGTTCATGGGTTCAAGCCCCTCGTCGGGCTCTGTGCTGACTGCCAGCTCAGAGCCTGGAGCCTGTTTCAGTCTGTGACTCCCTCCCTCTCTGACCCTCCCCTGCTCACGCTGTCTCTCTCTCTCTCTCTCTCTCCTAGAAATAAAT